>NC_058081.1:218005859-218358470 GCF_014858855.1 Bufo gargarizans | reverse complement strand
AACAAAATTTCGCAATCTTCCACTTGAAACCTCATTTCTGGGTGGACTATGTGTTTCCCAACTTCCGGCATTACTCATGAGTGACCCAGTATTTAGTGTCAGTGCAGAAAATGGCACTTCTGTGGAAACTCCAGGTGAACCCACACATGGCAGATTTACTGCAGAAGTTTTTTTGAATCTGAAAGTGGCCTGCAGAAATCCACGTGCATGTAGCAGCAACAACCCCAATTCGCATTTATGTATTGAATGGAATAACTAGTCTCAGAAATTGTGAACATTCCCCAAAAGTTAGGACTTCCATGCATGAGCTGAAGTCCACTGGAGGCATCAGTTTAGCATCTCTGCTGATGTTCTAACAGTTATCACTTATATGACTGCTGGAAACAGCCAGGCGCGGTCCCATAAGCAGTGAATGAAGCATTGGTCACACAAATGCATTACTGTTCTAGTGACCCAGGACTTGAATGGTGCGTGTCCCAGCAGTCACGCATTCATCACATCTCCTGTGGACAGGTGACAAAGGTTTGTGGGCTAAGTCCTTAAGGGATTTCCAAGATTTTTGAAGTGATGAGCTATTATTTGGATAGATGATCAGTATCTGATCAGTGGGGGTATGGCACTGGGAATCCCGTTTGGGAAGGCACCAGCACTCACAGTTGCGTTGTTGTGGCCGCCTTGCAGCTTTCCCTAGGCCAGTGGTGGTGGACCTATGGCACATGTGCCAGAGGGGGCACTCAGTACCCTCTCTGAGTCGTATGTAGGGTTGCCACCTGTGCACTATTAAAAGGGACCCCGTGGCCACTGTCACCAATGAAGATAATACTGAGGGGGGGGCGCCGCCAATGATTACACCAATGAGTGCACAGCGCCACTAATGATTACACAGAGGACGCACTGCGCCACCAATTAGTATAATTAACCCATTAATACAAACGGAGGTGGCGGGTGCCAGCTCTATCACACAGCCGGCACCTAGCCTCAATGACAGAACACAGCAATCCACTTCAACCTCTCAGGTGCCGCACCCGAGTGGTTAATTGATGGAGTTCACGGGATCGCCATGTCCTGTCATTGAGGCCAGGTGCTGGCTGTGTGATAGAGCTGGCACCTGCCACCTCCACTTGTATTTATGGGTTAATTATATTCATTGGTGGCGCACTGGCCATAGCCCCACCCCTCACTGGTCTCCTCACTGGTGGCCAGCGGCATTCACGTCACATTGGGGAGGAAGGAACTCCATCCTTCTACACTGTGCCAGCTGGTGGGCGTTCTGATGTGTAATGTGCGCCCGACTTTTAAATGCCAGTCAGCTCTGTTAAGTGTGACTGCCCCTATTACGTCACTAGACCGCGGTAATTAAACAGCGATATTTCCATTTCTTAAAACCGCCGTATATCATTGATACAGTTATATTGCCCAGCCCTAGATGAGTTTGCACAAGAATAGTGGGAAGTGGACATTAACAATTCCTTGGCCTATAATGGGGTCCACTAATGGAAGAAAAGTGTATGGCGCTGTGCTTGGTAACAGGGTTTTCCGAGACTTTAATACTGATGAACCATCCTGAGCTGTTTGAAAAGGCACCGGTGCTCCTGTGAGTGCCGCAGCCTTTCCAGCTTTTCCTATGGCGAGCAACGACACTTTCATCGGTCACATGACCTAGGTGCAGCTCAGCCCCATATAAGTGAATGGGGCTGAGCTGTTATATCGAGCACAGCCACTATACAATGTACGGCATTGTGCTCGGTGAGTTGCGAGAAGGCTGCAGAACCCACAGAAGCGCGGAAGCCTTCTCAAGCAGCTGATCGGCGGGGGTCCCAAGTGTTGGACTCCCACGATCAGATACTGATAGTATTAAAAGTCTCAGAAAACCTTTCTAAGTAGTTGTCCAGCCACCTAAACTTTGTGGGGGTAAAAAAATAAAAACATAAGGGCGCGCCTACAGTCGTAGCCAAAAGTTTTGAGAATGACACAAATATTAGTTTTCACAAAGTTTGCTGCTAAACTGCTTTTAGATCTTTGTCTCAGTTGTTTCTGTGATGTAGTGAAATATAATTACACGCACTTCATACGTTTCATAGGCTTTTATCGACAATTACATGACATTTATGCAAAGAGTCAGTATTTGCAGTGTTGGCCCTTCTTTTTCAGGACCTCTGCAATTCGGCTGGGCATGCTCTCAATCAACTTCTGGGCCAATTCCTGACTGATAGCAACCCATTCTTTCCTAATCACTTCTTGGAGTTTGTCAGAATTAGTGTGTTTTTGTTTGTCCACCCGCCTCTTGAGGATCAATCTGTCCCTGATGTTTTTTTTGGAGAGAAGTGGCTTCTTTGCTGCCCTTCTTGACACCAGGCCATCTTCCAAAAGTCTTTGCCTCACTGTGCGTGCAGATGCGCTCACACCTGCATGCTGCCATTCCTGAGCAAGCTCTGCACTGGTGGCACTCCGATCCTGCAGCTGAATCCTCTTTAGGAGACGATCCTGGCGCTTGCTGGACTTTCTTGGACGCCATGAAGCCTTCTTAACAAGAATTGAACCTCTTTCCTTGAAGTTCTTGATGATCCTATAAATTGTTGATTGAGGTGCAATCTTAGTAGCCACAATATCCTTGCCTGTGAAGCCATTTTTATGCAACGCAATGATGGCTGCACGCGTTTCTTTGCAGGTCAGAACAATGATTTCAAGCATCACCCTCCTTTAACAGGTCAAGTCTGCCATTTTAACACAATCAGCCTAACATAATGATCTCCAGCCTTGTGCTCGTCAACATTCTCACCTGAGTTAACAAGACGATTACTGAAATGATCCCAGCAGGTCCTTTAATGACAGCAATGAAATGCAGTGGAAAGTTTTTTTGGGATTAAGTTAATTTTTATGGCAAAGAAGGACTATGCAATTATTCTGATCACTCATCATAACATTCTGGAGTATATGCAAATTGCTATTATAAAAACTTAAGCAGCAACTTTTCCAATTTCCAATATTTATGTCATTCTCAAAACTTTTGGCCACAACTGTACATGTATAAAGGGAACATCCAAACATAAGATACAGTGTAAAATCCAGTGTAAAAACCACAAAATCCATGAGAATTACATGCAGGTTTTGCAATCGACTATATACTCTACATTGCAAAAGTTGAAATCCGTGGTGGATACTCCTGGCACCCAAGTGATCAGCCGTTTGAAGAGAAAGCAGTGCTCGTACAAGTGCTGCCTTCTCTTCACTGATCGCCATCACAACTGCAGAGGCTAGCAGGTGTAGTTACCTCTCAGACATCCCATTCACTTCAATGAAACTGCTCCTGCCTGTTCAAGTGAATTACTGCTGCTACTGTGTAGACGGAGTGCAGGTAAACACTGAAGAGGTTGCAGTGCTATGATGAGGGGAAGAGGTGAAAATGATTGGGGTAAATATATGACATTACCATAATTCAGTGCAATCTGCACCATTGCCACGGACCATCCCTGCCCATGGCTATGGCACCCTTGTCAGAATGTCCAGATAATGTGTCTGGTGTAGGTGGTTACACATGCTCAGTAGCTCCATCAGACTGCGGAGATCCTCTTGTACATAGGAAGTAGAGGGACTAAATGACATGTATGTAACAGCAATATCTGGAGATGAGATTCCAGTTATGACGTGTGTAATCTAACAGAGAAATGTAATCCGCTTTAATAATAAGCAGTGTCAATCAGCACAGCGCACACCAACTATGACGCATCTCGGCCTGATTGCCCCTGAGGCACCAGGTGGCGATGACTATTATTCCTTCCGGCACGTAGACATGACTGATGCTTTTGAGCAATACAGCGCACGCTTGGGCCTGACACTAGGTTACCCACTGAAGATATGACCGCTACCCTCATACAGACGCACTGAAGTACAACCTTTTACTTTCTTGTGCTGCTTTCAATAGTATTGCAACCCTTTGCACCACACCACTACATGCTGCAGCATCTACTGCCTTAACACAAGCTCTGTGCACTGCAACAGAAACTTCCACACCAAAGTCAGTGTGCCACCAAAATACAATTCAGACTGCAATGAAACACTGCCACCTAATGGTCAAGTGTGATTATTGCACGTGATAGCAAAAAAAAACGAGATTTTTGTATAACTTACCAGTAAAATCTCTTTCTCGCTCTTTCCTTGGGGGACACAGAAGACCTTGGGTATAGCTCATCTCCCTAGGAGGCGTGACACTAAGAAAAAACTGTTAAGCCCCTCCTCCACAGCTATACCCTCAGCCTGGAGAGAAAGGCTGCCAGTTGCGTGTCCAAGTAGTGAGAAAAGGCAAAGCCCAAGAAGTGGAACCAACAAGCCAACTACCCAACGGGTAAAACAAACTCGGAAACTCGTGTAGAGAAAAAACAAAGAATGGGTGGGTGCTGTGTCCCCCAAGGAAAGAGCGAGAAAGAGATTTTACTGGTAAGTTATACAAAAATCTCGTTTTCTCGCCCAGTTTCCTTGGGGGACACAGAAGACCTTGGGACGTTCAATAGCAGTCCAAGAGGGGAGGGACTACAACACCAAGGCGAAGCACCCGAAGGCATCAAGAAACCGCCGCCTGCAGACCAGGCAGCCCAAGACAGCATCCGCTGAAGCCCGAGTATGCACCCTGTAGAACACGGTAAGATGTGCAAGGAAGACCAGTGACCGCCTTGCACAAATGCATGGCCGAAGCCCAATGCCTCCGGCCCAGGGGACACCAACCGCTCTGGAAAATGAACAGTGACACCAAAAGCAGAACCCTGCCCCTGGTGCGGTAACCACAGCAATAGCCACTCTTGAGAAAGCGGAGGAAAGCCACCCTGGAGGCCGCAACCCTTGCACGGACCTCCTAGAAACACAAGAGACCAAACGTCGACAAGAGCCGGAGATCTCCAAGTAAAAACGCAAGGCCCAAACAACGTCCAAACGGTGAAGTGTCCGTTCCCGGGGGCGGGAAGGGGAGGACGAATGCCTCGCGGAACTGAAAGACAAACACCACCTTCAGAAGGAAGGAAGAGACGGGATGGAGAACAGCCCAGTCCTAGGGAAAGACAGAAGGCTCGGAACGAGAAGGACCGCCACTCAGGCACCCGTCAGAGACCCGATGGCTACGGAAACACAACCTCACAGGACAGAAGGAGTAGAGAAAACTACTGTAACGGCTCCAAAGGAAAGATAGGAGCGCCAAGAACCCAGTATGTAGATCCCAGGGCGGTACCGGAGGGCAGTACAAAAAGGAACCCAAGAGCCGCTCCATGGAAGAAGGTCTTGACAGACCCAGAGGGCCGTGGAACGCTGAAAGAGGAGGGACAGCGCCGACACGAAGCAACAGGGTCCCATTCCCAGGTCCAGGCTGGACTGGAGAAAGACAGAACCATGGAGAAAGAAAGGCAGAGAGGGGAAAACGCCCAGCTTCCCATAGAACCCCAGGTAACAACCCTAAGTCCTACAACAGATCCTGGACGAAACACGGCCAGGAGCGAACACTAACGAGTCCGCTAGAGTCGCCTGGGCAAGCGGGCGAAAACCCAACGAGATCAGGCGCAGACCAGTAACACGGGCAGAACCGAAGACGTTCTACAGTCCCGGTGTGGGAGATCCAAGGGCAATCCTGACCGAATGGTAGTCCTCCCAAGTTACCGAGAAGGTAAGTCCATAGCAGAACCATTGCCGAGAATGGAAAAAAAAAAGTAAAAATCAAAATTTAAACAAGGAGAAAAACAGCCCTGCAGAGCAGGGAGTGTCTTGCCTCCTTGGACACTAAGCAAAAACTGGCAGCCTTTCTCTCCAGGCTGAGGGTATAGCTGTGGAGGAGGGGCTTAACAGTTTTTTCTTAGTGTCACGCCTCCTAGGGAGATGAGCTATACCCAAGGTCTTCTGTGTCCCCCAAGGAAACTGGGCGAGAAATATTCATCTCTGTATATGGATAAGGGTCCTATTACACCTAAAGATTCTGCAGGCAATTCTCGCTAGCGGAGGAGACCCTTTAATTACATGCAGTGATCTTCTCAGTATAGCGAGGAGAGATTACTAATGCCATCTAGGGCTGCTGCTAACGATTATTTTAGCAATCGAGTATACTACCAATTATTTTTACGATTAATCTAGTAACCTAATATGAGAAAAAAAAAAAAAAAAAAAAAAAAGACCATTTGCTATATATTATTAAAAAAAACACACCACTCATCAGACCCCAACACCCTTTGTTCCCCCCTGTGCGATCAGCCCAAGTGCATCAGTTCCCCCCAGTGCCATAAGCTCCACCATCCCCCAGTGCCTTCGGCTCTCCCCCGTCCCGATGCCTTCAGCTCCACTTCCCCTTGTGCCACCTCTCCCCCAAGGCCGGGCCACACTTCAGTTAAACCACGGACGCACCGTCTGTAAAAGCCCAGCCTGCCTTCCTCCTGACACCCGGAGTGCACAGCGTCATTGGTTGCTATTCTTAATCGCGCCCCCACCCCCTCGGTGTCACCAACTTGCGTTTCCAGCAGGGGCACCGCCGACACTCTATGGTTCCACGCTGCTCTGCGCCTGACATCACACAGTGCATCAGGTCACGGTGTGAGCGGGACCATGAAAGTGCTGTTGAGTGTCCGGGGGCCCCCTGCTGGAAAGGCGAGTATTCCGAGCCAGGGTGGATTTGATTTAAATCATAGTTTTCTACATAAAAACTAATTCTTGCTGGTATTACTTATAATATGCAAGTGGATGAAGATTTTTAGAATTTAGTTTAATAGGTTAATCATTCATATTTGGACAACTTTTCTGTTGTACTTAGGAAGGAGAAAAATAATAATTACCTTAATAATAACAATTTAAATAGATTAATTCAACTAAAGCAATAACATTACAGCATATGTTATTTGCTTAAACATCTTCTTGTGCAGATCTATTCCACTCCAAACATCAGCAAAATATTGTTTCTACTCTATTCACTGAACTTTTTTAAACTTAGCACTGAAGGGGTTGATTCTGTATTCATAGGTTTGTAGGATTAAGGTCTTTTTCTCAACTCTGTTCATGTTATAACATTTTTGCTGTGAAGAAGAGGCATTTGATCTCTGCTGAGTCAAATTCAGTTTTGAGAACTGCAAAAGTAAACCAAGAATCTGTGATAATATTATTGGGCAGTTTCTCTGCCTACAAGATCTTACTAAAACCTCTGGGAGAGCCTTACATTGTGAGTGGATTAATGGAATTTATTTACCAATAAAAAGTACACAGATTGAAACATAGAATGTGTCGGCAGATAAGAACCATTTGGCCCATCTAGTCTGCCCAATATACTGAATACTATGGAGAGCCCTTGGCCCCATCTTATATGAAGGATGGCCTAAGGCTCCATTCACACGTCCGTGGTGTGTTGTGGACCCGCAACACACCCGCCTGGCATGCCTATTCTTGTTCTCAAGCTGCGGACAAGAATAGGACATGTTGTATCTTTTGCGGAGCTGCGGACCTGAAGATCTGGGCCGCGCTCCGCAAATGCGGATGCTGACAGCACACTGTGTGCTGTCCGCATCCATTCCGTCCCCAAAGAAAATAAATGGGTCCGCACCCGTTCCGCAATTTTGCGGTACGAATGCGGACCCATTTGCGGACGTGTGAATGGAGCCTTATGCCTATCCCATGCATGCTTAAACTCCTCCACTGTATTTGCAGCTACCACTTCTGCAGGAAGGCTATTCCATGCATCCACTACTCGCTCAGTAAAGTAATACTTCCTGATATTACTTTTAAACCTTTGCCCCTCTAATTTAAAACTATGTCCTCTTGTAGCAGTTTTTCTTCTTTTAAATATTCTCTCCTCTTTTACCTTGTTGATTCCCTTTATGTATTTAAAAGTTTCTGTCATATCCCCTCTGTCTCGTCTTTCTTCCAAGCTATACATGTTGAGGTCCTTTAATCTTTCCTGGTAAGTTTTATCCTGCAATCCATGGACCAGTTTAGTAGCTCTTCTCTGAACTCTCTCCAAAGTATCAATATCCTTCTGGAGATATGGTCTCCAGTACTGAGCACAATACTCCAAATGAGGTCTCACTAGTGGTCTGTAGAGCGGCATGAGCACCTCCCTCTTTCTACTGGTAATGCCTCTCCCTATACACCCAAGCATTCTGCTAGCATTTCCTGCTGCTCTATGACATTGTCTGCCTACCTTTATGTCTTCTGAAATAATGACCCCTAAATCCCTTTCCTCAGATACTGAGGTTAGAACTGTATCCCTGATTTTTACGCCCCAGGTGCATTATCTTGCACTTATCAACTTTAAATTTTAGTTGCCAGATTTTTGACCATTCCTTTAGTTTTCCTAAATCCTTTTCCATTTGGTGTATCCCTCCAGGAACATCAACCCTGCTACAAATCTCTGTGTCATCAGCAAAAAGACACACCTTACCATCAAGGCCTTCTGCAATTTCGCTGATGAATATATTAAACAATATGGGTCCCAGAACAGATCCCTGAGGTACCCCACTGGTAGCAAAGACCCTGGTCTGAATATACTCCATTGACTACAACCCTCTGTTGTCTGTCCCTCAGCCACTGCCTAATCCATTCAACAATATGGGAGTCCACATACAGCCTTATTCTACATAATTAACCGCTTCAGGACCGCCGCACGCAGGATTGCGTCCTGGCGGCGGCCGTTATTCCTCCTGGACGCCGGCGCGTCATCTCGCAAGAGGAGCACGCGTTCACAGGGACCGGAGATAAACGAGTGCATCTACAGCCTGCCAGTGGCGATCATTCGCTGGCAGGCTGCAGATGCGATTTTTTTAACCCCAAAAAAGGTATATTAGACGCTGTTTTGATAACAGCGTCTAATATACCTGCTACCTGGTCCTCTGGTGGTCCCTTTTGCTTGGATCGACCACCAGAGGACACAGGCAGCACTGTAATAAGTAGCACCAATTACCACACTACACTACAACCCCCCCCCCCCCCCGTCACTTATTAACCCCTGATCACCCCATATAGACTCCCTGATCACCCCCCTCTAAGGCTCCATTCAGACGTCCGTATGTGTTTTGCGGATCCACAAAACACGGACACCGGCAACGTGCTTTCTGCATTTTGCAGATCCGCACATTGCAAGAACTATATAGAAAATGCCTTTTCTTGTCCGCAATTGCAGACAAGAATAGGACATGTTCTATAGGCTCTACAAAAAACGCAGTGTTCGCCCGATCAGGCCTGATCTTGTGCGCACACTTGCGTTCAGTCCGCCCCACTGCAGTAACAGAATTATTTTTTTCTGATGACCGCAAAAACAAAAACAAAAAAAAATTAAAAAAATACAAAAATAAAATAAAAATCGCTGCGGCGCTATAAAGATCACTTTTGAGGGGCATGGCGAGTTCATAGAAGATTTTTTTTTGGCACAAGTTAGCGGAAATTAATTTTTTTTTTTTTCAGTTTTTTCTTACAAAGTCTCATTCCACTAACTTGTGACAAAAAATAAAATCTCACATGAACACACCATACCCCTCAAGGAATCCAAATGCGTAAAAATTTTTAGACATTTATATTCCAGACTTCTTCTCACGCATTAGGGCCCCTAAAATGCCAGGGCAGTATAAATACCCCACAAATGACCCTATTTCGGAAAGTAGACACCCCAAGGTATTCGCTGAGGGGCATATTGAGTCCATGAAAGATTGAACTTTTTGTCACACGTTAGCGGAAAGGGAGACTTTGTGAGGGAAAAAATAAAAAAAAAATTCCGCTAACTTGTGCCCAAAAAAATAAAAATCTTCTATGAACTCGCCATGCCCCTCACGGAATACCTTGGGGTGTCTTCTTTCCAAAATGGGGTCACATTTGGGGTATTTATACTGCCATGGCATTTTAGGGGCCCTAAAATGCCTAAAAATGCCCTCCTAAAAAGGTACTCATTGGAATTTGGGCCCCTTTGCGCACCTAGGCTGCAAAAAAGTGTTACACATGTGGTATCACCGTACTCAGGAGAAGTTGGGCAATGTGTTTTGGGGTGTATTTGTACATATACCCATGCTGGGTGAGAGAAATCTCTGTCAAATGACAACTTTGTCTTTTAGGCCTCATGCACACGGACATTTTTTTTTAAATATATATATATATATATATATATATATATAATATTCGGGACAGCATATCAAAGATACAGTGATCATAATAAATCTTTCCAAAAAAAAAAAGATATATATTTTTTGCAAAGATTTATTATGATCACTGTATCTTTGATATGATATATATTTTTTTTTTTTTTGGAAAGATTTATTATGATCACTATCTTTGATATGCTGTCCCAAATATTTTATATATTTTTTTTTTGCATATGTTTTTATTTTGAATATTTTTATTCAGAATATTCTTACTTTAAAATGTCCGTATCAAACGTTTAAAAAACTGATGTGGAAAACTTGCAGTTTGAATACACAACTGTTCCGAACCTAAAGACTCAAGGCGTCAACTAGCAGCAGAAAACGCATATATACCGCAGCAACTTAAGCTGCGTTTTATAAAGTAAGGACAAGATAACAGATTAAATTAAAAATATTAAAAATGTATGGACAAACACAGAGTGGAGGTGTTAGTAAATAATGAAACACTATGCTCGAGATTTGATACATAAAAGGGGGAAGTGACACAGAAATATAAATATTGAGAGCATTTCCGGTTTTGTGATCCATGCCGGGTTTTAATTCCAACATCTTCACTATATAAAAAGAGACCTATGGGGGGGGGGGGGGGGGGGGGTCTGATTACCACTGAAGAAGGGGACACTCCAACCCCGAAACGCGTCTGGTCAGACCCCCCCATCTCTCCAAAAGGTAGTGCACTACACAAAGGATCAGGACCGGTGCCGAACATTTGTTTAAAGGTCCGCATGGAAGGCATTACTACATCGAGTCCGGAGCCAAACCGGCGGACTCATATGCGGAGATCCACGACGCGGCAAACAAATATCCTGCTGGAGTTAAAGAAAAAACTCCATTGAAGACTGCAGGACGGCCGGGGGTCTCACTGTGCGGGCAAGACCGTTCCGACATTGAGGTTGGTGTGACCAAGTTTAAGCTATACAGTCACTGTTAGCGGGACGCCGCTAAGTAAGATACACAGCGGGACGCCGCTGTTCATCAGTTTGTCTGTTTCCAAGCCAAACAGTATCTTTGTGTACACTATACAGGTGGTACAAAATTGCCTTGTCAGCTGTTGGCAATCAAAACCGTGCCAGGAACTTAAAGTTGCTCTGTTGCTTTGATTCTGCTCTGATTGATATTTTTGCTGCTATTCCCAAAGAACATTGTTGCTAATTACGGCCCTCCAGTTCTTATCTGCAGTTGTTACCATCTGTTACTGGGACTGAGCTATCCAATTGCACTTGCTCTGCTGCTCCTATTTATGATCACGCTTTTTTATTGACCATACTGCTGCTATTTATGATTACTACTGTTATTAGAGGCTTATGTTGTTATTTTAGAGCGATTGCGCCGTTATATTAATTCATTATCTATTTTTATAGAAATTTTTATGAAATTTGTAAACTGTACATTCGTCGATTTGTGATTGCTATCCCAAGAGGAACAACTCTGAATATATGCGATTTTAAATTTGTTTCAATATTGTACCTAATAAACGTAGTGGCCCAATATTCTGAGGTGTGCCCAGTCTTCTATATACTGCTTTTACACCTTTTTGAGTAGTAGGGTGATACTACTCGACTGTGGGCACCTCGGTTGGTGGTCCAACAACCCTGTGCGTCTGACTACCTTTTGATTGAACAATTTCGATTAATGTAAAAAAAAAAAAAAAAAACACGTCAGCAGCAATGAAATACCACCAAATGAAAGCTCTATTAGTGAGAAGAAAAGGAGGTAAAATTCATTTGGGTGGTAAGTTGCATGACCGAGCGATAAACGGTGAAAGTAATGTAGTGCAGAAGTGTAAAAAGTGGTCTGGTCATTAAGGGGGTTTCAGCTAGCGGGGCTGAGGTGGTTAAAGAACTAATCTTTATTTCATGATGGAATAACCTTTGGATGGTAATCTATTTTCCTCAAAAAGCATTTTATATAAAATTAAAAAAAATCCAATTAAAATAAAAAAAATATCCGATTAGGCTACTTTCACATTAGCGTTCGGGGCTCCGCTTGCGAGTTCCGTTTGAAGGCTCTCACAAGCGGCCCCGAACGCATCCGTCCAGCCCTAATGCATTCTGAGTGGATGCGGATCCGCTCAGAATGCATCAGTCTGGCAGTGTTTGGGCTCCGCTCAGCAGGCGGACACCCGACTGCTGCTTGCAGCGTTCGGATGTCCGCCTGGCCGTGCGGAGGCAAACGGATCCGTCTATACTTACAATGTAAGTCAATGGGGACAGATCCGTTTGAAGTTGACACAGTATGGCTGAATTTTCAAACGGATCCGTCCCCCATTGACTTTCAATGTAAAGTCAAAACAGATCCGTTTGCATTATCTCATGAACAAAAAATTCATGGTAATGCAAACGGATCTGTTCTGAACGGATCTAAGCGTTTGCATTATAGATGCGGATCCGTCTGTGCAGATACCAGACGGATCCGCACCTAAACACAGGTGTGAAAGTAGCCTTAAAAGTGGTTTTCTGCACAACGATGCTAGCAAGGAACTAACGGTAAGCACAGTTTTAATAGGGGGGATGCCGTGGACATAACACTGTTATTAGGTTAATAGGGTGAATCTGCGTGAATGACTCCCTTTAAAAATGGTCATGAATATTAGATTGGTGGGGGTGCAGTACCCCAGACCCAGGGTAATCTGCAACAATGGTTAGCATTAGGAATGGGACTGACTATCCCATTCTTCCCCTACTGGTGGGAGTGGGCTGGTCCTGCCAGGAGGAGGGGGGGTTCTAGAGAGACTAATGAGAGGGAAGGAAGCACATGTTTGAGCTCCTTCTCCAAGGGTCTTAGGGACCAGTTTTTGTTCCTAATCTTCTGTGAGATCACTACTCCAGATAGACAGCAAAAATACCAAAGATACAGATAGCTGAAAAGCTACAGCGTTTTACAGTCAGCAGAGTGACCAGCAAGTCACAGTTACAGACCTTGCTGCATGTGAGGGACTACTGCTCAGAGACTCATCACCTACATTACATCCAGGCAAGACCGATTCAAAGCCTGTATTACACAGTGGAACATACATAGCCACAAGTGCCAGCTTCCAGCTGTTAGTCAGAAGATAAAGGGAGAGTCATCAGCAAGATAGCACATTAAAAGGTGCCACTAACTTTCCCTTTGAAATATTCCCTTTGAAAATAAGCAAATAACGCCATATCAGCACGGCTTCATGAGGGATCGGTCATGTCAAACTAATTTAATCAGTTTCTACTGAGGAGGTAAGTTCTAGACTTGACAGCGGCGAATCAATGGATGTCGTATATCTGGACTTCTCCAAAGCATTTGACACTACCACATATAAGGTTAGTAATAGGGATCGACCGATATTGATTTTTTTAGGGCCGATACCGATAATTTGTTAACTTTCAGGCCGATAATTTATACCGATATTCTGGGAATTTTCATTTTTGAAAAAAAAATTCAATAAATTCCTACACAAATCTGCTGAAAATTAATGTTTATTGTTAATGTGTAGTTTTTTTATTGTAAATCTTTCTTTTTCATTTATACTTAGGTGTTTTATTTTTGTAACTTTTTTTATTTATTTTTTATTTTTTACTAACGTTTAGCCCCCTTAGGGACTAGAACCCTTGTCCTATTCACCCTGATAGAGATCTATCAGGGTGAATAGGAGCTCACACTGTCCCTGCTGCTCTGTGCTTTGTGCACACAGCAGCATGGAGCTTATCATGGCAGCCAAGGCTTCAATAGCGTCCTGGCTGCCATGGTAACCGATCGGAGCCTCAGCATTACACTGCTGGGACTCAGATCGGAGGAGCAGGGGAGAGGGGATCCTGTGGAGGGGAGCACTGCGCCACCAATGTTTTTAATACTGGGGTGGGGGGCGCACTGCGCCACCAATGCTTAATACTGGGGGGGGCCTGTGGGGGGGCGCACTGCGCCACCAATGCTTAATACTGGCGGGGCTTGGGGGGGGGGGGCGGAACTGCACCACCAATGTCTAATACTTGGCTAGGGGGGGGCGCACTGTGCCACCAATGAAGCTTACTACAATTTCTGAGCTTTCCCTTTAAGTGCAAGGATACGGTGTGTTACAACAATTTACTGCCACTTATGACATAAAAGCCAGCACTGAGGGTAACACGCTTAGACACTGCCCTAACCCCTGAAGACGCCGTGGTACGGCGAAACATGTCGGGGGGGCAGCGTGTAAACTCTGCTTTTAAACAGTCACTGTGGCCCACTGATATAGGAACAAAGAAAAACACAAAGCCGATACAATACAGGCAGGCGCGCAGCCTGTTACGGCAGCAGTGTGTTTGAACCTACTAGTAGGCATATCTAGTCAGACGATTATACTGACAACATGCCCTAAGTGATAATTAAAGGCCAGTGATACTGGGAATTTTAAATCACTATTTGTCACGCATATAAGTTTTAGTAAGAACAATCATTAAAAGTTAAGTCTTAGGATCTTGGTAGGTGCAGGATTAAAAGGTGTCAACCAATGAAGCTTAATCTCATTTATTCATATACAGGAGGCGGGAGCTGCAGGATCACATAGCCGGCTCCCGACCTCTATGAGCAATAGCTGCGATCCGCGGCACCTGAGGGGTTAACTACCGCAGATCGCAGCTATTGCTCATAGAGGTCGGGAGCCGGCTATGTGATTCTGCAGCTCCTGCCTCCTGTATATGAATAAATGAGAGATTAAAGGGACACTGACAGGGCCAATAAGCATATTGAGGTATATATATGTGACTACAGGTTTTATAATGGGTATTACAATCATATAAGTATCCCCCCTGTCCACATTATACATACAGTAAACTTTAAGTTTTATAACCTGCTCCAAGGTCTGCAATCTGCCCATGGGGCAGCGTTTCACTTCTCTTGCGCCCAGCCAGCCTCCCCAACTGCCGATTTGAAGCGCCGCCCAGCTCATGAATATTCAGTTTGCTGGGCGGCTTCTGCGGTCCCCGCTCTGAAGCGCTTCGCTTAACAGTGCCCTGCGCATGTGCCGGATCTTGTGAAGTCCGGTACAGTAAGCGCCGCCCAGCTCATCAATATTCACTTCGCTGGGCGGCGCTTACTGTCCCCGACTTCACAAGATCCGGCACATGCGCAGGGCACTGTTAAGCGAAGCGCTTCAGAGCGGGGACCGCAGAAGCTGCCCAGCAAACTGAATATTCATGAGCTGGGCGGCGCTTCAAATCGGCAGTTGGGGAGGCTGGCTGGGCGCAAGAGAAGTGAAACGCCGCCCCTTGGGCAGATTGAAGACCGTTGGAGCAGGTTATAAAACTTAAAGTTTACTGTTTGTATAATGTGGGCAGGGGGGATACTTATATGATTTTAATACCCATTATAAGACCTGTAGTGCCATATATATACCTCAATATGCTTATTGGCCCTGTCAGTGTCCCTTTTAGCTTCATTGGTGGCGCAGTGGCCACAGCCCCTCCCCTTCTCTACTCCTCCCTCCTCTCATTGGCGGCGGCGGCAGCGGCAGCAGCAGCACAGGGGGAGGAGACACTGCTTCCTTCTCCCCTGTGCTGCTAAGGGGAACACAGAGCGCTGACAGCAGCGCGATCTGTGTTCCCCATACGCTATCGGAATATCGGCAAAATAGATGCCGATAGCGTTCAAAATCCTCAATATCGGCCGATAATATCGGTAAATCCGATAATCGGTCGATCCCTAGTTAGTACCATATTTTTTGCCCCATAAGACGCATCCCCCCCCCCCCCCCAGTGGTGGAAAAATGCCCCTGCATCTTATGGGGTGAATAATAATGAAGCGCTTCCATT
This sequence comes from Bufo gargarizans, assembly GCF_014858855.1. NCBI lineage: Eukaryota > Metazoa > Chordata > Amphibia > Anura > Bufonidae > Bufo > Bufo gargarizans. The sequence continues at coordinate 218,342,572 of NC_058081.1, read as the reverse complement.
TTGAAAGAGCTTCATTAGTACCGGAGGACCGGGAAGCGGTGAAGGATCTGTACCGCTTCCTTGTCCTCCGCTCGGCTGTCTGCTGTGCAGGGTTGTGCACCATGTGACCGACAGAGCAGCCGCCTCTCAGTGCGCCTGCGCCGATGACGTCACATCTACACCCGGCGCAGGCGCATTGAGGATGGAGCGGCCGGGAGAGCGGCCGCCTCTCAGTGCGCCTGCACCGATTAAAGAAAGGTACGGTGCAGGCGCGATATTTTGAATTCAAACAGGGCCAGCAGAGAACGAACCCGTTCCCTGGCCCTGTCAATCAAACGGCGGAGGGGGCGTCATGATGAGAGGAGGATGCGGCTGCTACCAGCAAGTAGCCGCCCTACTTGCTGGTAGCAAGGTAATTTACATATTATAAAACTTGATTTTTAACAAAATCTACTGAACGAAAATGAATATTTAGCATATGTACAGGGAGCTTGCAGTGTAGGGATTAATATTAACCTAAAAAAAAAAAACGGTTTAGTGGGCTGACAGAAGCCCTTTAACACTGAAGAGGACAGTATACTACTACAGAGGGATCTGGATAGATTGCAGGCTTGGGCAGATAAGTGGTAGATGAGGTTTAACACTGACAAATGTAAAGTTATGCACATGGGAAGGAATAATGCAAGTCACCCGTACATACTAAATGGTAAAACACTCGGTAACACTGACATGCAAAAGGACCTAGGAATTTTAATAAACAGCAAACTAAGCTGCAAAAACCAGTGTCAGGCAGCTGCTGCCAAGGCTAATAAGATAATGGGTTGCATCACAAGGGGCATAGATGCCCGTGATGAGAACATAGTCCTACCACTTTACAAATCACTAGTCAGACCACACATGGAGTACTGTGTACAGTTCTGGCCTCCTGTGAACAAGGCAGACATAGCAGAGCTGGAGAGGGTCCAGAGGAGGGCAACTAAAGTAATAAATGGAATGGGGCAACTACAGTACTCTGAAAGATTATCAACATTAGCGGCCTGGATTCATACCAGTGTATTACTGTACTGTGGCGGCAGCAGGGAGCGCACGGCGTCATAGCAACCAATGACGCCGTGCGCTCCTGCTCTCAGCAGGAATCCAGGCCGCGGTTCCACAGACTGCTCACGGCCGTGAAAAACGTCCGTGTGCATTCGGCCTTAGGGTTATTCACTTTAGAAAAAAAGACGACTATGGGGAAATCTAATTAATATGTATAAATATATCAGGGGTCAGTACAGAGATCTATCCCATTATCTATTTATCCCCAGGACGGTGACTGTGACGAGGGGACATCCTCTGCGTCTGGAGGAAAGAAGGTTTGTATACAAACATAGAAAAGGATTCTTTACGGTAAGAGCAGTGAGACTATGGAACTCTCTGCCTGAGGAGGTGGTGATGGAGAGTACAATGGGGCCTATGTTCTTCTGTGAGGTGTGTGACAGCTGCCTGTCACAGGGGGACAGGGGGGCCGCCTGTCACAGGGGGACAGGGGGGCCGCCTGTCACAGGGGGACAGGGGGGCCGCCTGTCACAGGGGGACAGGGGGGCCGCCTGTCACAGGGGGGACAGGGGGGCCGCCTGTCACAGGGGGGACAGGGGGGCCGCCTGTCACAGGGGGGACAGGGGGGCCGCCTGTCACAGGGGGGACAGGGGGGCCGCCTGTCACAGGGGGGACAGGGGGGCCGCCTGTCAAAGGGGGGACAGGGGGGCCGCCTGTCACAGGGGGGACAGGGGGGCCGCCTGTCACAGGGGGACAGGGGGCCGCCTGTCACAGGGGGGACAGGGGGGCCGCCTGTCACAGGGGGGACAGGGGGGCCGCCTGTCACAGGGGGGACAGGGGGGCCGCCTGTCACAGGGGGACAGGGGGGCCGCCTGTCACAGGGGGACACGGGGGCCGCCTGTCACAGGGGGACACGGGGGCCGCCTGTCACAGGGGGGACACGGGGGCGCCTGTCACAGGGGGGACACGGGGGCCGCCTGTCACAGGGGGGACACGGGGGCCGCCTGTCACAGGGGGGACACGGGGGCCGCCTGTCACAGGGGGACACGGGGCCGCCTGTCACAGGGGGGACACGGGGGCCGCCTGTCACAGGGGGGACACGGGGGCCGCCTGTCACAGGGGGGACACGGGGGCCGCCTGTCACAGGGGGGACACGGGGGCCGCCTGTCACAGGGGGGACACGGGGGCCGCCTGTCACAGGGGGGACACGGGGGCCGCCTGTCACAGGGGGGACACGGGGGCCGCCTGTCACAGGGGGGACACGGGGGCCGCCTGTCACAGGGGGGACACGGGGGCCGCCTGTCACAGGGGGGACACGGGGGCCGCCTGTCACAGGGGGGACACGGGGGCCGCCTGTCACAGGGGGGACACGGGGGCCGCCTGTCACAGGGGGGACACGGGGGCCGCCTGTCACAGGGGGGACACGGGGGCCGCCTGTCACAGGGGGGACACGGGGGCCGCCTGTCACAGGGGGGACACGGGGGCCGCCTGTCACAGGGGGGACACGGGGGCCGCCTGTCACAGGGGGGACACGGGGGCCGCCTGTCACAGGGGGGACACGGGGGCCGCCTGTCACAGGGGGGACACGGGGGCCGCCTGTCACAGGGGGGACACGGGGGCCGCCTGTCACAGGGGGGACACGGGGGCCGCCTGTCACAGGGGGGACACGGGGGCCGCCTGTCACAGGGGGACACGGGGGCCGCCTGTCACAGGGGGGACACGGGGCCGCCTGTCACAGGGGGACACGGGGGCCGCCTGTCACAGGGGGGACACGGGGGCCGCCTGTCACAGGGGGGACACGGGGGCCGCCTGTCACAGGGGGACACGGGGGCCGCCTGTCACAGGGGGGACACGGGGGCCGCCTGTCACAGGGGGGACACGGGGCCGCCTGTCACAGGGGGGACACGGGGGCCGCCTGTCACAGGGGGGACACGGGGGCCGCCTGTCACAGGGGGGACACGGGGGCCGCCTGTCACAGGGGGGACACGGGGGCCGCCTGTCACAGGGGGACACGGGGGCCGCCTGTCACAGGGGGACACGGGGGCCGCCTGTCACAGGGGGACACGGGGGCCGCCTGTCACAGGGGGACACGGGGGCCGCCTGTCACAGGGGGACACGGGGGCCGCCTGTCACAGGGAGACACGGGGGCCGCCTGTCACAGGGAGACACGGGGGCCGCCTGTCACAGGGAGACACGGGGGCCGCCTGTCACAGGTTCTAGGAAATTACATTTGGAGACCACCAATAACTAAAGCTAAATGTGAGCCACTATCCAGTCCCAGTGCTGGTGTAGCGGGGGCCACAGGTCCATGGAGAGTGACCTGCCCCCTGACAATGGAGCCTTTCCAAACAGTGAAAGACTGGCAGAGCATGCTGGGAGTTGTAGTGTCACACCAGCAGGAAAGTAACAGCTTGCACCCCAAAATACTAAACACTGGCTGCACTTATTAAAGGTGCAGAACCTTGGTTTACACATACTGCCAGGGGCATTCTGGGACTTGTAGTGTGGCCCCGGCAACACCCTGCAGCCTCCTACCTCCTGGAGATGCCCTTCTCTGGAGTGCTCTGGCCGACCAGGCTAGTGACGGAGGATTTCCGTTTCGGTCCATTCCTCCTTTTGGACTTCACATTCTCGGTGGGTGGAGAAGGATCCGCTGGAGGCGCCATCACCTCCTCCCCCTCCATGGTGGGCTCAGTTATCAAACGGCGGACACAGGGACGTTTGTCATTCACTCAACCGCCGCGCCGCTGGTTTGAAAAAGCGGAAGTTGGTCAGTAGCCAATAGGATGGCGAGAACGTGGTTGCTAAGAAACGGGGGGGGGGGGGCTCGCTGAGCTGCACAGATTCCTTTGGTTACATCACATCTTTTGTGCACGCCGCCGCCATTTTAGGTGAGGGCAGTGAGGTGTGCCAGGCTTTAGCATAGATACTCCGTTCTGCTCTGCTTTTAGGCAAGTGCTATTTCCAAATCTGCAGAGCTGCTTCAAAGTGCATTGCAGAGATGAAGGTGGTCCTTACGTTTTGTGTTCTGTTGTTTTTAAAACACAAATTACCTGATATTAAAAAAGAAAAATCAAACCAAGACCCCCAAAGCAGGCTCGGACTGACCTACAGGGGAATCTCCCGGTGGGCCCCTAGTCTCCCACCCCCTGCACAAGTGGCACAAAACACAGTAGACTTAGTGCACTACATACATATATTTAATGTACAGCACCTCAACCAGCCTCTGTTCATATAAAAAAAACTTGTTACATTATTTATTATATTCCAATGTATCCGTACGGTGGGCCCCCAAAATACATTTTACTGGTGGGCCCTAGGTGCCCCAGTCCGACACTGGTCCTAAGTGTCCCTCTTATTGACCCAAATCCCCCTTTGCTCTTTCTAATCATAATATTGACCCAGAAAGTGTTTCTCTGGTTCCTCTCTGTATTATTTGACTCCTGTCTTGTAGATTATTTATTTAATGCAGTTGGGATTTTTGAAATTTCTATAGTCAGATTATTTCTGACTCATTTCGTAAAAGAAAACTATTAAATTGTATAAATATGCAGGAAAAAATGGATCTTTCACACAATGAACCAAAAGCGTCCCTCTTTGACCATCCAAGTAGTTGGGAGGTATGGCAACCTTCGGCTTCCAGCATGCACACTTAGGGCTCATGCACACGAACCTATTTTCTTTCAGCGTCAGTGCCATTTTTTTTTTTTGTAGACCATATACGGAATCATTCTTTTCAATGGGTCCAGAAAAAAAACTGAAGTTACTCCGCGTGCATTTCATCTCCGTATATTCATATTTTCATTCCGCAAAAAAATAGAACATGTCCTATTTTTGCGTGCATTACAGACAAGGATAGTACCTTTTTATCAGGGGCCAGCTGTCCCACAAAATACAGAATGCACCCAGATGTCATCCATATTTTTTGCGTATCCGTTTTTGCAGACCTCAAAATACATACGGTCGTGTGCATGAGGCCTTACTGGAATGTTCTTGTAACTCCCATAGAAGTTAAAGGAGGATTCTGGGAGTTGTAGTTTCAGAACAGCTGGAGGTTGCATATTACTGTTTTAAGGCCTCACGTTTTAGCATTTTTTGTAAAACACCATGAATTGTATATTTTTTTAATTTTTATAAATGTTTGTAAAAAAAAAAAAAAAAAGTCTAAAACATGCCCCCTAATGCCCGCTCCCCTGCACCCACATCACTCCAGATCCCCGCACAGTCGCTGCATCTCCCAGTTGCGTGACTTAAAACATCCAGCGACAGGGGGGGGGGGGAGCAGCCAATAGCAGGCTACAATGGGGATGAGTTTCCCTAGTGACGCTGGTGCTAGGGTAAGTATAATCAATATGAGGGGCCCGGCCATTGGGGGGGGGGGGCATGTGTTAAACTTTGCATAGCCCCTTTAAGCATCTTAGAAAACACAAATACCTGCCTCTAAAACCCCCCCACTATAGTGTTGTGTAGCCAGATAAGTCACCAGCTCACAACAAACAGGCCTTGCCCTGCTCGATGCAGAACAAGGCAAGGGGAGCATAATAGCAAGTTAAGACGCTCCTCTGCTAAGGGCTCATTCAGACAGGCCGTAGGAACGAGTCCGCATCCCTTCCTCATGTTGTGAAGCCATTCATTTCAATGGGGCTACAAAAGATGTGCACAGCACTCCGTGTACTGTCCGCATCCTTGGTTCTGTTCCGTGGCCACGTAAAAAAAAAGAGCATGTCCTATTCTTGCCCACAATCGCTGACAAGAATAGGCATTTTCTATTATAGTTGTGGCCATGTGGTCCGCAAATTGCGGCATGCAGACGGGCCGGTATCTGTGTTTTGCGGATCCGCAAAATACTACGGTCACGTGAATGTGCCATAAGAAGTGGAGGGAAGCTTATTTCCGGGTTTAGCCCTGAACCTGGAAAACCCTGTATCAGCACCTGACCTGCGTGCCAGCACTGCGCTGGGAACAGGACTGCTGATGGAAGATTCAGTATCTAATTGGTGTGGGTCCAACACCCAGGACCCCTGCCAATCAGCAGCACTCTCAGGAGCTTCTCACAGTGCCATATATTGTATAGCAGTTGTGCTTGGTATTGCACGGAGCTCCATTTACGTGAATGGGGCTGAGCTGCTCCTAGGCCACATGAACTATCAACTTGACGCAACTGGCCTAGGAAAAGCAGCGAGAAGGCCATGGCTGCCTTCTCAAACAGCTGATCGGCAGGGGGTGCCAGTTGTCAGACCCCCATAAATCAGATGCTGATGACCTATCCAGAGGATAGATCATCAGTATAAAAAAGGTCTGAAAACCCTTTTAAGTCTAGATAGCTTAGGGTACTTTCACACTAGCGTTAGAATCAGGCAGGCAATTCCGTTGCCGGTACTGCCTGCCGATCCGGAAATCCGTATGCAAACAGATCTTTTTTTTCTCCGGATACGTTAGACTTTTGCATTGAAATACCGGATCTGTCTTTCCGTTTTTTGTTTTTTTTCACATCTAGAAAGCACTGCGCAGACAGGAAAACCGGATCTGGCGATGCAGTATGTAACAGAAGCCCTCGGTATGTCTGTTGCAATATTGTGGATTTTGGGGTACTTTTTAATGCGTATTAAAAAAAAATTGGTTTTACTGTCTGTAGATGATTAGATTACCTACAGTGTCTAACCCGATTATCTCCCAGTCAGGGGGGAGACACTGTACATCCTGTATGGGAGTCTTTATACACAATGTGGTTTTACTGTCTGGAGATAGTTCAGTTACCTACAGTGTCTAACTTGATCATCTCCAAGGCAGAGGAGATAGTGTGGGACTATCCCAGATTGTGTGATTATTTCTATTGGTCTGTAACAGTTCTCCATCAGGTCCACGGGGGAGGGTCCCTTCCATGGAAACTTGTATATAAGGCCAAGGGTGGCACCAATAAATGTTGTTCTTACTCTCAACTCGTGTTGTAGGGAACAGCTATATCACTATTAGCTCTTGTAAGAGCTGCACTGCTACTGGAAATCACAACTCGGCTTGGAAGTCTCAGGAGCAGCTCTACAGCACCACACTGACCAGGAGAGTGGGACGTCACCAATGGTTGATACTGTTACAGTATTCCCCGGAACACTTGGTACCAGATCCGGCATTAATACATTTCAATGGAAATTAATGCCGATCTGGAAAGTGTGGTACTGTTCTGGGATTTTGGCTGGAAAAAACACAACATGCTGCAGTATTTTGTCCAGTCAAATACCATAAAAGGTACAATATGTGATGCATACTGAATGGATTGCTTTCCATTCAGAATGCATTAGGACAAACCAGATGCATTCCTTTGCAATATTGAGACCCTTCACCGGATTTCAATACCAGAAAAGACCACCACTAGTGTGAAAGTACCCTTAGTGGCGGTATTGTGCACCAGCAAAGCCCTATAATGTACCTAGTTGGGAGGCAGAAAATGGGCTGGACTATATATTCTGGATGGCCTACAGGAGGTATGGTAAACCAGCAAAACACTATACTCTACCACTGATCTGGGAGTTCCTGCAGGTTTGGCCGTTCTCTACTTGGGTCTGTGTGCAGTGGTTCTGGTAGTGTGGACCTGGGGTCTGAAGGGTCCTGACTTGCTGGAGTACCAGACCCCATGGAATAGCTGAACCCATCTTACATCTGCTCACCATTTAGGCACAAAGGCAGAGTGAGCACTCAGTAGTATGCAGGGGAGCGAAACGCTGTACTTATCCCTCCTCCTGCTTTCTTTTCTCAGGTCCTGCACTGCTGTGTCCTGATTTGAGGTCTTATGGGGGTCTGGTCAGACTAATTGGGGGGGGGTCTAAGATGACGGATACATCATGTGTTTGGTCTGAGATGAGTGGTTTCTGACATAGGGGTCTGACTGGTTTAAAGAAAGTCTGGTCTGGGAAGGGGAGGGTCTTAAAATGATATGTTTGTCAAACTCTACAGAGAAGAGACGGCTGAAAGAAATCATGGTGGTCTGGTCTGAGATGAGGCAAGAGACTACCATCAGTGAAGAGATGGCACTGGATGCAAGAGGTACATATGGGGGGGGGGGGCTGTATGACCCTGTATGTAAAATTTTCCAAGCACGTCTAGAGTGGTTGTCTGGTAATTTTGTTTTGTACGAGCTCTGCCATCTCTGCAATTGTTGCGATGAGCAGGTAGAGAGCAGAGAAAACAGCTGTCATAGCACTGCCTTCTCTTTAAACATGACATTTCAATTTTTACCTCAGGCAGCATAAAGGCTAGGTCGGGGGATTAGCAACCTCCGACACTCCAGATGTTCTGAAACTACAACTCCCAGAATGCTGCATTCACTTCTATAGGAGTTTTGACAACAGCCGAGCATGTTTGCATGCTGGGAGTTGTAGTTTCACAGCAGCTGGAGTGCCGAAGGTTGCCGATTCCTGGGCTAGGTGTTCACCGGCCCATGGCCACAAAGCACTGAGCAAGGGAAAAGAGGGGAAGGGGGTGCCATTTCATTTTTGCCTCAGGCAGCAGAAAAATCTAGAATCAGCCCTGATCATTCCGCCTATTAAGCACAGAGGCCATGAGGCAGCAAGTCCAAAGACTCAGTTGTATCAAAGGCTAAGATAACACTTCAGTTACCATCAGTTATTGGGAGCCAAAACCAGGTTTAGGTAAAAACAGAACCGGTGTAAATCTTTCCATTATACCTCATCTCTGAGTAGGTTTCACTGTTTTTGGCTCACAATAAGGGTCCATTCACACGTCCATTATAACACTCCATTTCAGATTTAAATCGGAACATTTTCGGATCCATTAATTTCAATTGCCTCTGCAAAAATGCAGACACCAATCAGTGCTGTCCGAATCACGGAAACCGTTCTATTTTAGAGTATGCGGATCCTGAAAAAATAAGCTTGTCCTACTTTGTCTGTTTTTCAGGTACATTGTCCATTCAAGTCAATGGTAGGGATCGACCGATATTGATTTTTTAGGGCCGATACCGATAATTTGTGAACTTTCAGGCCGATAGCTGATAATTTATACCGATATTTTGGGAATTTTCATTTTTGAAAAAAAAATAAAAATTCCCACAAATCTGCTGAAAATTAATGTTTATTGTTAATGTGTATATTTTTATTTTTTGTAAATCTTTGTTTCATTTATATTTAATATTTTGGTGTTTATTATTTTTTTTGTAACTTTTTTTTTACTAACTTTTAGCCCCCTTAGGGACTAGAACCCTTGTCCTATTCACCCTGATAGAGATCCATCAGGGTGAATAGGAGCTCACACTGTCCCTGCTGCTCTGTGCTTTGTGCACACAGCAGCATGGAGCTTATCATGGCAGCCAGGGCTTCAATAGCGTCCTGGCTGCCATGGTAACCGATCGGAGCCCCAGCATTACACTGCTGGGGCTCCGATCGGAGGAGCATGGGAGAGGGGATCCTGTGGAGGGGCGCACTGCGACTGGGGTGGGGGGGCCCTATGCGCCACCACTGGGGGGGGGCACACTGCGCCACCAATGTCTGATACTGGGGGGCTTGGGGGGGTGCACTGCGCCACCAATGAAGCTTAATCTCACATTTATTCATTCATATACAGGAGGCGGGAGCTGGCTGCAGGATCACATAGCCGGCTCCCGACCTCTATGAGCAGTAGCTGCGATCCGCGGCACCTGAGGAGTTAACTACCGCAGATCGCAGCTACAGCTCATAGAGGCCGGGAGCCGGCAATGTGATCCTGCAGCTCCTGCCTCCTGTATATGAATGAATGATAGATTAATCTTCATTGGTGGAGCAGTGGCCATAGCTCCTCCCCCTCCTCCTGTCCCCGTCCTTACATTGGTGGCAGCGGCAGGAGCAGCACAAGGGGAGGAGACACTGCTCCTTCTCCCCTGTGCTGCTAAGGGGAACACGGAGAGCGCTGTCAGCAGCGCGATCTGTGTTCCCCATACACTATCGGAATATCGGCAAAATAGATGCAGATACAGATAGTGTTCAAAATCCTGAATATCGGCCGATAATATCGGTAAATCCGATAATCGGTCGATCCCTAGTCAATGGACCCGCATAAATGCAGATGACCTGCACAAAACCATCCGAATGTCATCCGATTTTGCAGATCCGTTTACAGGAAAAAATAGATGGAGGAAAAAAAAAAGTCTACAATGTTTGCATGGGTGGACAGTGTGCCCTCCCCCATCATTGGTGGCAGTTCCAATCAGAGTCCCAGCAGTGTAATGCTGGGGCTCCAATTGGTTACCATGGCAGCCAGGATGCTACTGAAGTCCTGCCATGGTCAGTTACTCAGCAGCATTATACTTACATGCGCTGTGGCCACCTGGTGCTACTTCTTGCAACTCACAGGTCTGTGCAGGTGCATTGCTTATAGCAATGTGCCGCACAGATCTGTGAGCTACAAGGAGCGCCGGACAGCCACAGCACATGAAAGTATAATGCTGCTGAGTAACTGACCATGGCAGACAGGACTTCAGTAGCGTCCTGGCTGCCATAGTAACTGATCGGAGCCCTAGCATTACACTGCTGGGATTCCAATCGAACTGCTGCTGCTACCAATGATGGAGGGTGCTCTGCCCACATTGTAGAAACACCCGACCTGACAGGGAGCTGCCGTTGCGCAATTAACCCCTCAGGTGCCGGGTCCCATCACCATGGGAACACCTCAGGTTTAGACTATACCATTGGATTGGAGGAGTTTTCTCCAATCTGATAGGTATATTTTTACTTCAAGCGTCCCCATCACCATGGGAATGCCTCTCCACGCCCAGCTTATCGCCGATCCACTGCTCCAGTAAACAAAGCCATCTCAGCCCTGCTATTTGCCCAGAACTGCATGTCCCTCCTGACCTTTGGTTCACTTGAGAGCCGACTCAGCAAGTGAACCGAAGATTCGATGAGCTGAGCATGCGCATTGATCTTCAGTTAACTTGCTTCTGCCGGCTCCGGAAGTGAACCGAAGATCTGATTCATGAATTGGTTCTTTTGAATGAACTGATTCAAATGAACCGATTCATGAAAAAGATCCGAACTTCCCATCTCTAATGCAGAAATCTTAAACAGTATGGGGAAGAGTGATCGCTAATGCCATCGCTTGTCCCTATGAATCCATGTTTTCCAGCAGCAGATCATGTTTAGATAGCACAAACTGCTGCTGGAAAACAATTAAAGGGGTTCTGCACTTTCAATTAACTGATGATCTATCCTCTGGATAGATCAGCTTCTGATCGGCCGGGGTCCGACACCCAGGACCCCCGCCGATCAGCTGTTTGAGCCTTCTCACTGTTTACCGCCGGGCCGCCCGCCCACTGACGTCACGACTTGTATCAACTAGAGTGGGCGCGGCTAAGCTCCATTCAAGTGAACAGAGCTTAGCCGCGCCCACTCTAGTTGATACAAGTCGTGACGTCAGTGGGCGGGCGGCCCGGCAGTAAACAGTGAGAAGGCCGCGGCACTCCTGGAGCGCCGCTGCCTTCTCAAACAGCTGATCGGCGGGGGTCCCGGGTGTCGGACCCCTGCCGATCAGAAGCTGATGATCTATCCAGAGGATAGATCAGTTAATTGAAAGTGCAGAACCCCTTTAAGCATGTTGGTTTAAAGATTCCGATTGCTCGATAGAGGTAGCGCACGCCCCCAATGTAAGTCAGCAGCAGTATTACACTGCAGATCATCGCTAACTAGCATTCCTACGAACGCTTATTAGTCATGATCCGGCCAACAATCAGCCAGTTTAATGTAATCTTTATCTTACAGACTTTAATGCAGTTTGCCAGTAGATAAGAATCTAGTGGCTTGAGGTCAGTGTACAATGGTTCACCATCTCAAGGTGCATCAGTAGAAGCAAGTGTCCAAGTCCATGAAAATGCATGTCACTTTTTTTTTTAAGATAAGACAGGGTTAACCAATTTTAAGGATGCATCACTTTATTGACAAAACAGCAGAATTGTCATTTCAACCAATACATTATATAAGTTCTTAGTAGGGTGTCCATATTTAACAGGACATACAATGGATGTTAACCACATATCTGAAATGCCAATTTTTAAAACATTAAGGGCTCAGTTCTCTTGTTATAAATATTTAAGATACTACTGTACAACAGCTGGCTTTCAACACCGAGACTGCAACAAGTGACCAGTCTGAAAGCTGAAGCTGTTCAGTATTCATCTTCCTCTTCTTCCTCACGATCTCTAGACTCTGTCCCCACCTCTTCATAATCCTTTTCCAGAGCGGCCATATCCTCTCTGGCTTCAGAAAACTCCCCTTCCTCCATCCCCTCTCCCACATACCAGTGTACAAAAGCCCTCTTAGAATACATTAGGTCAAATTTATGGTCCAGCCTAGCCCAGGCCTCTGCAATTGCTGTGGTATTACTCAGCATACAGACAGCACGTTGCACTTTGGCCAAGTCCCCTCCTGGGACTGCAGGTGGGAGGCTGGTAGTTTATTCCCACCTTAAATCCAGTAGGACACCAGTCAACAAACTGGATGGACCTCCTGGTTTTAATATTGGCTATTGCAGCATTTACATCTTTGGGCACCACATCACCCCTATATAACAGGCAGCAAGCCATGTATTTACCACGTCTGGGGTCACATTTAACCATCTGATTTGAAAATTCAAAGCAAGCATTTGTAATCTCTGGCACAGTCAATTGCTCGTGGTAGGCCTTCTCTGCCGAAATTATTGGGGAGTAGGTCACTAGCGGGAAATGTATTCTGGGATAGGGCACCAAGTTAGTCTGGAACTCTGTTAAGTCAACATTCAATGCACCATCAAACCTCAAAGAGGCCGTAATAGAGGAAACAATTTGGGCAATTAATCTGTTCAGGTTGGTATAAGACGGAAGCTCAATGTCCAGGTTACGGTTACAAATATCATAAATTGCCTCGTTGTCTACCATAAAGGCACAGTCCGAGTGCTCCAGAGTTGTGTGGGTTGTTAGAATAGAATTGTAAGGTTCCACCACAGCAGTTGAGATCCTAGGGGCAGGATAAACTGAGAACTCAAGCTTTGACTTCTTCCCATAGTCTACAGAAAGACGCTCCATCAATAATGAAGTAAAACCAGATCCTGTGCCTCCTCCAAAGCTGTGGAACACCAAAAATCCTTGAAGACCACTGCACTGGTCAGCCTGCAGAAGAAAGTTATACATAATATGGATTAACATTTGGCATTTGCTGAGTGCATTGTGGCCTGTTGATATGTTTGGCATGTGTACCAAGGAGCTTTTCTGCTGCATACACAGAATGTGAAAGGAACCTGTCACCTCCAAACATCTCAAGCCGGCAGCAGTACCTTAGAGTAGCCAGCTGCATGTTTGTAACAATCTTCCTGCTGGTAGTTGAAGCAAAAATGTTCCTTAGGCCTCTCACACTTGCGTTGTCTGGATCCGGCAAAACGCAAGTGAACTGAAAGCATTTGAAGATGGATCCATCTTTAAAATGCTTTCAGTGTTACTATGGCAGCCAGGACGCTATTAAAGTCCTGGTTGCCATAGTAGTGGGGAGCGGTGTACTCAGTCTGTGCGGCTCCCGGGGCACTCCAGAATGACGTCAGAGCGCCCCATGCGCATGGATGACGTGCCATGCGATCACATCATCCCTGCACGTGGGGCGCCCCGACATCACTCTGGAGCGCCCCGGGAGCTGCACGGACTAAGTATACTGCTCCCCACTACACTTTACCATGGATGTCAGGACTTTAGCGTCCCGTCAGCCATGGTAACCATTCAGAAAAAGCTAAACGTCGGATCCGGCAATGCGCCGAAACGACGTTTAGCTTAAGGCCGGATCTGGATCAATGCCATTCAATGGATCCGGCCTTGCGGCAAGTGTTCAGGATTTTTGGCCGGAGCAAAAAGCGCAGCATGCTGCGGTATTTTCTCCGGAACTGAAGACATCCTGAACGGATTTCTCTCCATTCAGAATGCATTAGGATAAAACTGATCAGGATTCTTACGGCATAGAGCCCCGACGACGGAACTCTATGCCGGAAGAAAAGAACGCAAGTGTGAAAGCGCCTTAATCCCCTGCCCAGTGCACTTTAGTCGGTCTTTAAGTCAGAGGCAGCGGCCTCCTTACTTGAAGTCATGGTAACCATGCCCCTTCCCTGTGACCGACAGCTGGCAGTTCGGCAAAGCCAGCTGAACTGTCGTGCATGAAATGATAGTTACAAACACGCTGCTGGCTTGGGATGTGTTGTTGGAGGCAACAGGTTGCAGTTAAGGGTACTTTCACACTTGTAGCAGAGGATTCCGGCAGGCAGTATGTTGCCGAACAGCCTGCCGGATCTGTCAATTTGGGCGCAAACTGATGGCATTTGTCAGAGGGATCCGTCTGACAAAAGCATTGAAATACCAGATCCGCCTCTGGAAAAATGGATCCGGTATTAATTTTTGCATTTTTAAAAGGTCTGCGCATGCGCAGACCAGAAAGCCAGATGCGGCAGATGTTAAGCATTTTTGGCCGGAGAGAAAACTGCAGCATGCTGCGGTATTTTCTCCATCCCCAAAAAATAAAAATATGTAAGAGTGACTGAACTGATGCATCCTGAACAGAATGCTCGCCATTCAGAATACATTAGGATAAAACTGATCAGTTATTTTCCTGTATTGAGCTCCTGTGACAGAACTCAATATCAGAAAACTAAAGTTAGTGTGAAAGTACCCTAACCTGTACAAACTTTCCTTTATACGTAGAAGTCCATGGGCCAGTCTATTCAGTACTCAGTGAGGAGAGTGATATGCGTGCGCTCCTCTCCTCTTGGTCTAGTGATTGGTGGGGGCCAATCAATTCTTTATATGCCTGACATCTCAAGTTGTGAAAAGGTAGTGACCCTTAATCTCATTAAAATATGAATTATTGATCATCTTTGAGAATATATGGTTTCTTTGTGAAATATCTGACAGCTGCATGGAGGACAGATTATGCAAATAATAATAATACCCATTACATTCAATAGCATAGTTTCAAAAAGGATTGTACAATATTAGAAATACATTGATTACTCTTACCAGTAATCAGTTTTCCATGAGCCCATGACAGCACCTGAGAGAGATCCTCCCCTTCTGGACAGGAACTTCCCAGTTCTTTAAAAGGGTCCTCCATACTCCATTTCCCAGTTTGTGACAAGATCCATAGGACTGCCAAAATTTCTATATACAGTGAAACCTCATCATACCATACATACAAATCTGCAGGCATATTTCTTTAAAATTTGCATACAGTATTTCACAAAAGCAAGTCCACCCCTCACATTTGTAAATATTTTAATTAAGGTCTAAACTGCTGGAAATAAGGGAGTACTCCCCTAAGTGAAAATACAAAATTTTGCACAATTCGGCAATTTCTCTGCTGGATGTCACGTGACTCCCATTAGTATTACAAGATCTCAGGTGTCGCTCACTCATACTGGTAACTGCAGTTCAACATGGCTCCTCATGGCAAAGAACTTTGAGGATCTGAAGAAAATAATTCTTACTCTACATAAGGATGGCCTAGGCTATAAGATTGACAACACCCTGAAACTGAGCTGAGAAGCACAGTGGCCAAGATCATACAGCAGTTTAACAAGACTGGTTCCATCAGAACAGGCCTCTCCATGGTAGCTTAGTGCACAGGCTCAGTGTCATATCTAGAGGTTGTCTATTAAAAATAAACTTACGAGTGCTGCTAGCATTGCTGCAGAGGTTAAAGAGGTGGGGGAATCAGCCTGTCAGTGCTCAGACCATACACCGCATCAAATTGGTCTGCATGGCTGTTGTCACAGAATGAGGCCTCCTTTAAAGATGATACACAAGCCTGCAAAAAGTTTGCTAACAATAAGCAGACTAAGAACATGGATTACTGGAACCATGTCCTGTGGTATGATGAGACCAAGATAAACTTATTTGGTTCAGATGGTGTGAAGTGTGCGTTGGCAACCAAGTGAGGCGTACAAAGACAAGTGTGTCTTGCCTACAGTCTAGCATGGCGGTTGCAGTGTCACGGTTTGGGGCTGCACGAGAGCTACCAGCTGTGGGGAGCTACAGTTCATTGAGGGAACCATGAATGCCAATGTCCTGTGACATTCTAAAGCAAATTATCCCCTCCCTTCAGAAACTGGGCTGCATGGCAGTATTCCAACTTAACGACCCCAAACACCCCGCCAAATATGTTAGACCTATTCTCATTAGCCACCTGTCTACAGTAAGACTTTTAACCTTTAGACCCCTGTTAGGACCCTGAAATGGAATAACCAAGGGGCTTTTCTCCATTCTTTGGTGGACTCACTCAGTATATACACATACACCTATTACATCTAGTGTATGGAACCTCTTCCCCTTCATTTTTGGCAGAAAGGGCAAAATGATTTCCTGAGACCTATGACAGTCAAACCATCTTTGGAAGAAAAAGCAGGATTTGGTCTAAAAACAATCCTGTCTTCCAAGACATAGGTATAAGTGTGTGTGTGTGGGGGGGGGGGGGGGCGAGCAGACAAGGCAGAAATCTACCCTACCCTTCTGGATGACATAATGGCCACCAGGAATGCTGTCTTGTTAGACATCTTCATAGAGATCAAATCTAAAGGTTCAAATGGACTTTGGGTTAGCATATAAAAGTACAACATTTAAATCCCAGGGCGATGATCTGGGTTTAACCTAATAGATGCCTTTATGAACCTTTTAATCCAGGGATGAGCTGCCAAACAGACCACTAAGGGCTGAAACCTGAACCTTTAACGTGCTAGGCTTTAATTTTTTTTTAGAGCCCTTTCTGCAAAAAATGTAATGGATCGGGAGGGGCTTACAGATCCAACCTAGCAAAGAGAAAAGGTTTTCCATATCCTCATATTAGAGGCAACCTTTGCATTTATGAGCGAGTGGCGTAAATGCGCAAGCCAGATCCTTGCCCCAAGGTTGAGAGAGCATCTATCCCCTGGGCCTGATCCTCTGGGCTGACCAAAAGCCTCTAGGCACTTTTTTCCCCCCAGAAAAAAGTCTATTGATGGGGTCCCCCACAGATGCACTGGTCGAATACTTCCTGGCAAAAGCACTATTCACCCTGACCGATTTGTGCCTGCTCAGGAAGTTTGCTTGACAGTTCAAGCCTTTTAGGTGCACTGCTGAAAGATAAAGTACTCTCCCTTCTAGTATTTGAAAATCTTTTACATCAGATCCAGTAACTGAGGTGATCTTGTCCCCCCTGCCTGTTTACATAGGCTACCGCTGTCACTGACAGAATCCTGACATGTCTATTAGAGCACAAAATATCACTCAGCCCTCTAATTCTGGGACTGTTTGCTTTGAAACACTGATCACCGACCTTGGGAAAACCCCAAAACTGAGCGAGCCCCCCCACCTGTTGGCTGGCATCTTTTGTGATTAAAGGATTGCCTTTTGTCTATGCCACTCCCTGACTTGTTTTCTGTCCTTGTCCACCACAAAAGAGAATCCCTTACTGACATGGGCATCGGACATTTATAATCTAGTGATAACAGCTCCTTGTTCCAATGTGATAGAATGTGCGCCTGAAGACTCCTAGACCTGAACTGTCCCAATTTTACTGCCAGTATACATGTCAAACCTAGAACTGACATGGCCTCCCCTTAGAGCAGTCACCCTGGTTTGGCTGAATTTCCCTATCCTTTACTGTATTGAAAGGCACTCCCCCTCTGGGAGGTAGGACTTTTGGGATAAGGAATCTAGCAGAATTCCTAGAAGGGGGGGCAGTTTATGATCCTTATTTGTGCCAGCATTGTGAAAATTCTTGATGCCCGAGATATTCCAAAGGGGAGAGTGCTGAACTGTAGATGAATTGACCTCTATCCATGAGGGATGTATGGTCATGTACAGTAGTAATAGGCATCCTTGATATCTATAAAAGCCATGATTCAATTAGGAAATGGATGAAGAATCATTGAGGATATCAATTCCATCTGAAATTTCTGACATGTTAGATATAACTTTAGGTCCTTTAGGTTTTGTCAGATAGGACCCATGTGGCTTGGGGGGGGCAGAAGAATTGAATAAAACCCTTTCCCCATGTCTACTCTAGGAACTGGGACAAGAACTGACTTTCTAGGAGATTTCTTCTTATTTCTCCTAATAACGCAGCCCGTTTTGGAGAGTGCTGGTCTAAAGATGTAATTAACCTTTCTGGTGGGGGCCTTTTGAAATCTAAAACAGTATCCTTCCTTTATTATATCTTTTACCCAGGCACTCAAGATATTTTGCCAGGCTTGAAAGAATAAGAGTCGACCCCCCCCCACCCGAGACCTGGCATAATTGCTGAGAAACACTGGGGCTTGGACTTTTAAATCAAAGGGCCTTTTTTTGACTAGCCTACTCCCTTTTATCTCTAAACGGAAATGTCTTTGCTTAGGAGAGGAGGGCACTGGGAATCCCTTCTTCCTATTAGATGCTTTGTCCAATATATAATCTAGCGTCAGGCCGAATACAAATTTCTCTGGAAAGGAAGTGCACACAACTTGGAATTAGAAGCGACATTTCCTTTACATCCCTTCAGCCAAAGGGATCTTCTGGCAGAGTTTGACAATGCCACCGCTCTGGCCAATAACCTTAGAGAGTCAGCTGACGCATCTGAAATAAAGTCTACTCCTATCATCGTAGGTATCACTTCTAGTAGCTGCTCCCTTGGGGTTCTGTTAGCAATATTCGGCCTAAAGGAAGAGCTAGACGCTTCCCAATTCTTTCTAAAATAGGCATCAGCCCTTTTATCCATCAGGTCTTTAAGAGAACCCAGATCTTCAAATGGAGTGCTGATTTTTTATTAACTTTTGCAACTGTGGCATCTACCCCAGGTACATCCTGCCAGACAGTGACATCTTAGGCTACTTTCACACTTGCGTTCGGGGTCGTTTGTGAGTTCCGTTTGAAGGCTCTCACAAGCGGCCCCGAACGGATCCGTCCAGCCCTAATGCATTCTGAGTGGATGCGGATCCGCTCAGAAGGCATCAGTCTGGCAGCGTTCAGCCTCCGCTCCGCTCAGCAGGCAGGACACCTGAACGCAGCTTACAGCGTTCGGGTGTCCGCCTGGCTGTGCGGAGGCAAACGGATTCGTCCAGACTTACAATGTAAGGCTACTTTCACACTAGTGTTCGATCGGATCCGTTCTGAACGGATCCGTTCATAATAATGCAGACAGAGGCTCCGTTCAGAACGGATCTGTCTGCATTATTTTGGCATATAAAAGCTAAGTGTGAAAATAGCCTCGGATGGATCCGTCCAGACTTTCAATGTAAAGTCAATGGGGGGACGGATCCGCTTGAAGATTGAGCCATATTGTGGCATCTTCAAACGGATCCGTCCCCATTGACTTACATTGTAAGTCTGGACGGATCCGCACGCCTCCGCACGGCCAGGCGGACACCCGAACGCTGCAAGCAGCGTTCAGCTGTCCGCCTGTCCGTGCGGAGGCGAGCGGAGCGGAGGCTGAACGCCGCCAGACTGATGCAGTCTGAGCGGATCCGCTCCATTCAGACTGCATCAGGGCTGGACGGCTGCGTTCGGGTCCGCTCGTGAGCCCCTTCAAATGGAGCTCACGAGCGGACACCCGAACGCTAGTGTGAAAGCAGCCTAAGTCAATGGGGACGGATCTGTTTGAAGTTGACACAGTATGGCTCAATTTTCAAATGGATCCGTCCCCCATTGACTTTCAATGTAAAGTCAAAACGGATCCGTTTGCACTATCATGAACAAAAAAAAATAAAAAATCTTTTTTTTGTTTTTTTTTGTTCATGGTAATGCAAACGGATCCGTTCTGAACGGATCGAAGCGTTTGCATTATAGGTGCGGATCCGTCTGTGCAGACACCAGACGGATCCGCTCTGAACGCAAGTGTGAAAGTAGCCTTAAATGAAAGGAGTATATCCTTTTAACTTGCTTTAACTCCTCCTTAACAGGGAACACTCACCTTACTTGGCTTCAGACTCTAATACATTAACTCCTGTCTTGATCTAGTCTACCTCTATAGTGGACCTCACTGCCTTTAATAAAAGGTCTGTATCCTCCACTTTAAACAGAGGTCTTCCAATAAGATCTTCAGAGGAAGAATCTGAACTTGCCATTATCCCCTCCTCTGAATCAGTAAAGTCTGATTATTCCTCGAGTCTTCCTCTGCCTAAAATAACTGGGAAGCAACTTTTTAAACTGTTCCGAGGAACGGACTGCCATCTTTGGGGTAAGAGACTTACCTTCTTTCTGCAAATCCCACACTGCCTTTCGTCTTGTGGGCAGCTTTACTGGGGGCCTCCTTAAGCTGCATCAATACATAGCCTGCAATAAATCACCAAGAATAAATTCTCCCATATAGGAGACTGTGGGGTATGACCCCTCTAACATCCCAGGAGTACCATGCTGGGTTTAGAGTGTTGCAGTGTCTCCCCTTCCTCCTGCATGCAGATAGTGCACCAAAGGGGAATCTGTAAGGAAAATTGGCAGTTCTCCTGAACTTGCCACACTGCTGCTCTTTCCCTCCATGACAGCTGGCCGGGAACAACAACCCAGAACCCGGGAAAGATCTGTCCCCCTGTCCCATGGATAGGAAACAGGAAGAAACTTGAGGCATGGAGTACCCTTTTAAGGATCTGGGAAGTTCCCGTTTTCTGTCTGGAAGGGGAGGAGGTCTTATAGGTGCAGTCATGGGGCATATGGCACTACAGTTAGATGACCCTCCAACCAGGAAGGAACAAAGAATAAATTTGACCCGCCTCATTGTCTTACTGGACTGACAGCCTTGAGAGTCTAAGATCACATACATGCACCTTTAACCTAATCAATTAATTTTAACATGTGGCATATATGCTAGTTTGAGCAGCAATATCGCATGCAGGACTCAAAAGGAAATTACTAATAACTAATTCTGTTTTTCCTCCACGATGGCACTACAGCAAGATATACCAGATGACATAACTAGGGTGGGACTGTAGCCTTCAAACCCTTCCTGCTGAATTCCAAGTCCCATTTTAAAACTATCCTTCCAAACTGCTAAATGTAGATTTTTTTCTTTTTTTTTTCTCTAGAATATCCCGAATATCCAGAAGTCCCTGGGAAAGATGTTTGATTCATGTAAGGAAGGATCCAAGGACCTTGTAGAGACTTCAGCTACAGAAGGAGAAACCATGATTTCTTGGGCCATAGAGCAACTTTGTCCCCAGATGTTCCTCCATGAGCAAGAGGGACAGGGCAGGGAGTCTCAGCCAATTTAAAGTCCAAAGGTTGGGCCAGAGCATCCACCTCTACTCCCCCATTGTTAGAAGGCAAAAATACAAAATTAGGTAGCTTTGTATACCTGGCTAAAGCTAACAGATCTCTTAACAGTTCAGAGAATGAAAAGCCATCAGGAAACTCCCATTTCCTTCTTGAACAAAGGATGGTACTTATGGACTGCAAAACCCTCCTTGTCTATTCAAGACCACTGAACATCTCCTCTTTGTTTCCATTACCAGAGTTCAGGGGTGGTGTGGCCACCCAAATAAAGTAGTGCAGCATTATGTGGCACTGAAGGAGGAGTACAACATGGACCAGTGCATGGAGCACATCTGACAGACAAGGCCTCAGAGGTTCCCAGCCAGATTCTCCACAGTTGACAGCAAGGACAGTGTAAAGTCTAAGTCTTAGAGACAACATCCCTATTGAACATAAAAGTTACCTGTTTCACAAGAGTTTGTTGCTGAATTGCAAAATAATCTTTAGTAAAGCTGTTCCAGTGTCCCTCGGTTGGAGAGTTTGTTGCCATCCACCTACATACCTTACACCTCTGCAGACCTCAGAGCAGAGGGCAACATCCACCTTGAATCTGCAGCCAGAATTATCTCTGCCCATGACATACTGTTAGCATAGCATCACATAAGAGGCCCCTCCAGCACAGCTTAGCCACCCTTTAGAGGTCCCCTCCTGACATTATCTGCCAGCGCTTAAAGGGATTCTGTCACCAGTATTGACGCTATAGCGATATTTATATGTGCCCATCAGTCTCCTTGCTGTGTTTAAAATTATCCCACTGTCACTGCTCTGCATATTAGATTCTTATAAAAACGGATCTTATTGATATGTAAATTACCTTGGTCAGGGGCCCAAGGGGTTGTCCTGCGATCTGTTGGAGCCCAGCCACGCCCATCAATCCGTAGCCCAGCACCACCTACCACTTAATTTAGTCATTCCACTTGCCCCGACGTAATTTCTTCTCAGTGCCGTAGTCTCGCGCAGGCACAGTGGACACTGTAGTCTGCATGGGCGCGGACTACAGTGTCCACTGTGCCTGCGCGAGACTACAGCACTGAGAAGAAATTACATCAGGGCAAGTGGAGTGACTAAGTGGTAGGCGGTGCTGGGTGCGGCTGGGCTCTAACAGATTGTGGGACAACCCCTTAGGCTCCTGACCAAGGTAATTTACATATCAATAAGATCAGTTTTTATACACATAAATATCGCTATAGTGTTAATCCTGTGACAGAATCCCTTTAATAGAGGGCTAAATCCGAATGGAGTGACTCAGTATCTGGTCCACTGCCTGCTGAACCGTGCACTCGAGATTAAATAAAAAATGCAGCCAACATATAGCCCCACAACCAACCGGTGTTGTTTCTGGAAGGGAGCAGGCTTTTTTCCCCTTCAATTTTGCTGTAATCGCTCATAACCTGCAACAGACTTGCTATGTTAAGCCGTACCCCGAAAATCAACATGGCGAATGATATATCATTGATAGAAAAAATTAAGTAAAAAAGTTAAAATTGGTAGTGGTGGGGCAGGAGTTAGTGTGAACTGGCCAAGCAGACATGCTATTGCAGTGGCCAAGTCAACACCTGAATGTATGTGCTGCTATGCAGTTAAATCATTCATATATTTTATATTTGGTTTTATGCTCCAGTCTAGTTGCCATTTTGGTATTGTACTTGTTTTTCTGTTTGTGATATCTTTCATTTTACTGCTCCACCCCTTCTGTGTACCTCTGTAGTGTACGGGAGCTGTAATGCCCGTTACTACAGAAGGGTCACTTGTGTGCTGTCGTTCCCCCTTATTTATGGGGAGGTTGGTATAAATCATCTTCCTAATGTAATGCTATGTACTTCCCTGTTACTGTGAAATGTGCAGGCCGGCTAGGGTTGTTATTCCAGCTCTGAGTCACTAGAGGGAGCTAGGGAACTATATATATATATATATATATATATATATATATATATATATATATATATATATATATATATATATATATATATATATATATATATATATATATATATATATATATATATATATATATATATATATATAGCCCAGTCAGGGAGTAGGAGAGCAGAGAAAGTGGGAGAAGGAGATGAGACTGTCTGAGTTAAGGCCAGGCCATGGGCCTGTGAGTAGAGCAGGCCTGGAGCCTGCAGACTAGGAGAGGGTAGTGTAGTCCCTGTAACCGGGTTCCCGATCCAAGGAGAAGGTTCCCCTCCTGAGTCTTTAGTCGTCAAGCAGGAACGCCGTAGTCTAACCAGCCTGAGGACACAGAACGAAACAGAGCCAAACCTGATAAAGCAAGAGGTACTCAAACTAACAGAGGAGGTACTTGATAAGGACATACCCAAGGATACGCCAGAGCTAGGGCATCAGGCCTTGGAGAATAATTTCTATATTTCAGGGTCAGGAATAGAGTGCAAGCCGTCTGTACTGCAAGTCCTGTGTTTAACCCTCTAAAACCCACCTTGCTACAACCGGCCTGTCTGTAACGTATGTAAACCAACTGTCTTCAATGGAACTGCGCTTCCAATTATGTCCATGCATGACGATTACAGAATACAAGTAAAGTTCCAGTTTTGGTTGGCTATCACGTGGCTTCTGCATTGTTCTTGCTACCAACAAACGGTGTGCCACCGTTCAATTGGCACTGGCGTCACGACATTAATCACCTGCCTGTTCCAGTGCTGACCCGTTTGAAGACGACAGTGAGTCCCAGGTTAGTGGGTTACCCTGCACTACAAAGCCCAGCATACCTAAAGCTACACTACTGACCCCCTGGGACACTGCACCTCACTTCCCGTTTCTCCTTACTGCTCCAGGCATTGAACAGGTACACATGCATTCTCATGTAAGCTTACAAAAGAATCATCTTTTGACCGCACAATACCAGAATCCATCTGTTCTGCTGTCCTCTGTTATCTGGTTTACAGAATAAGGGTCCATTCACACGTCTGTTTCTTTCCTGATCTGTTCCGTTTTTTGCGGAACAGATCTGGACCCATTCATTTTCAATGGGTCCTGAAAAAAAAAAAAATTGGACATTGTGCTGTCCGATTTTTTTTCAGGACCCATTGAAAATGAATGCGTCTAGATCTGTTCCGCAAAAAACAGAACAGATCAGGAAAGAAACAACGGACGTGTGAATGGACCCTAAAGCAGCTTACACTGATAAACTCAGTGTTGGCGAGTTCAAGCTGATAAGGCTTGTCCGCAGTGATTATATCTGCTCATACAGGCCAGGCATAGCGGTCTCACTAGGGATAAATCGCTATTACAACAAGTGGAGTCAGAATAATGTACTTGCCAGCTTTCGCATTTTGTCCAGCACACAATCTATTAACTCCTTGCCGATTGTGTAGTGCCCGCGAGCATAGTTGTTAGCAGCATCTTCTTTTCCTGTAATGAGCTGTTCTGGATGGAACAAGCTTTTATAGTGTCCGGTTCTCGTCTCATCTACAAAATTAAAAGATTCATAGTTAATATGGCAAAAGCATCAAGTGGAGTCATTCCACCTCTGAACTAGACTTTCCTATGCACAACCGTTGACATGTTCACCCTGTAGTTATTAAAAAAGGTATTGGCCAGTTTAAACAAATATTTTTCTGATAGCCCCTAATACATTGTGTGAAAAACATTTCAGATCATAATTTGTCCCCACAGTGCAATCCTTGTCCACTGTGTCCGTAGGGCAGAAGATTGTGGCGTTAATGCGATTCACTGCCTTCTGTGCTGTACCTGGACAGATCTTCCAAGCATGCCCTGAATAAATGAACATGTTCAGCGCAAGTGCAGAAAAGGATTCATCCAGGGACATCACAGCAAGTGGTGAATCACGTCACATCCCCCAGCTTACTCCCTACAAACACAGCGGACAAGTATTGTAACAATGTACATAGCCCACAGATTAGGACCAGGGGCACATTATGTAGTGAGGCATAGCATAAATAAAAATAATTGATTAGGGAAAATATTTACATTATCTAACCTCTTTAAATTGTAAGATCAGCAGATCGTTATAAACTAAAAACATAAAAAAAAAAAAAATGCAGCACTCCCAGGGCTCAGCTATCTCCCATAGAAGTGAATGGAGCAGCAGCACACATTTCTGACCATCCACTCTGTTCATTTTAGTGGGGCCTCGCTTCTTATGATTGGTGGGGTTCCCAATGGTGGGACCCCTAGCAATGCAATAGCCATCCCCTATCCATGGATAGGGAATAATCTTCTCTAACCGGAATACCCCTTTAAATCCTCAGCTGCCCCAGTAGTTCCTTTGAGTCTTTACCATCGAGACACCATTTCTGCATGGAATCAAACAGTCCAGCAGTGGGGACCAGTAAAGCAGCAGCACCAGAGCAGTGGGGGATTCAAGAGAAAAATATATTCACTGCTGTTGGGCTACTTTACAATCCTGCACAAAACCTTTAATAGCTGAAAGGTAAAAACTGTGGGGGAGATCAAACTGGTGTAAAGTAAAACATGTTTAGTTGCCCATAGAAACCAGATTCCACCTTTCGTTTTTTCAAAAGGACTCTGAAAAATGAAAAGTGAAATCTGATTGGTTGCCATGGGCAACTAATCCAGTTCTCTTACACCAGTTTCAATAAATCTTTTCAGTATTATTTGGAATGTACAAGGCATACTGTACCTATGACCGTTTCTTCCAAGTCAACAAACACAGCCCTTGGCACATGCTTCCCAGACCCAGTCTCACTGAAGAAGGTGCCAAATGAAGAGTCCACTGTTGATATGCTCTTATCAGATGACATAACACCATCTGGCTGGATTCCATGTTCCAAGCAATACAGCTCCCAACAGGAGTTTCCGATCTGAACACCTGCCTGGCCTAAATGGACAGAAATGCACTCCCTCTGCAAAATAAAATACAAAATGGTCAGGAGCAGAGAAGTTCTATAGTTCATTTAAAAGTTTTGCAATAGTATGGGCTGCTTTCACACTAGCGTTCGGGTGTCCGCTTGTGAGCTCCGTTTGAAGGGACTCACGAGCGGACCCGAACGCAGCCGTCCAGCCCTGATGCAGTCTGAATGGAGCGGATCCGCTCAGACTGCATCAGTCTGGCGGCGTTCAGCCTCCGCTCGCCTCCGCACGGACAGGCGGACAGCTGAACGCTGCTTGCAGCGTTCGAGTGTCCGCCTGGCCGTGCGGATCCGTCCAGACTTACAATGTAAGTCAATGGGGACGGATCCGTTTGAAGATGCCACAATATGGCTCAATCTTCAGGCGGATCCGTCCCCCATTGACTTTACATTGAAAGTCTGGACGGATCCGTCCGAGGCTATTTTCACACTTAGCTTTTTTTTGGCATTTTAATGCAGACGGATCCGTTCTGAACGGAGCCTCCGTCTGCATTAATATGATCGGATCCGTTCAGAACGGATCCGATCGAACGCTAGTGTGAAAGTAGCCTTATGCAGCTTCAACGTTTTACGCTACATCAATAGCTGCAGAAAGTTATCCCGATTTGGTCACAAGTCAGCTTAGAACATCATTCAAGAGCAGAGCTGGAGAACAAGCTGTCAAAGAGCCAGTCTGAAGGAGTCACAGAAGAGCTTTCTGCAGCTGGCCATGTAAACAAAGCTACTTTTATGTAATAAAAACCTACTACAAAAACCTTTGTCTAAAACATCTGAATCAATAAAACTCAAAATGAAAATAAAAGCCATAAAGGTAAACCTTTACACCAAGGCTGTGCTTCCACATTTAGGATACAGCCAAACGGTCAAGTTTAGTGTATGTTTTGAAGCCAAACTGAGCAACTCAAACCATATAAGACCCCATGCGCACAATTGTATTTTTGGTCTATTCAGATTGAACACGCCACTGGTCAATTCAAAACGTGGACAGCACACCTTGTACTGTCCGCATACCTTTGTCCATTCCACAAGAGGATAGAACATACATGTCCTATTTTTGTCTGTTTTACAGAGAGAAGAGAAAAACACAAAAAACAAAAAAAACACACAACATAGGGCAGGATGAGCGGAATGGGTATAATGGAGGGTGCACACAGCCAGAATCCACGTTTTACAGATCTGCAGTTTGCTGAACACAAAATAGATGAGGCCTTAGCAGATACAATTTTTTTAGGCCACTCTTAAATGTAGGTTCAAAAACTGCACAAATGGCCATACCCACAGGGGCGGACAAACGGACAGGTTATGCACACCTTTGGGGGCTTTTTATTATTGCACTGTACTTTTGAGGTAAAAATATGGAATTTTGTGTACAGAACTGAGATGCTCTAATTTTCGGTCTTGTCATCCGAAGAGCAGACGGGCTCCTCAACTCTTAAGTGTGGCTTAAGTGTTTATGACCTCTGGTTACTTTCACACAGTGATGAGCGGCAGGGGCAATATTCTAATTCACAATATTTCCCAAATGTTTGTCATATTCAAGAATTTGTGATCTCCAGTCATTTCCTTGATTGCAAAAATGGCAAGTTGGTAAATTTTTGATCAACACTACTCCTAAAGTCAAATATATTGCAGCCTTCTCATTGGCCCACAAGCAAGAAGCAGTGAGGGATCATGGGTACAGATTTTTTTTTAATATTCGCAATTAAGATACAGCACTATATTCTCAAAGTCCCAATATTCACAATAAAAATTGGCAATTAAAATATTCACAATCAACACTACTTCCACACTAGCGGCAGCCTTCTCCAGCAGGTGAACAACCTGCCGGACCTGTGCTGCCGCCAGAACTCCGGCCCACCCCCATTGTAGTCAAGCAGACCTCTGGCAGCACACGTACACTAGCAGCAGCATGGATCGGGCAGACTGTTCACCCCCCAGAGAAGGCTGTCGCTAGTGTGAAAGTAGCCTTGTTTAGAGATAGTGGTTGTTAGAGGACTAGCACACAGTGAAAGCACCAGTCACAGGGAAAACAGTTAACCCTTTTAGACTGAATTGCTCAATATTTGTAATGAAGACCAATTGAAAATATTTTTAGCCAAAAATGAAAGAAAAAACAAAAAAACAAAACACTATTTTGTAGTGGGGCTCAAACTGACAAAGCAGGGTCAACACAAGTAAGCAGAGCCTGCAATACCATATTGCAGCAAATAAAACCACAATGCATCACAAAATACTGCCCCAGCAGCACAATATACCCCCCCAAAAGCTACCCCTCTGTGGTCAGCAGTACTAGCTGCCACATACTGTCCTACTCCAGTTGTCTTAGGATAGCAATGCTGTTAAGTTGAGGGGAGCGCCAGATCATTACTTACCATGGCTAGTGATCATGAGGAAGGCTCAGGGGCCCCATTGGGAAGTTTCCCCGTCTGGCCAGTCTGCCCCTGTCCTTAAGTCTTTTTGATGCAGTTTGTGAAGCCAAAGAAAGAAACTGATTATAAAAAGGATGCCTGGCTTTTGGCTTCAAAATCTACATAATACCTAAACACATCGAGAACACCAGTGCAAAATGCATATCTGGATGCATCCTACTAAATATAGCTATTATGGTCTATTGACCTAGTGTGGTCAAATCAGTTTATTGCCCACATTTTCACAAAATCACAGCAGTTTCACTACATTGTCAAACATCACAGCTTTTTGCCCTAGTCCACAAGCAAGGCAAAGTAAGAAACTAATCTCTGCATACCATGATTGCCCAGTTCTCTAGACAGCAGCCTTCTGACTTCTGAGCTGCGCCCAGTATAACAGATGTATAACCAGGTGGCTCCTATACACCCTGATTTATAGAGCAGCCTATTAATGTCACCTGATGGAGAAGACTGCAAGTTTAACCCCATGTGAGGAAGCCAAAACCAGTAGTGGATTCAAAAACATAAAAAAATCATATAGATATATATATATATATATATATATATATATATATATGCTCTTTTTTTACGGTACATGTCTGATTTTAGCTTTAAAACTGCATCAAAAACATGATAAAAAACGGAATGTTTAAATACACCCTTGGGGGTTTGTTGACAAAGAGGCTTTTGACATCAGAAAGCCAGTGACAGCCATGCAGAATCCTCCTCCTATAGTTCCTAGTGGGACAGTGCGATGCAGTTCATGCGGCCACGGATTATAGCCATGGCGGCACCAAATGACATCGTAAACCATAGCCTTTTGTTGAGAACAATAGGAGTGGAGTCTGGCACGGCCACAGCCCTTTTTTTTTGGGCATGGGATCTGTACCAAATATCCAATGTCAAAAGACACTGGGGGAGATTTATCAAACTGGTGTAAAGGAAAACTGACTCAAATGCCCATAGCAACCAATCAGATTCCACCTTTCATTTTTCAGAGCTCCTTTGGAATATAAAAGGTGGAATCTGATTGGTTGCTATGGGCAACTAAGCCAGTTTTCCTTCACACCAGTTTGATAAATCTCCACCAATTTACATGTATTAAGCAACAAGACAATGTACTACATTTAATAATAGACTTCTGACTAATACTGTCGTAAAACTAACAAATATCACTTATACAAGTAACACATATTACCATCATACTGTTACTGAAGAAATAACAGTAACCAAGGCTAGTATTTACAGATGAGTGAACCAGTCAAGATTCTTTTTAGGTCCAATTCGCCAAATTTTTCAAAAAGTTCGGTTCGGGCTCTAATCAGTTCATGCCAAACCGAAGTTGTTTCAATTGCCCTGAAAGTTGGTTTATAACCCCCTCTAGCTCTGGCACACAATGACAGCCATAGTAAATGATGACTGAGTAACACTGACATACATAGCAATGGGTAAACGCACATTTGACGGCGTTAACATACAGCGTGTTTAAAAAGACACTGCTTCGGCACACGTCTCATGATGTTTCATATTCCATAGCTTCCAAAACGTGTCCCTGATCGGGGGCAGATGATGTTTAAACACACAAGATGTTATGAGAAGAAAAAAAATTGGCTTGAGGGCTTGAGGGAACGTGATGGTTGGCAAGTGGCATTAGTGGCATGATGCAAGCTGCAACAGCAGCCATTCAGAATGCTATGGTTGGCAAGTGCCTGCAGCAATAGCTGTACAGAACGTGTTGGTAGGTAAGCAGACAGACAGCAAGGGTGGAAAGATAGGGCACCGGCAGCAAGGAGAGGTCTATTAATCGCATTCAGCCTGCCTTGACTGTGATAAAATTTCTGTATTAAAGCGGTTATCTAAAGTCTAACACATGCCCCCCAATGCCCGGGCATCCTCAAATAGATTATACTTACCCCGCTCCCAGGCACCCGCGCCGCTCCTGATCCCCTGCATGGCCGCTGCTACATTTCCCAATTACGCGGCCAATAGCAGGCCACGGTGGGGGCAAGCTTCCCTAGCATCGTGGGCCTGAAATTGGGCGTTGAGGCAGGAGCTGTTGGCTTGCTGACTGGCCTCAGCCAGGCGTGGCTTGTCGAAAAATGACTCCATCATGTTGAGGAGACTGAAATGGCTGCTACGGCTTCAGCTGCTTATGGTGGTGGGAGAGGGGTGGCTCACCGGGGGGTGGAGAGGGGCCTCCCTTTTAGTGTCTGCTCACTGTAAGCTGCGGCAAGCTGTGTACACAGTCTTTCCTGGTAATAGCATCCTCCCTTTTTGCCAGACTTAGTAGCGAGGATCTAAAAGCATGGCTATCTAGTAATCATCAGACTGCTTGATGTCAACAATACGCCTGTCACTGGCTGCGTAAACAAACCACTATTCTGGCCATTGTGCCCGAGAAGCCACATTTTTGCAGCTCCACCCCCACTGAGACGATTAGTGTCTTGGCTGATGCCATCTTCATCATCGTCCTCTTGCAGTGGCATCTCCTTATCCTCATCTTCCTGATCCTCATCTTTGTCATCCTCTTTCTCCGTGGCAGATTCCCTTTGTGTATCCCCAACAGCTATAGAGCGACAACAAGATGTGTCAGCTGCTTTTCTTCTGTCGTGAACCTTGCTGCATGAGTGTCAGCATCTGTTCTAAGAGAAAATATGAGAGGGACCATGTCGTTCATGCCGCAGTTGTCCCTGCTGACAAATTTTGTGGCCTCTTCGTAGGGCTTCAGCACCCAACACGCGTCTTGGATGAGCTGCCACTGTCTGACCTAGAAACAACACATGCTACCTGCTGCTGAGGCTTTCTGGTGCATGACACAATCATTCACGGCTTTCTGCTGCTCATACAGACGCTTGAGCATGTTCAATGTCAAATTCCAGTGAGTTGGCATGTTGCGGAATAAGCGGTATAGCGGCAGGCTGTTCTGACGCTGCAGAAAGAGCGTTTCTCACCACATAAGTGGCTGAAGTGCTTGGACAGTCTTTTGGAGTTTGCCAGCACCTTGCGCAAGCCAGTATACTTATAGGTCGATGACGTGCAACATACAGGGAGCATGTGTTATTTCGCCTAGGTTCAGGGCGGCCATGATGTTTTGCCCATTGTCACTGACCACCTTTCCTAGTTGGAGTCGGCCGGGTGACAGCCAGTGGGATGTTTGCTGCTTGATGTACTTGAGCAACTGCTTGCTGGGGTGGCTACTGACCCAGGCCGATCAACACAGCGGGGCAACGCTTGACCTGACACATGATAGAAAGGAGGGGTAGTATGAGTGATCCTGTGCCTAGCTGCTGTTGGGGACGAGAACATGTCCATGGAGGAGGAGGTGTATAAGTGCCTAGTGTGGGAGCCAGGCCGACACAATCCTGGGCGGGTCAAAAGGACCTAGCCTCGTTGCCGGAGTACTGTCTCGCCGCTTCTGGAAAATACATTGACCCAGTGGGCCATGAAAGGACATGTACTGTCCCTGCCCTTAATAGTTGCTCCAGGGGTCCACCATGGTAAGAATCTTGCCACATAGTGAGAATCGTCGGGAGCGTGCCATGTTGTCTGCCACATGAGAGTGCAAGGCAGGGATGGCTTTTTGGGAAAAATAATGCCGGCTAGGAATCATCAAGGCTGAGGTCACGCCATTAGCTCTCTAAAGGCAGAAGACTCGTCAAAATGGTACAGCAGCAACTGCACTGTCAGCAACTTGTCCATGTGGGAATAAAGCTTGTGCACCGTCAGATTGCTTGGCGCGTAGAGCTGTTTCCTGGCCACGCAATTCATTATCGATGGCTGATGGTGGAGCGGAGGAGTGGGAGTCTGTGCGGGAGAAGCAGAAAAGGATGATGACAATGTGAAAGACACCATACTGCTTGTGGATGTGTCATGGCTGCCGCAAGCTGAACCGGGAAAGGGAGAGAACTCCTGCTGTGTTGGCTGGCTGCCACCTCTATTTGCCCACGGGATGGGGTGATGCCGCTTCATGTGGTTTAATAGAGCTGTGGTGTCTACTTTTGTGTTTGCCTGCCTATGTTTTATTTTGCTCTTGCACAGCTTGCACAAGGCAATGCTTTTGTCTTCCAGAAGCATGGAAAAAACTGCCAGATGGGAGATACTAACACAGGGGTAGAGGCAGCCGAGCTGGGCTTAGCTGTGGCACGTTTTGGGCCTAACCCACCCAGTATGTCAGCGGCATCACCGGATCCCAAATCAGATATGGCCCTGGCTGTTCTTTGGGAGGTACGTGGCCTCTCCTCTTTATTGCTGCCACCCCTCCTCCTCTGATGTTGCCTCCTCCTCAGCACCTTGATCTGCCTCACAAGTCCTGTCCAGCACACAATCGTCATCAGAGTCCTCACCCTCCCTTTCAGGCAGAGGATTCCTCAGTGGGTCCCCAGTCTCCTGTGACTGAGATAAAATGGAAGAGTAATTATTGTAGCTACTAGGTGGCAGTATCACACAGTGATGCAGCCTCCTACTCGTGTACATTGTACAGGAGGCCCCGCAGTATCCTCTAGACTTTTGGGGCTGCTGGCAGTGAAGGAGCAGAGAAGGTGTCTACCTCCTACTGCCCTCCCTGCTGTCAAAAAACTGTGGTTGCTGGAGAGAAGGACTCCTCTGCGGTGCTGGGCTGATTTCTCAGGTGTGTGACAGTAGTGAGCTATAGGAGACTGTAAGGGGGAAATAGGGGATTTGTTTATAGCAGACACAGATCTATGAATGTGTGCTGCTCTCTGCCCTAGGTATCCGGAATGGATGCGGACCCATTAATTTTCTATGGGGCCGGAAAAGATGCAGAGAGCACACTATGTGCTCTCCGCATGCGTATTTCCAGAGCGCGACCCCGAACTTTCCGGGCTTTGGCCCCAAACTTCCGGGCCGCGGCTCCGCAAAAAAATGTCCTATTCTTGTCTGCAATTGCGGACGAAAATAGGCAGTTCTATGGGGGGTGCCGGCCGGGTGTATTCGGACGTGTGAATGGACCCTTAGGTGCACCCCCATAAGTGCCCCAGCTCCAGATGCCCCCCAATGCCCCCACTGTAAAAGCACCCCTAATATTGAATCTTCTCCAGTTGCCCCCCTAATACCCCTGCAGCTGCTCCAGAATCCCCACTATTACTCTGCCTCAGATGACCCTAATGCCTCTGCTTTAGATGCACTCCCATTAGTGCCCCAGCTCCAGATGCCCCCACTCTAAATGCACCACTAATATTGCCTCTTCTCCAGCTACCCCTGCTCCAGGATCCCCACTATTACCCTGCCTCAGGTGACCCTAATGTCTCTGCTTCAGTTATGACCCTCCGTTTGTGCCCTTTGCTCACGTTTCTCCGTTTGTTATAGGGTATGACCTGCAAAGGGGGTTGGACTTATGCCCGAAAAATTCTGCACAGTGCTTCACATTCTCCAGTATTGACAAGTATGGTTTACATGGCGGCAGTGATGATTTTCTGTATTTACAGGCATCACTGCTGCCATGTAAAGAGATACTGGTGGTGGAGTGGTGGAGGATTTAAAGGGGTTGTGCAGGTTTTCAATGTATCCTCTCCACACCATAGGGCATAACTATATAAATAGTGGGGTCCGATTCTGCAACCCCCACTGATCCCAGGAATGGGTCCTGTTCCCCCTTTTTATGGTGTGACAGGCTACACATACGCCCTGCTGCTCCATTCATTCTCTTTGGGACCAGTGAAATTAGCAAGAGCTGTACTCCGGCGACCCAATAGAGAATAAATGGAGAGGCAGGGCATATGCTTGAGTGGGATCAGTGGGGGCTCCAGCATTCAGATCCCACGGATCACTTAGTTATTCCCGATCCTGTGGATAGAGGATAACTAGAAAGTGGACACAGGCCCTTTAACAGGCGAGCATTTCTATTTTAGTTTGACACATATTTAGGGCCAGATTTTTATAAAAAAAATGTTTACACCCAAAGAAGACCTTTAAGGATAGGGAATGTGAAAAGGGCCAACAGCTATGACACGACAAGTGATAAGTGTCTGATTGATGGGGGTCTGACTGCTGGGACCTCCATGATCAAGGGAATGTGGTCTTAAAGGGGTTGTCTCACTTCAGTAACTCGGATTTATCAGGTAGAGAAAGTTAATACAAGCCACTTACTCATATATTGTTATTGTCCATATTGCTTCCTTTGCTGGCTGGATTGATTTTTCCATCGCATTATACATGGCTCATTTCCATGGTTAAGACTACCCTGCAATCCATCAGTGGTGGTCGTGCTTGCACACTATAGGATAAAGCACAAGCCTATGTGTGCTCCCATGGTCCCGGCCACCAGAGAGGCTTATGCTTTTGCCTATAGTGTGCAAGCACGACCACCAATGCTGGATTGCAGGATGGTCTGTAACCATGGAAACGAGCAGTGTATAATGAGATGGAAAAATGAATCCAGCCAGCAAAGGAAGCAATATGGATAATAACAGTATATTAGTAAGTGGCTTGTATTAACTTTCTCTACATGATAAATGCCACTTACTGAAGTGAGACAACCCCTTTAAGACCCTTCTGTACAGAGATTGGCGGTAATGTAATTGAATGTCTCAGGACCCCTTTTTTCATGATCAGTGGGTGTTCCAGCAGTCAGACCCCCAGCAATTTGATATTTATCACCTATCTTGTAGATAGGCAATAGGTCATTATGGTAGGAAAACCCTTTTAAATATACTGTAGATTTTGTGCAATCTGAGGAGGTTAAGATTTGATCAATTTCATGCCAGACATTTATGCTTAAAGGGGCTAAAGGGGTTCTCTCACTTCAGTAAATGACATTTATCATGTAGAGAAAGTTAATACAAAGCACTTACTAATATATTGTTATTATCCATATTGCCTCCTTTCCATCACATTATACACAGCATGTATCCAGCAGCGGTGGCCGTGCTTACACACTATAAGGAAAAGCTGGAAGTGCGCCTCGGCCGACACCTTTACCTATAGTGTGCAAGCACGGCCACCACTGCTGGATTGCAGTTACCATGGATACGAGCAGTGTATGATGTGATGGAAAATATGGAGAATCAGAATACATTAGTAAGTGCCTTGTATTAACTTTCTCTACATAATAAATGCCATTTGTTGAAGTGAGAGACAACCCATTTAATTGTGCTACACTTAATAGAGTTGGGCAAGAAAATGTCTTGGTGCATGCATTACATGTTTCCTATGTGTGATAGGAACTGCTTGTGTCTTATTTCTGACTGACTTAATAGCCGGATATCCATATATGTGTAGGGTTACTTTCACACTTGCGCTAGCAGGGTCCGCAAGGCTATTCCAGTGGGGGAACAGCCTGCCAGATCCGTGCTTACGCTAGCCCATCGTGCCGCCAGAGGTCCGCTCCAGCCCCATTCATTATAATGGAGGTGGGCCAGAGGTCCAGCCGCAGCACGGCAAACTTGCTGAGAGGCGGCCGGAGAAAAACTACAGCGGACTTCCAGCGGCACGGTGGGCTAGCGTTAGCACGGATGCAGGCAGGCTGTTCCCCTGCCAGAACATCCTACTGGATCCTGTTACTGCAAGTGTGAAAGTAGCCTAAATTCTGCCACATGTATGTTTGTGCATTTTTCTGCAAGTGTCTACCAGCATATTTCATCTTTAATATTTCTGTTATCACTGTAAGGGCTCATGAACACGATTGTTGGATGTTTTGCAGTCCGCAAATTGCGGATCTGCAAAACATGGATACTGGGTGTGTGCATTCCACATTATGCTGGCCTCTAATAGAACAGTCCCATCCTTGTCTGTAATGTTGACAATAATAGGACATGTTCTATAATTTTGCGTAACGGGCATGCGGACATACAGACATGGAATGCACATGGAGTCATTTCCGTTTTTTGCGGCCCCATTAAAGTGAATGGTTTCACATACAGGCCACAAAAAATAAATAAAAATGGTACGGACACAGAAAAAAAATACGTTTGTGTGCAGGAGCCCTTAGGTGGGCCCCCAGAATCAGTTACACTGGTGGACCCTAAGTACCCCAGTCCTGACACTGCTACAGCCCATCACAAAACTACTGCCTGCAGCACAAAATACATCCCCAAAAACTTCCACTGGCCAGCCGTGAGGAGGGCTCAGGTTGCCCCCTGGGCATCGGCCCACCGGGAAATTTCCCTGTAAGATCTATGACAAACCCGCCCCTTGATGTCCCATGCTCAAATTGTCTGTGAGTACAGGACAGTAAACCAACGATCAGGCTAGAAGCTGACAGCATGATAAATAATCATGGATCCCATTATATTTTTTCTCTGTGTAGGTTCTCTCAGTTTGGCCCCATTCACATGACCGTAATTTTGGTCTGCATCCGATCTGCATGTGCTGTCTGTATGTCTGTTCCGTTGTCCTGCAAAAAAGATCGAACATGTCCTATTCTTGTCCGTTTTGCGGACAAGAATAGGCATTGTTATAATGGGTCCACAAAAAAATGGATGCAGTACGGTTGTCACACAGACATCATCTGTATTTTTTGCAGATCTGCAAAATGCACCCTTTTGAATAGCAAATACTGATCCAAAATCCTGTGGAAATATAGGGGGAGATTTATCAAACTGGTGTAAAGTAGAACTGGCTTAGTTGCCCTTAGCAACCAATCAGATTCCACCTTTCAACTTCCAAAGGACTGTAAAAAATTAAAGGTGGAATGTGATCTGTTGCTATGGGAAACTAAGCCAGTTCATCTTTACACCAGTTTGAGAAATCTCCCCTATTGACTTTGTGAAAGTGACCTTAATGTGGCGTGGTTGGTCTTGAAAATACGATCTGTGTAACTTCTGCATTTCTGACCACTTTGCAGCTGACCCATGGGACTTGAATGAGTCCGCAATCGGGAGTTGCAGTACGGAACCCCAAGGAAGCACTACGTAGTGCTGCCGTGGTGTTTCTGTCTGTGCCTCAGCACCGCACATTTTTTTTGCTATGCGGATGGATCACGGCCTCATGCATTGGGGACTGCAAATTGTGGTCCCCAATGCACGGAACGGCCTCACTGCGACATAGTGATCTATGATGCTGTGAGTTCCAGCTCAATCATGGGACTACTGTCCTGTACTTGAAGTATCATTTGAGTACAAGACAGTAGACCTGTGGTTGAGCTGGAACTAGCAGAATCATAAATCATTATAAGGGCTCATGCACACAACGTGTTTTTTGTCGGCATCCGATCCGCATTTTTTGTGGATTAGATGCAGACACATTCACTTCAATGGGGCCGCAAAAGATGTGGACAGCACAGCGCTTTCTGTCCACATCCGTGTTTTGGGCACACACTGTGCCACCAACGATATTCAAACTGGGGAGGGGGGGGTCTGCCCCCTGCTGCCTGGCAGCCCTGATCTCTTACAGGAGAATATGATAGTACAATTAACCCCTTTAGGTGCCGCACCTGAAGAGGTTAATTGTGCTATCATATCCCCCTGTAAGGCCCCATGCACCCGGCCGTTGTTCACGGCCGTGTGCGGGCCGTGGAACCGCGGCCTGGATCCCTCCTGAGAGCAGGAGCGCACGGCGTCACTGGTTGCTATGACGCCGTGCGCTCCCTGCTGGCGGCACAATACAGTAATACACTGGTATGATCTATACCAGTGTATTACTGTACTGTGCCGGCAGCAGGGAGCGCACGGCGTCATAGCAACCAGTGACGCCGTGCGCTCCTGCTCTCAGGAGGGATCCAGGCCGCGGTTCCACGGCCCGCACACGGCCGTGAACAACGGCCGTGTGCATGGGGCCTAAGAGATCGGGTGGTGCCAGGCAGCAGGGGGCAGTCTTGTACCAAGTTTGCAGTGTATTCTAACCTGAAGCGTCCCCATCACCATGGGAACGCCTCTGTGTTAGAATATACTGTCGGAAATGAGTTTCACGAAGTAGCTCATATCCGACAGTATATTCTAACGTAGAGGCGTTCCCATGGTGATGGGGACGCTTCAAGTTATGTTCGGGTGTCCGCCTGGCCGTGCGGAGGCAAGCGGATCCGTCCAGACTTATAATGTAAGTCAATGGGGACGGATCCGTTTGAAGATGACACACTGTGGCTCAATTTTCAAACGGATCCGTCCCCATTGACTTGCATTGTAATTCAGGACGGATCCGTTTGGCTCCGCACGGCCAGGCGGACGCCAAAACGACTTTTTTTTCATGTCCGTGGATCCTCCAAAAATCAAGGAAGACCCACGGACGAAAAAACGGTCACGGATCACGGACCCACGGACCCCGTTTTTTCGGACCGTGAAAAAAAACTGTCGTGTGCATGAGGCCTAAGGCCTCTTTCACACTACAGTATGTCCATTTCAGTGTTTTGCGGTCCGTTTTTCACGGATCCGTTGTTCCGTTTTTTTGCTTCCGTTGTGGTTCCGTTTCCGTTCCGTTGTTCCGTTCCGTTTTTCCGTATGGCATATACAGTATACAGTAATTACATAGAAAAAATTGGGCTGGGCATAACATTTTCAATAGATGGTTCAGAAAAAACGGAACGGAAACGGAAGACATACGGATGCATTTCCGTATGTGTTGCTTTTTTTTGCGGACCCATTGACTTGAATGGAGCCACGGACCGTGATTTGCGGGCAATAATAGGACATGTTCTATCTTTCAACGGAATGGAAAAACGGAAATACGGAAACGGAATGCATACGGAACACATTCCGTTTTTTTTGCGGAACCATTGAAATGAATGGTTCCGTATACGGACCGTATACGGAACGCCAAAAACGGACCGCAAAACGGAAAAAAAAAACGGTAGTGTGAAAGAGGCCTTAGGCTGGTGTCACACGTAGTTCTTTTTTCTGTTGCTGTTGCAAACTCCAGATATTGCATGAAAGTCAACGGGAAATATTAAACATAGAACAAACAGGCTTTCTTTTTTGTAGAGGTGTTTTCCACCTTGAGATGGGTTTGGGTCAGTGGCATTTTTTCAATTGTAGCCTGGCAAAAAATGTTGTGTGACCGACAAAAAAGAATCTTCTGCCATTTTTTACAAGCTGAAAACGGCAAAAAAAAAGACTGTGGCGCATGTTAGGCCTAGTTTCCTTTCTTGCAAATCTCCACCCTTTTTGCTAACCCCCCCCCATCCCCTTGTGGAGCATGTGGGAAAACAGTGTAGAAACCCTAGATCAGGAATGGCCAACCTGCGGCCCTCCAGCCGTTGTAAAACTACAACTCCCACCATGCCCTGCCGTAGGCTAATATCTGTAGTCAGTCTGGGCATGCTGGGAGTTGTAGTTTTGCAACGGCTGGAGAGCTGCAGGTTGGCCATCCCTGCCCTAGATGCTCCAAACTGTGCCAATTTACGACATTTTATTAGACACAGTTTTGGTGCAGACACATTAATAACTCTGGACTTGTCAGGGGCTTGTATTTTTAGGACAACCTGTAGTTTTCATTGGCACTATTTTGGGTACATACAACTTTTTATTACTTTGTTGAGAGGCATGATGAACAAAATAGAGCAATTCTGGCATTGTCTTTTAGGGTCTTTATAAGGTG
This sequence comes from Bufo gargarizans, assembly GCF_014858855.1. Lineage (NCBI taxonomy): Eukaryota > Metazoa > Chordata > Amphibia > Anura > Bufonidae > Bufo > Bufo gargarizans. The sequence goes on along the minus strand of NC_058081.1, from coordinate 218,302,568 downwards.
GTTATGTGGGATATGTAACATACTGGTAAAAGGTTTACAGTATAGCACAATTATGTGTTTTGTAGAGGAGAACATTTTGGGTTTTTGTCTTAATTTTTTTTAATCACTCTGTCAAACCTTGTTTTTTACAATATTTATTAGTCCCACAATGTAATGTTTAATATGCATGTCAGTATTAGGCTCTGTTCACATCTCATTATTGTTTCCGTCTGGTAGACATGAGATTTGCAGCTATAATGTCGGAGAAGAAATACAAACTGCATTACATTTGTGTGAAATTGATCTTAAAGGGATTATACTATACTCCAGACAGTTCATCAATATCATACTGGTGGGGGATCCAACACCCAGCCCCCCCACTGATCACTTATTGGTGGTAGTACATGGCCACAGAAGACAGAGGGGGTCATTTATTAAGGTTCCTTATGCCAGTTTTTGGCATAAAAAGGTTGCTGCCCTTGACATTGTCAGGTGTGTGGCGGGGGCTGGGCCAGGCCATTGGCCCCGGCAAATTCACTTACATTGACGTCTGCTTCCAGGCATCAATGACTATTGAAAACTACTGTAATCGGGAACTAGAGTAGTTTTTAATTTAGGCGTCTTGTCATAACTGGATACATTCTCTGGCAGTGCAGGGGCCTTCAAAGACCATCGTAAAACGCTGGTCTTTAATAAATCAACCCCATTGTCTTTTGCTTGCTCCTGGCTCTGTCTACTGTTATGTTTCCACCCCCCCCCCCCCCCCATCTGATATTGATGAACTGTCCGGGGGATAGGGCATCATTATGTAAAAAGTAAAAAGCCTCTTAAACAAGGTATTCTAGCTATATTAAGTTATCCCTTAGGCCTCATGCACATGACAGTGTGCTGGCCGTGCCCATGCACAGGCATCAACCCTCTGCGGACGGTGACCCCATTCATGCATCCGCAAAAAACTAGTGCATGCACTTCTTTTTTTCAGTGCACAGGCACAGACAGAAAACCCATGGAGTGCTTCCGATCCGTGCCTCCATTCCGCACCGTATCTTCCAGATTGTGGACCCATTTAAAGAGGACCTTATATCTCCTTAAGTCTTCTTAGGTCCCCTAAGTCTTCGCCTACTATAACCCAGTGACCGAAGATACCGCAGGACATAGCAGGAGAACGGAACGGCGCCTAGGGGTAATAGTAAGTGCAGTGAGATCCCTGGGCGCCACTGTACAGATCATGATACTTAGTTCACAATGTTTTGCCAGATGAAAGGTCCTCTTTAAGTGAATGGGTCCGCATCCGTTATACGGTGCGCACACAGCCGGTGCCCATACATTACAGACCCGCTTTTTACAGTCCGCAATACGGGCACGGACCTGCTACGGTTGTCTGCATGAGGCCTTATCCATGGGATACGGTATAACTTTTAGATTGGTTTGGGATCCACACGTATCAAGAGAACTGTACCCCTTGGAAAGCCCACTAACCCCCACGAAATGAAAGGAGCGGCCGGTTGTTCTTCCATTAATTTCTATGGGAGTTCCGGAGACAGTGAATAGGGGATAACTTAATATAACGAGAATATGAGCCATTATATGAATGAATCATTTCATGTGGTCCAAGCCTTTATCTGTTAGGCCATGGATCCACAACAATTTATTGCACACTATATGACAGCACAGGCATGTGCCAGATAAAACACACTGCGATATCACGCAATAACACATGTATTGCTATGTGAATCCTGTTGAGTATTTTGCAGTTATTTCCTAAAGCAATTAGATACTATCCAGTACTTTAAAATACCGCAGCTAGCATATACGGTAACATGAGCTTTTATGTTGTGATACTATGTTCATCAGTCACACAGCCTAGGCGCAGTTCAGTCCCATTCAAGTGAAAGGGCCTGCGCTGCAATACCAAGCATAGCCACTATACATTCGAGATGGATTTTTCTGCGACTGATGCGTTGCAGTCGCAGCATGTTGCAGTGCGACACCATAGACTGCAATTATAAAAATTGTCTCTCGACATTCGTGCAACAAAATGTTGCGCTACAAATGTTGCAGTGTAGTTGTGCCCTATCTGTCGCGCGACAAATGTCGTCGTGTAGACGTAGCCTTAGTCTCGCAACATTTGCTGAAACTTCAGAAAGACCTCAGCATAGGCCATACATTTTACAGTAAGATGGAGCTCATAATCTGAACAAACTTTTTAAAAGAATTGGGTTCGGCTACAGCAATCCAAACCCAATTTGCTCAACCCTAATGAAATCATTAGCAGTAAGATACCCTGGGGGTCATTTATTAAGACCATCATTTTTTTTAAAATACATTTTACACTAGCATTGCCTCTTCATAAATTAGGCGTCTCTTCGGTAGTCTTTACATCTGCTGGAAAATCTGCAATTTCTACACCTTTTTCCTGGAGTAAAATTAGTAAATTTGCTGGGGCCAGAGTCAAAGCCCCCGCTGTTCCTTTGTAATGAACACGGTGTAAAAAATATGTGTGTATATATATATATATATATATATATATATATATTGCGGCATGAGTGTTTAAAAAGTCACAAAAAAGGGGTCGTGTGAAAAATTTTAATGGAAAAATGGCATAAAACTGATCATACAGACCTCTGCTGTTTGCAAAAAAAAAAAAAAAAAAACAGAGCAGATACTGCAAGTGACTTAAAAATACCAGTCCCAAATTCACATGTGCAGGGTCCTAAATGACATCAGATTACAACCAGCATTTCTACTACCAAGTAGCCCAAACCATTCGGAATAAATAATTATGGTCCTGGTCCCTTTAAGCTCTTGATCCCGCCTACTTGTCACGCCTGGGAGCCTTTATTTGTGGGCAAGTGCTGAGTGGTTTAGCTTGGAGGAGGCAGTTAGTGGGCTCCTTATTGATCAGCTGTGCACGGGTTTAGCCTAAGTTTTAAAACATGGTGAGTTGGAATTGTTTGCTTCATTTTGGCAGGGAATAGAGTGGATTAATATGACTCTCTGTGTAGTGCCTAGTTTGTTTTATATTGCATGAACCAATCTGATAAACCTTGGCTTCTGATCATATGTGAGCTGCCATGGCTAGTGTTTGTCTAGGAGGCACTGCTCCTCCATTCCCTCATGTTTCTCATTAACATTTTGGTAGCTGTGTCCTTCACCACAGGGTTCAGTTTCAGACCAGTAGCATGGAGGGCAGTCATTAAAAGTCAAGGGTGGAACTGCCAACTGTTTATGGCCTGGGCTCTCTAGGGGTGAAAGTAGCGTTTGTGTTCTGCCCCCTATTGCTGTTGTGGAAATAAGGCTAGGGCTACACGGTGATGTGTGTTGGGTGACAAAAAGGGTATGACTACATTGTGATGTTTATGTAGTGCAACATATTTTGTAATGATAGGTGATGGTGTTGCAGTGCAACACATTTGCACAAAAATCTAACTTGGATGGGTTTTTTGTGACTGTTGTGTTGTAGTGCAGCACCATTGACCATAATAAAATGTTGTGCAACTTTTCTGTGACAAGTCGCAAATGTTGCCATGTAGCCTAAGACTACTTTCACACCAGCGTTTTGGTGTCCGCCTGTGAGATCCGTTTCAAGGCTCTCACAAACGGATCAGTTCAGCCCCAATGCATTCTGAATGGATAAGGATCCGTTCAGAATGCATCAGTTTGGCTCCGTTCCGCATCCTTTTCGCTCTGGAGGCGGACACTAAAAACGCTGCTTGGAGCGTTTTGGTGTCCGCCTGGCGATGGGGAGGCAAACTGATCTATCCTGGCACACAATGTAAGTCAATGGGAACGGATCCGTTTTCACTGACACAATCTGGCACAATAGAAAACTGTTCCGTCCCCCATTGACTTTCAATGATGTTCAAGACGGATCAGTTTTGGCAATGCTAAAGATAATACAAATGGATCCTTTCTGAACGGATGCAGACGGTTGTATTATCTGAAAGGAAGCGTTTGTGCAGATCGATAACGGATCCGCACCCAACGCGAGTGTGAAAGTAGCCTTATCTGTGGATTTCACTTTTTTCCAATGGCAAAACTACATCAAATCTACAACTGCAACTAGACATTATGGATTTTGGTGCGGATATGTTGCAGAAATGCACATAAATCCGCACGAAATCTTGTGCAGGTGGCCTTAAAGAGGACCTTTCACCGATCCTGACATTGTGAACTAAGAATACAGACATGGAGAGCGGCGCCCGGGGATCTCACTGCACTTATTATCCCCGGGCGCCGCTCCGTTCTCCTGCTATGCCCTCCGTTTTCTCCGCTCACTAAGTTATAGTAGGCGGAGATTTCAGTCACTAAGTTATGGAAGGCGGAGTCTGCCCTTGTTCTGCTCTGGCGCTGGCCAATCGCAGAGCTCACAGCCTGGGAGGTTATTTTCTCCCAGGCTGTGAGCTCTGCAATGCGATTGGCCAGCGCTACAGAGGAACAAGGGCAGACTCCGCCTACATAACTTTGTGACCGGAGATACCGGAGGGCATAGCAGGAGAACGGAGCGGCGCCCGGGGATAACAGTAAGTGCAGTGAGGTCCCCGGGCGCCGCTCTCCATGTCTGTATACTTAGTTCACAGTGTCATAATCGGTGAAAGGTCCTCTTTAAAGGGGTAAGTGATGGTTATCCCCCATCAGATCGGTAGTGGTCCTACCACTGGGACAACCCACCGATCATGAGGGCCCCATGCTTCTCCCCTAAAATCAGAGCAGCCAGTCACACATAATCATGTCTGCTCCGTTTATTTCTATGGGAGTTCCGGAAATAACAGAGTAGAGTGGCTCGGCTATCTCCGGAACTCCTATACAAATGAAGTGTCTGCGCACGTGTGTGCCCGGCTGTTCCGGTCATTTTAGGGGGGTACAGGGCCCCCCTTTTTTTTTTTTTTTTTTTTTTTTTTTTATTTAGTGATCAGTGGGGATCCCAGCAATACGATCCCCACCGATCTGATGGGTATCCTCTATCCACAGGACCAACTTGTACCGACTGGAATACCCCTTCAGGGTTCTGTACTGTAAGGCTGGTTTGACAAGAGACTAACTGCAGAAAATCTGCAGCAGAAAACACACCGACGGGTGTTTCCACACTCTGTGGAATTGGTTTTAGAAGAGCTGCAGATTAGAGATTTTATTGTGGATTTCACCCAAATGCAAACAATGAAACCATAAAGTATAACATAGTAACTTAAGTCCGAAAAAGACATCTGTCCGTTCGGTTCGGCCTGTTATCCTGCAAGTTGATCCAGGATAAATTGACATTTAAAATCTGCTCCATAGTTCAGTTTCTGCTACATGTTTTATCTGCCGCAAGTGACGGAGAATTGCTGAAACCCTTTGCTGGTACTGTACAACAGTGCGGATTTGCCGCACTAAAATCTGCAACAGTAAATCGGTCACTTGTGAACCCAAGGGAGAATACTTTTATAATACAGTGCCTGACTTAACATGACGCCTTCTATATATTTTTATTTTGTGCAAAAATCTAAGATGAACTGTATGAAAGTATGTGGAGGTATGCTCTGGCTCTGTGGGTGCCCTATAACAAATCGTTCAGAATTGTACAATAAGGATGCCCTGAGACATCTATTCCTGTAACAGCCAGACCCCCTATGGTTCTGCTGGATCACTTGGTTCTATGGGAACTGAAGCTCAGTAGAATGCATGGGGCAATGCTGAGTGGCATAGAAGCATATTTCGAGGTAGGAAATGTGGCGTCATACCCCTGCTTCAGTGAGGGTCTAATGTGCCGAATGAACAGCTTACTAGACCTGTGTTTGGGCAGGCTGAATGAGGCCTTAGTATTAGTGAGAGTTCCTTTTATTGTCTCGTATCAGTTTATCCCAGATGTATTGCACTTGGTCTGCAATTTTATTCCCCCACCCCCCAAAAAAAAGTTCCTTTGTTTGTGCCAAAAGTCTGATGTGGTGTTTTCTTAAACCAGAGATGCTCAAGCTGTTGAAAAACTACAATTCCCACCATGACCTGCTGTAGGTTGTCGAGGAATCCTGGGAGTTGTAGTCTTGCAATAGCTGGAGGGCTGCAGGTTTGGCATTCCTGACTTAAACCATAGTGCCACGGCACACTGTCAAAAACCACCTTTCACCACTCACATCTTGGCTAAGTCTATGTTCGCTTCCATGTGGGCTGACATAGAGGGCTGTCCTCAGAATAACCCAGACTATACAAAGCCAAAGATGCGGTGTCCTGATATCTTGCGGCTCAACACACACTCACCAGACATGACTAGGTGGTTTTTTTTAAACTTTGGCTGGGTAAACACACCCTGCGTTCCCTTTGCTCAATCATATGGGTAACACAATATTATCTGATGTGTCCTGTCCCCAGCCAATCCACTTGGTGACCGGGGCTAAATGGGTTTGAAGCTCATCTTCACTCTCTTCAATGAAAAGCAATATGGTGACCAGCCATCCCATAATCCTCCACTGCCTTGCCAAGTCTCAGAAGAAATGTGAGGCCATAAACTACACCTCCCAGCCAACACCCTACAACTTGGCCATTGACCCTTTGAAATCTTAAGCAAGAATATAGTACAAGTGTACCAATTTACATTTAGATTCGTGTTGGCAGGGGCAGGCACAGATGGCAGAGAGCCCATGTGCAAGAACGGTATATGGGCCCAATGCGAACCAATAGACCATCGTAGAGCTCCTCCCTTGTCTAACAATCCACCAGGATTTGGAAGCCGTACAATGTATTAGTTTAGTCGCTTTACTTACCTGCGATCTAACAGGAAGAATAGCTTGATGTTGCATTCCTCTAATAATGTGTTTTCCTATAATAGAGGGAGTGCATCTCTATACATATTGGCCAAGCAGGAGTGCAGATGGGCAATGCCTGCTGGGAGCTTTACTGTCTAGAGCATGGAATCCAGCCAGATGGATTAATGCCTAATGAGAACATTGCAGGTTCATCTTTTGGGACTTTCTTCTTTGAAACCGGAGCAGGAAAACATGTGCCTCGAGCAGTGTTTGTTGACTTGGAACCAAGCGTTATAGGTAAGTCATGTGGATCTAAAACTAAGTTTCATTAGTTACGATTTAAATTCATAAATGGGCGTGAACTGAATAATCTTTTTTCATTGAAACCTTTTAAGAATTAGGCAATTTATTTTATTTTTGTATTTATGGTGTTTGCTTTGCACTATAAATGACACATTACTTCTGCGGGTAAGTACAATTACAATGGTAACAAATTTAAAGGAAACCTGTCACCTCCACTATGCTACCTTCACTGAGCGTTTCTAAATGTTCATTGTGTTACCCTAAACATATATAAATTACACTTTTTTTTTTTTTTAATTTCATTTGCAGACTAATTCAAGAAGTATTATGCATTTCTGTACTTCCCGCCTTTTATGCAAATTTACATAAGAGTCATAGCTTGTGACCAGAGAAGTCATATTTTCAAGCTCTGACTCATCTCAGGTTAATTTGCATATGTATCAAATCTTTTTATTGTGTTAAAAAAAATTAAAAATAAATGAAAAAAGCACACAGAGCTATGGGGAGTGGGTATTGCGGATGTGCTAGCGGCCATCTAGCAACCCATGTCCTCGGCTCTATACCCAAAATCCTGGTGACAGGTTCCCTTTAAGCATTGAATCAAGGGAGGTGGCGCTCATCAATTAAAGAAGCATTTCAGAAATGTTATTCCCTGTCGCCTATGCAGAGCAGGGGTTTATTCACGTCCTAAAATTGTATAATCTGAACCCAAGAATGTAACAGAAAAATTTGTGACATTTATTAACCTGTCTAGTTGGTAGAGCAGGGGTCTATGACAGAAAAAAATTGTCACCCGAAAATGTTAAAGAAAAATTATTGAAATTTATTAGGCTGTCAACTAGGTAGAGGGGGTGGGGGGTTTATTACACCCAAAAATTGGTGCATTTCACCAGAAAATGTAACTGACAAAGTAGTGAAATGACCTAAAATGCGTACAAATAAATTATTTATGATTTATGAGGTGGAGTTCCATATGGAGTAGGGGTTCGAGGAGGCGGTGGTGGAGGAGGACGACGAGGTAGCCAACACAGGTTTTTGGTTTTAATTTAATTTTTTTAAATTGGGGTACACTCCAAAAGTGCTGCAGTATACAATGGCTGCTTAGTGCCGGTATACATGTCTATTCTGCACAAGGTACTGACAAGTCCTATGGGATCCATGTCTGGTTAATTTTAATGAACGTGAGCTTGTCCACATTGGCTGTGGACAGGCGGCTGCGCTTGTCTGACGCCCCCTGCCATGCTAAACACACGTTCAGATAATACACTGGCTTCAGGGATGGCCAGCACCTCCAAGGCGTAAAGGGCAAGCTCAGGCCATGTGCCCAATTTGGAGACCCAGAAATTGAAGGGGGCAGACCATCAGTCAGTACGTATAGGTGTGTGGACACATACTGCTCCACCATGTTGGTGAAATGCTGCCTCCTGCTAAGACGCTCCATATCAGCTGGTTGTTGTGGTCTGCTGACGACCTCGTCCTCTGCCTTCACCTTGTGCTTCCACTGTGCCCCTGCTGTCAGATGGGAATGCCACCAGCAGTGTGTCTACCAGCGTGCGCTTGTACTCGCGCATCTTACGATCATGCTCCAGTAATGGAATTAAGGAGGGTATGTTGTCTTTGAAACGGGGATCCAGTAGTGTGGCCACCCAGTAATCGGCACAAGTTAGAATGTGGGCAACTCGGCGGTCGTTGTGGAGACACTGCAGCATGTAATTGCTCGTGTGCCAGGCTGCCCAGAGGCAACGAAAAGCTGTCCTCTGTGGGAGGTGTATCGTCTGTGTCCTCTGTATCCCCCCCAGCCACGCACCAGTGATGGCCATGAGCTGGTCTGGGTGCCACCCTGCTGTGAACATGGTTCCTCCTCCTCATCCTCCAGAACTGTGCCTTGGCTGGACAATTGTGTACCTGGCGTTTGTGGGTGCAGGAACCCACCCTCGGAGCCACTTGTGAATGACTGGCCAGAAACCCTACAAACCCTACATCCTCTTCCATCATCGCCAGCAGCGTTCTTTTTCAAGGAGGCATAGAAGTGGGATAGTTACGCTGAGAACGGTGTTATCGGCACTGGCCATGTTGGTGGAGTACTCGATACAGCACAACAAGGAACACGGGTCTCGCATAGAGGCCCAGTCATTGGTGGTGCTGTTCAGCCGAGCGACTCACCTGTGTACTGCAGCTGAAACTCCACTATCTCCTGCTGCTGCTCGCACAGTCTGGACAGCATGTGCAAGGTGGAGTTCCACCTTGTGGGCACGTCTTGTATGAGGCGGTGAGCGGTAAGGCCGAAGTTGCGCTGACAGACGAGCAGCAGCAGGGTGAGAACGCCGAAAGCGTGCAGACAGCCCGCATTTTATGCAGCAGCTCTGACATATCGGGGTAATCTTTAAGGAATCTCTGCAGCACCAAATTCAGCACATGCGCCACGCAAGGGATGTGCGTCAAACCGGCTAGTCCCAGAGCTGCTGCGAAATTTTGCCCATTATCGCACACGGCCGGGCTTGAGCCTCACTGGCACCAACCACTCATCGGTCTGTTGTTCAAGGGCCATCCACAGTTCCTGCGCGGGTAAGGGTTTGTCCCCCAAACAGAAGTTTTTAAAACTGCATGCTGTCGTTTACCCCTGGCTGTGCTGAAGTTGGTGGTGAAGGTGTTACGCTGACCGGATGAGGAAGCAACAGAAGCGCTCTGCAATCCTCTGTGGTGGAAGGACATGCGCCAAACTGCTATCCGCCTCAGGCCCAGCCGCCACTGCATTTACCCAGTGTGCAGTTATCGAGATATAACGTCCCTGACTGTGCTTACTGGTCCACGTATCTGTAGTGAGGTGCACCTTGCCACAGATGGCATTGCACAGTGCACACCTGATTTTGTCCCCTACTTGGTAGTGCAGGGAAGGGATGGCTCGCCTTGTAGTGGTGGCTGGGAAAGCAGCCGCCATAAGGCCTTTAACCCTTTAAGGACACATGACGTACCGGTACGTCATGTGGTGGTCCGATCACTGCCGCCCTCCGGGTGGTGATCGGAACAAGGTGCCTGCTCAAATCATTGAGCAGGCACCTCTGCTAAATGCTTGTGGGGGACCCCCCGTGTCGGCGATCGCAGCAAACCGTAGGTCAATTCAGACCTGCTGCTTGATTCCCCCGGTCCCTGACCGCAGGGATCAGAAACTTTAATATGCCGAAAATATGGATTCCCCCTGCACCCCTGAATGATTTTTATGCCGGCGAGTGGTGCAGGGGGAGGGGGGTTGCAGGCAGTGTGGGAGGTGGGATCACGATCCCCACCCGCCTCCTCTTGAATATTCATTGGTGTCCAGTGGGTATACCAGAGTGTCAGCACATTGCTGAAACACTGGTATTAACGGCTGACATCTGTGCCATGTCAGCCGTTCAACCCTTTCCATACCGCGGTCCGTACCGCTGTATGGAAAAGGTTAACAGTCAGGGAGCTCCCTCCCTCTCCATCGGGGGGGGGGGCGGCTGTGCCTTTCCAGCCCCCAGACAGGATGGGGTCACAGAGGGAGGGAGCCCCCCTCCTTACCCTTCCCCGTCTGCTCAGTTGTGGCAGACGGGGAAGGTTCCCATGGCAACGGGACACCTTCTCGGGCATCCTGCTGTCCATGGTGCTGAACAGATCTGTGCTAAAGGCATAGATCTGTTCAAAGTGTAAGTAAAATACAGTACAATACACTATATAGTGTACTGTATTATACAGACATCAGACCCACTGGATCTTCAAGAACCAAGTGGGTCTGGGCCCCAAAAAATGAAAAAAGTAAAGATAAGTGTTTTTTTTATCACTGAATAAAATATAAAAAAAATACACTACACAGATCTATAAAACGGTCGTGTTACTTTCCCCGCACGGTGAACACCATAAAAATAAAATGACTGAGGAAATTAAAATTTTGCCCACCTTACTTCCCAAAAAAGGTAAAGTGATCAAATAAGTCGCATGTACGCCAAATTAGTACCAATCATCATCTCATCCCGCAATAATCATACCCTACCCAAGATAATCCCCCAAAAACTGAAAAAAACTGACTTAGACTATGGAAACACTAAAACATGACTTTTTTTTTTTTATTTCAAAAATGAAATCATTGTGTAAAACTTGATAAATAAAAAAGTGCACATATTGGGTATCGCCGCATCAGTATAGACCAGCTCTATAAAAATATTACATGACCTCAGGTGACCACCATAAAAAACGGTGTAAAAAAAGCTATTTTTTTGACATCTTGCGTCACACAAAGTGTAATGGCAAGCAATCAAAGTCATATGCACCCCAAAATACCGTCATCTCATCCCACAAAAAATGAGACCCAATGCCCAAAAACGGAAAAAACTGGCGCTCAGACTATGGAGACACTGAAACATGATTTTTATTTTTTTATTTTTTTTTTGTTTCAAAAGTGAAATCATTGTGTAAAACTTACATAAATATTTTTATTTTTTTATACATATTGGGTATCGCCGCGTCCATGACAACCTGCTCTATAAAATACCACATGATCTAACCTGTCAGATGAATGTTGTAAATAACAAAGAAAAGTGCCAAAAAAGCTATTTCTTGTTACCTTGCCTCACATAAAGTGTAATATAGAGCAACCAAAAATCATATGTACCCTAAACTAGTACCAACAAAACTTCCACCCTATCCCGTAGTTTCTAAAATGGGGTCACTTTTTTTTGGAGTTTCTACTTTAGGGGTGCATCAGGGGGGCTTCAAATGGGACATGGTGTAAAAAAACAGTAAAGCAAAATCTGCCTTCCAAAAACCGTATGGCATTCCTTTCCTTCTGCGCCTTGCCGTGTGCCCATACAGTAGTTTACGACCACATATGCGGTGTTTCTGTAAACTACAGAATCGGGGCCATAAATAATTTTTTGTTTAGCTGTTAGCCCTTGCTTTGTAACTGGAAAAAAAATATATTAAAAAGGAAAATTTGCCAAAAGTGAAATTTTGAAATTGGATCTCTATTTTCCATCAAATCTTGTGCAAAACCTAAAAGGGTTAACAACGTTTGTAAAATCTGTTTTGAATACCTTAAGGGGTATAGTTTCTTAGATGGGGTCACTTTTATGGAGTTTCTACTCTAGGGGTGCATCATGGGGGGCTTCAAATGGGACATGGTGTAAAAAAAAAAAAAAACAGTCCAGCAAAATCTGCCTTCCAAAAACCATACGGCGCACCTTTCCCTCTACGCCCTACTGTGTGCCAGTACAGTAGTTTACGACCACACATGGGGTGTTTCTGTAAACTACAGAATCGAGGCAATAAATATAGCATTTTGTTTGGCTGTTAACCCTTGCTTTGTTACTGGAAAAAAATTGATTAAAATGGAAAATTTGCCCAAAAATCTAAATTCAGAAATTTTATCACCATTTGCCATTAACTCTTGTGGAACACCTAAAGGGTTAACTACATTTGTAAAATCAGTTTTGAATACCCTGAGGGGTGTAGTTTCTAGAATGGGGTCATTTTCCGGTGGTTTCTATTATGTAAGCCTCACAAAGTGACTTCAGACCTGAACTGGTCCTTAAAGATTTTATTTTATTTTTTTTTAATTTCTGAAGTTTCAAGATTTGCTTTTAAACTTCTAAGACTTGTAACATCCCACAAAAATAAAATCATTCCCAAATTGATCCAAACATGTAGACATATGGGCAATGTAATGTAAAGTAATAACTATTTTTGTAGGTATTACTATGTATTATAGAAGTAGAGAAATTAAAACTTGGAAATTAGCATTAAATTCTTTAAAAAAATTTGGTGGGCAGTAGCAGGCGTACTGTCTAGAGGACGGACGCTCCGCTTTTGCACCCTGCTCCCTCTTCTGCTGTGCTGGTGGCTCTGTGCGACCACCGCCTCTTCCTCCGAACTACATAGGTCACTCGCATGACCTTGATTCCATGTGGGGTCGAGGACCTCATCATACTCCCCATCTTCCACCCAGTCTTCACCCCTGCCCTCCTTGTCGGTCTGCACACTTTCGAAAGCCCCAGCAGTTGGCACCTGTGTTTCGCCATCATCCGAGACGTGCTGTGATGGTCCTCCCATGTACTCATCTTGAAAGATAATTGTTTGGGCATCGGTGCACTCAATCTCTTCCACTTCTGGGGCAGGGCTAGGTGGATGGCCCTGGGAAACCCTGCTAACAGTCATCAAAAAGCAGAAGAGACTGCTGCATGACTTGGGGCTCAGACTGCTTGGCTGATTTGAAAGACTGATGGACATCAGCTGCAGGTGTCAACTGTGGTCTTTCAGCATAAGACTGGGTGGGAAACAATGTGAAGGAACTGGATCCACTGTCAGCAACCCAATCTACTATCGCCTGTACTTGTTTAGGCCTCACCATTCGTAGAGCCGCATTAGGCCTGACCAAATACAGCTGCAGGTTCTGTCACCTACTCGCACCTGAGGAAGGGGTTTCACTTGTGCGTGTAGCTGGCACAGATTGACCACGTCCTCTCCCTGCAACAGGAGCACCACGACCTGGGCCACGTCCCTTATTTGATGCTCTTATTTCTCAAATTTAGGATCTTTGCCTAAATGGGTGTTTTAATTAATAGAATAGAATGACAGTATGTACAGGGTGTATCTCGCACACTCTGAACCAGACTAGGCCTCAATTAAATTTGTTTGCCAAAAATGCCTGAATTTCAAATACCTGAATAAAACCCCTGTATTTAAAGGGAATTACAAACGTCTTTATGATGAAGGGCGCAACAATTGTGTATTTTGCCCCAAAAAGGGTGTTTTTATTAACAAAAGAATCAAACCCCTGTATTTAAAGGGTGTATCTCTCACGCCCTGATCCACACTAGGACGCGATCAAAGAATTGTGCCCAAATTGGCTTTATTTCAAATAACTGGATAGAAGGACAGTATGTAAAGGCTGTATCTCACATTGACATCTGCAGCAAAGGCTGCCAACTAAATTTATTACTTTTTTACAAAGTGGGTGTTTAATAACTGAATTTGACAGCAGTGTATATAACCCTGGAATTTCACACGTGCTGATGCTGCAAGGCCAGAAAAATGGTGGAATCTTGCAAAAAAGTGTTTTTAAAAATCCAGAAAATGATGGGTGTATTTCTAGCTTAAATTGCACACTCACTAATCCAGATGTTGTATATTGCCAAGTGTTTTTTTTGGTAACAGAATATAAAAGCTGTATATATTAAACTTGAATTGAACACTCGCAGATCTGGAAAAGTGTCCCAAAAGCTCAGATGCAGTAGTGGTCAACTGAGCTTGTATTAAATGGCCGCTGTCCACTTTACTAACTTATAAGTTATTTTATTTTTTTGGTCACTGGGCTCAGAGCAGGATAAAGAAAATTGTGCCCTGCACCCATCAACACAATGTATGTAGATCGCTGAGTTAGATTCACATTTTGAGAAAAGGTTCTCTCATTCTCTCCCTGAAATCACCAGCAGCATCCTCTCCCTACACGAAGCACAGCAGAGTGACGTCCAGCACAACGTGCCTCCAGCTTGTATAGAGGCTGGGTCACATTGCTACACTGGCCAATCACAGCCATGCCAGTAGGCATGGCTGTGATGGCTTCTAAGGGCGCAGAGTTAAACGCTTGATTGGCTGCTCTGCAGCCTTTCAAAAAAAGCAACAAAGCGCCAAACCCGAACTTTCGCTGAAATGTTCGGGTCCGGGGTCCAAAAATCCTAAAGTTTGGTACGACCACTAACTTTACAGTTCGGGTTCGCTCAACCATACTTTTGTTTTCATATCTGCGTCTAAAATGGGAATCCAAAGTGGGCTTTGGTACCAAAGTAACAGCCAGTACCAAAGCCCACTTCGGATTTCTATTTTTAATTGTTTTTGAAGATGCAGGTAGGACTACAGTAGTGATTCAACGAAGTCTAGCGTGGCTTTGGGAGAGAAACATTGGCTCCACGAAGCCAATACTTTTTAATGCTGTATGGAAACTGCATTAAAATCGACGTATTTGAACAAATAGACTTCGGCTCTATGATCTGAAGGTCGATTTTTCTCAAGCCTAATGTACACCATACAGGATAAATAAAATAAACTTTACTGTGGCAGATCTTGGATCCTTACAGGGGGTTTTCGGTCACGCAAAAATATTTCAACCTTACTGCATTGTATAAGCCAGTTCTGAGTACATTTTGACTCCTCCAGTGTAATTGCGATCTGTGACCTGCACCCTGTGTTTACATTCCAGAACAAGATTGACGGGAGAGTCTGTAGCACCAGGTCTTTTTTTCCTTTCCTTACACTCCCAGCTCCATTGTCACAGATCCAGTCCTACTTGAAGCCCTTGCATACAGTCCGTGAGTGGAATTGATCGGGAGCACACCGCATCATAGATTACAATGATGCTGTGCACATCCGGCCTCCTGCGTGATTATTGTCCCGCACTCATAATCTTATGAGTGCGGGACAATATCCCCGCAGGCGGCCCAACGTGCAGGCCTGTCTTTAACATGGGGCAAAAGGGCAGCTGCCCCGGGCCCAGTTGCACCTGGGGGGCCCAAGGCAGCTGCCTCATGAGCCCTGCTGGCCACTGGTGACATGGGGGGGCAGGGCACAGGGAGATAAGCGCTCATCTCCATAGTCGTCTGTATCGCTGTCATCAGGACAGTGATACAGATGGAAGTGCTGTGGCGGGGCAGGGGAGGGAGAGGAGTCTCCCTTCCCCGTTCCTCTGATGGGCTGCGGGCCTAGTGCCTGTCAGAGGCCAGTGCGATGACGTCATCACGCCGCCTGAGCCATACAGTGTGGGACACAGGCCGGAAGAGGCCTTCATCGCTGACATCCTGATGGGGATAAGTATAAGTGTTTTGTTTTTATATGGTACTACTACTGGCACATGATTAGGGGCATATATGGGGGCACTTACTGGCACATGATTGGGGGGGCACATCTTACTGGTACATTATTGGGGGCATCTACTGAGGCCACGAAGGAGTATTTTATATGGGGGCTCTGTATAGGGGCATTTTATACTGGGGCACATTATGGTGGGGAAGGGGAGGAGTACTATGGGGGACACTAAGAAGGGGTATCTTATACTTGCATATTATGGGGGACACTCAGGGCATCTACTGGGGCACTATATATGGGTCATTTTATACTGGTACATTATTGGGGGCACTAGGAAGAAGGGGGGAGCACAATGGGGGCTTTTACTGTGGGTGCTATATAGTGGTATTTTAGATTGGCACATGGGGACATTAAAAGGGGGTATTTTTTGCACTGGCACATTAGGAGAATTGGTACTACTGGGGGGCATTATGATGGGCTTTATTACTACTGGGGTCTATGGGGAACATGATTACTAGTATGGGCACTATGGGAGCATTATTACTTCTGGGGCACTGTAGGAGCACTATTACTACCATGTGTGCTCTAGTAGAGAATTATTCCTATTGGTGGGACTTTTGGGAGCACTATTACTGCAGTATAGTATTGGGGAGCACGGCTGCACAGTATTGAGGGTGGTAGGATGATTTGTCCAGAAGATGGGAGGATGATGGAAAAGTAGTAAGCTAAGATTGTTTGTCAAACTGCAGAGATGAGAGATGGCTGAAAAATGGTGGTCTGGTCTGAAATAGAAGATGAGGAAAGAGAACATCTACATCAAAGACGTCACTGGATGTAAGAGGTATGTGGCGATTTATTACCCTGTATGTAGGGGTGGATGGAGGGGTTAGTAGTATAGTACTATCTGCACATTGTAAAAAAAAAAAAGTAATCTGCAGAATACTATATATTTGTCTCAGAAGTTGTGCTTTTTAAATTTTTAGAATATTGCAGCCATTTTATTTGATACCTTTGTGCTTTTTTCAATTTTTTATTTTTTTTTTCTTATGTGGTGGAGGGTGTGATCCAGGGGGCCCAAGTAAATTCTTGCCCAGGGTCCAATCAATATTGGACAGCCCTGCCAATGTGCACAGCATCATTGTAATCTATGATGCTGTGTGCTCCCGTGCGCACATCAATGCAGCTCTGGGACATATGGCCCGCTCATGGATTGTATGTCTCGGAGGGCATACGGTCGTGTGCATGGGCCCTAAGACACAGCATCACTGCTGACATCACATCTACAGGGCAGAGTCCAAGAGGTTAATCAAAATGCCACCCTCAGACGCATGGTCGACAGGGCACAGTCTTAAGTCTTGCCACACCTCAGATGTAGTTGTGATGTAATCTGTAGAGGGTCAATGCGGTGGGTAAGGTCACTTGATCAGAATGGAGTAAAGGAAAATGGTGCATTACCGATAAACAATCACTATTAAGTGATGTGTTTCCTGTCAATTGATGCTGAAACTTGTAAAAAAAAAAAAAAAAACTGGGGCAATCTTAAAGGTTATCATAGTAACTGCACTGCTCCTATGTAGGGAGTCCTCACCTCTAAATGATCACTTGGATGCCATGTTCACAATTGATATGGGATCTGAGAGGTTATATGTCCATAACTGGCATTCTCTGATCACTGAAAACAGCAGGCACAGGTGGGTGCCATATTTAACGCTCCAATATATATATTTTTTAACTATATAGTAGGTTTCAGTTTGAGAAAATGTAAGAAAATGTATAATCTAACTCCTCTTTGCCTTCCTAATTTTTTTTTTTTTTTAGGTGAAATCAGAACTGGTCCATACCGCACACTATTCCATCCAGAGCAGCTTATTACTGGCAAGGAAGATGCTGCTAATAATTATGCCAGAGGTCACTATACTATTGGAAAGGAGATTATTGATACTGTTATGGACAGATTACGTAAAATGGTAAGCTATAGGTCTGTCTCTTTTTCTAATCTTTTTAAAGGGGTTGTCACCTTCTCAGCGCATTATTTTTATTTTTTTATGTAGTTTGATAAACCAATTGGACTAGAAAACTACTAAGTTAATATATTTCATGCCTTTTAAACTAATTACGGTCTTTCTTTTTGTGCAGGCTGACCAGTGCAGTGGACTTCAAGGGTTTCTAATCTTTCACAGTTTCGGAGGTGGTACTGGGTCTGGTTTTACTTCCCTGCTGATGGAGCGTCTTTCTGTAGACTATGGAAAGAAGTCAAAGCTTGAGTTCTCAGTTTATCCTGCTCCACAAATTTCCACTGCTGTGGTGGAACCTTACAATTCCATTCTGACAACCCACACCACTCTGGAGCACTCGGACTGTGCCTTCATGGTAGACAACGAGGCAATTTATGATATATGTAACCGTAATCTAGACATTGAGCGTCCGTCTTATACCAACCTGAACCGACTAATAGGGCAGATAGTTTCTTCTATTACAGCCTCTTTGAGGTTTGATGGTGCATTGAATGTTGACTTAACAGAGTTCCAGACTAACTTGGTGCCCTATCCCAGAATACATTTCCCGCTGGTGACCTACTCCCCAATAATTTCAGCAGAGAAGGCTTACCATGAGCAACTGAGTGTGCCAGAGATTACAAATGCTTGCTTTGAATTTTCGAATCAGATGGTTAAATGTGACCCCAGACGTGGTAAATACATGGCTTGCTGCCTGTTGTATAGGGGTGATGTGTTGCCCAAAGATGTAAATGCTGCAATAGCCAATATTAAAACCAGGAGGTCCATCCAGTTTGTTGACTGGTGTCCTACTGGATTTAAGGTGGGAATAAACTACCAGCCTCCCACCGCAGTCCCAGGAGGGGACTTGGCCAAAGTGCAACGTGCTGTCTGTATGCTGAGTAATACCACAGCAATTGCAGAGGCCTGGGCTAGGCTGGACCATAAATTTGACCTCATGTATTCTAAGAGGGCTTTTGTACACTGGTATGTGGGAGAGGGGATGGAGGAAGGAGAGTTTTCTGAAGCCAGAGAGGATATGGCTGCTCTGGAAAAGGATTATGAAGAGGTGGGGACAGCGTCTGACAATGGTGGGGATGAGGAAGATGATGAATACTAAAGGTTTAATATGCTATGAGAACTTGCACAGTATGTAGCAAAACTGTGGATGCAACTGAATCACTGGCTAGGCATTCCAATGTTTTAAGGTTATAAAAAGTAATATTTGAAGTTTGTAACCAGTTTACCTATATATATTCTGTATTTAACACCTTGTAATGTTAAAAGATATTGCTAATAAAAAAAATTACACTGAGGCACTGTCTTGTACGCTTTAAGACACTAAGTGAAACCTTGTGCTACATGTGCAAATACATTGCTCATCTCTTAAAACTTTTGATCTAGAAGGGGATGCAAAAGGTCCTATAAAGGTGAATCTGTGGCGAGGGTAAACCTTTTTCAGTTGTGCTACAAACCTCATTTTTATCTAAAGATGTACTGGAGAATAGCCCTCCAGGCTATGATATCCAAAGGGTTAAGAGATGCCCATACACATGAACAAAGTTTTACTGAACCCACTGACAGCAGATTACTCTCGCCATTGAAAATGCATGTGTATAAGGGATTTGGAAGGAACAAGCGTAAGTGCTGACCCACTATACCTTTGGTTGGAGGTGTATGAGCATCTTTGGTTTAGGCCATACTTCTGCATTATGGTTCATGTTGTGGTAAGCAGGGCCATATTTAGACTTCATGCTGCCCTAGGCACCGTTAGTGCTGCTGCATTATGGTTCATGTTGTGGTAAGCAGGGCCATATTTAGACTTCATGCTGCCCTAGGCACCGTTAGTGCTGCCTCCCCCCCCCCCCCCCTTCCCAATTGATGATCATACAACCTACTGTAGATGAATGACTGCTAAATGCTCCCTAGACTGTTGGCTTTCCTTCACAAATCCTCCATACAGATACATGCTAAACTGAAAGCCGCGCTGGAAAAAAAACATGGGGCAGATTATACTAAGGCTGCCCTTCTTTCTTAAATTAGGTGCCTCGTTCTGCTGTCCATGGAACGGTCTGCTCATGGGTGGCATATTGGTGATGGTGTCACACAGTGGCTCCTACTTCCTATTTGGTAGTGCTGGTGTCTCACAGACTTGAACTGATTGGTGGAACAACAGTTTTGGGTCACTCCTGCTCCACCAATCATCTTGACACTCTGCATAGCAGCGCAGAGGAGAGGGAAGAGTATTGTTCTTCTCTTCTCTGCCTTATTGATGCTGCAGCCAGGTTTTCTGCTGCCAGAGGTAAAACTCAAATGGTGCTCCTCCTTTATATTCCAAACGCTGAATCCAACCCTTACCTCCTCTGCCAGGAAACTTCAGCCCTAAATATCTATTGCATCCAGTAAGGTCTCCTCCTCTGGTATAGAGGTTTATCTTCTCCATTTGACCCTGACCTCCTTGACTATTTTCAGCCACACAGAATGGTGAGGAACCTAAGATGTCATTCTCTCCAACCTGGTGTTCTAACAGTGTTATCCTTCTGTTCCAATAGTGGGCTCACGAATGCCCCCAAATACTACACTGAAGAAATAAATGGCAAACGGTAGTACCACAATTAGTAACTTCCTCCCAGAGTTCCCTCATTAGTAATAGTGCTCCCAATAGTGATAATCCTCCCCAACAGTGCCTCCATATTATTCCCAGTAGTAAGAGTTCAGTGAAGCGAGCTTCAGATGCTTAATCCAAAGTCTCTTCGTTCTCTGTACAGTATTGGAATGTATGGGCTCTGAGCCAGTTATTCACAAAGTCGTGCTAGTACTGAAATGAAGCAGCATTCGGTTTAAAGTTTTAAAGTGGTTTCCACTTTTAAAAATCAATTATTAAAGTTATTCAATGAAGTTGCACACTACTTCATGAATAACTAACTTCGGCTCATCAAAACTCTAAAATTCTAATACTGTACGGAGACGAATCGCTGAACAGTATTCCAAAGTTTTGAACGAAGCGACTTCGAATTAAGCATCTGAAGCTCTCTTCACTCAACTCTAGTAATGTCCCCACAAGTAGAAATAAGGCCCTCCTATAGTGCCCCCAGTTGTAGTAAGGCTCCCTATAGCACCCTCAAAAGTAATGAAGCCCCTCTAGAATGTAAGAGGCAGCCCTGAATCATCCAGCAGCATTTCGAGCACTTATATCTATGCAGACTGTCATGTTTCCCTCCGGCCACCAGAGGACACTGTGACTGAGTAGGAACATGAGTTGTGCTGTTCCAGAGGCTAAGAAGGAGTTAAAAAGTTGTTCCTGGGCTGTGCTAGAAGTTGCCCAGTCTTTCTGGAGAGAGACTGGCTGTTGGGAGATATAACAGCAAGAGACTAAAGTGATTTCTTCCTGACAGCTGTGGAGCAGAATACAAAGACTGCAGTGTGTTCCAGAGGAGTGAGACCATGTCATTCAGAGACCAGTGACAATCCGGATTCTTCCTGCCAGAGCTGAAACTAGGTGAAGACCTGCATCTGCTGTAATCCAACCAGAGAGACAGACCACGCTGGGACAAGCAAGCGACAGGACCTGCACCTTCCATCATGCACCGGACAAAGGAGAATCTGCAGAACTGTGAGTGGCACCGGTGCTAATCTGTGATTGGTTATAGAGTAAGGGAATTTAGTCAGGACGCTGCAGCAGCATCCCCTGGGTAGCAGGGCTAGATGGGAAATTAGTAGTGAGTAGTTTGTAAGCTGTCTGTTTACTGTTTAGCTCATTCCGTATCTATGCAAAATTCCATTACCATTGTTGCTGTTTTATGTACACCTGTTCATACCATTGCTGTCATTAACCCATTGCGCCTCTGGTGCTGTTGTACTGTACTGTACTGTTAATCCGATTTTCTGGCAGTTCCATTTTGTTCCTTTTAATAAAGCCGGTTTATGCTTCAGTCTCCTTATCCGCTTTACTGTACTTGAATCCTACCTTGCGGTCTCTTCCTCTTCTGACAGTTACAAAAAGGCACTCCTATAGTGTCCCCAGTATTTATAATGCTCCTTGTAGTAGCTCCAGTAATTATGCCCCCTGTATTTATAATGCCCCTGTAACTAAAATCCTCCCTGCAGCACCCAAAGGAATGTGCCAGTGTCTATAACATACAGTCCCATGTATAGAACCTCAATCCCCTCTCTTCAGCCCTTTCCAACATGCAGTCCCTTGTAAGGCTACATGAACACAAATGTCAAAAAGCCATTAAACTAGCATAGTAGTTCATGTGGCAGGTGCAGCACTATGAAGTGCCTTTTGTGCTGTGGCATTAGAAGAATTTTGGTATCTCTGACTTTGTGTAACCAGACTGTCTATTACTCTGTAATTCCTCTAGCTCTGTTCTATGGAAACAGTAGGTTTAAAGAGCACACCAACTGCTTGAAATAATTTCTTTATTAACTTCAACGTTTCTTCATATATCACTGCCGCATCCGCAGCAGATAGTCCATGTACATAAAACGTGTTGAAAAGATATAATAAAATGGTAGTATGCATAAGATGGTGGTTCAACTCTTCAATCTTGTCATTCAACATAAAATGGTGGATATATTTTCCCTTCACCCATGACAGCGCCACGAGAGACAGAGGATCCGCCCCCCCCCCCCCAGAGACAGGAAATCTGCAGAAATAAAAGGGCGGACACTCTCCTCCCAATTCAGTGTGGTTTCCTGTCTCTGGAAAAGCCTGCAGTTGTTCTTTTCAGGTCCTTACCTCTGGTGGTGCTCTCTTCATACCTGCGGTCCTGCAGTAAGGCTGCATCAGTTGGTGCGCACGGGGGCAAGCAGAGGCACAGCTGAACGCCAGAGGGGGTGATAGTGAGCTGGAAGTCCCTGGCGACATCACTGGATGCGCTAGACATATGGACGCCGAACCCCGTGGTGGCGGCAGGAGCGGTAGTGAGAAGGCCGGGGAGAGCGGTCACATGATCGGCGTGCTGCATTGGGAGTGACTTAATTCAGGTGCACCTATGAGAAGAGCTCACTTCCTGTTTAGCATGGTGTCCCAAGCGTTCCTGGTGGCCAGCAAGGGGAAGCACAGAGGAGGACAAGATTACTGAGGAGTCTGCAGTCCCTCCAGTCTGGGGGGTGAGTGTATGGGTCTCTGTTATGCTTCCTTATACTGATGATGTATTTATGTTAATTAATTTTCAGACAAGACCTAAAAAAGTGTTTACTAAAAAGAATAAGGAATGTGCCATATGTAAAACCGGGTTGTCCTCAGATTGGGAGGAGATGTGTCAATCTTGTATAAATAAACAGTAGCTGAGGAGTCTCCATCTTTTATAAAATGTCTCTTCAGGCCTTGGTTAGATCTGAGGTCAACTCTACACTGTCATATAAGAAGGTCCTGGGGGAGAAGGACCCTAGAGCAAGGCGCTGGAGTCTGTGCAGGAGCAGATGTCCTCTGACCCTAAAGAAGAGGAGATACAGTCCTCTCTGAACACACACAATTCTTCAGTCCTCTGAGGATGGGGAGGTTAGTGGCAGACCCGGTTTTCCTTTAGAGGACACGGAGAAACTCCTGAAAGCGATTTGCTCAACCATGGGCATTGAGGAGACTAGAGAGCCCTGATCTATTCAGGACATCATGTTTTGGAGGCCTAGAATCCAGACTCCATAACACGTTTCCAGTCCACAGAAATGTTTCAGCATTAATCAAGGGGGAATGGAAAAAGTCTAACAGCAGAGTGTTTATATAAAAAAAAATCTAAAGCGTAAATGCCAATTCAAAGAGGATGATTCTGCTACATGGGATAAGGCTCCAAAGATGAACGTAGCAATCTCTAAAGTCTCTAGGAAAACAGCCCTTCAATTCGAAGATATGGGAATATTAAAGGATCCTTTAGATAAAAAGGCTGGTACCTTGTTTAAAGGGAGCTTGGGAGGCATCGACTTCCTCCTTTAGGCCAAGTATAGCCTCTACCTGTATGGCCCGGTCCCTTATAGTCTGGCTTTCTGCATTAGAAAACCAACTTAAAAATAGATGTCCCAGGGAAGAAATTATAACTTCTCTTCCAACAATAAAGAAAGCAGTGGACTTCCTGGCTGATGCCTCCGCTAATTCAGTCAGACTGGCGGCCAAATCTGCAGCATTATCAGAAGAGCACTGTGGTTAAAAAATTAGGGTGGCGATCTTCCATCTAAAAATAAACTTTGGTGTCCCATGTGGAGAACACCACCTGTTCGGTCCCATTTTAGATGATTTTTTAGATAAGGTGACAAAGAGGAAGTTTCCAGAGTTCTTTTTCTGGAAGTAGGTTTAACCGGTCCTTTCGTACTTTCAGAGGAAATCGAGACTCAGACAAAAAAATCCAGGGATGACAAGTTTAGAAACCAAAGGAAGGGTAGAAACTACTTATTCAACCAGTCTTTTGGGGATAAAACTAAGCAAGACCAACAATGACACCAGATGTCCAGTGGACCCAGATTTCATCAAATTACTGGATTCTAGACTCAATCCGCAGCGGTTTAAAGTTAGAATTCCGTCTGGCCCCTCCAGCAAGATTCTTTATTACAAAAAAAAATCAAGCTTCAAGTCTAGAAAAATGTGCCATGGAAAGAGGTACAAAATTTATTGAAAAATCAGTTTTAATCCCGGTAATGGAGGAAGAAAAAGGCAAAGGGTTTTATTCATGCCCCCCCTCCATTTCTGGTGAAAAAACAGACTGTTCTTTAAGAACTATTATAAACCTACAAAAGTTAAATCAGTTCCTTCAGCTCAAAAAATTCTAAATGGAAACTATCAGATCAGCCATAAGCCTTTCTCCTTACTGCTCCATGGCAGTACTCGACCTCAAGGATGCGTACTATCACTTCCCAATTTTTGTAGATCATCAAAAGCTCCTAAGAGTCGCTGTCAGTTTAGGGGGTCGGTTAGAACATTTCCAGTATTCGCGAAAATAATCGCAGAAATGGCAGCCCATATAAGGGAGAGGGATATTCTTTTTTTTTTTTCCCCTACCTAGACAATTTTTTGATTTGTAGGAAATACTGAGAATTCTTGAAAAATATAGTAGTAGCGGAAGTAGTGGATTTTACATGCGGACCTCTGGAAGCGTGGTAATACAATATCCGCTCTGGCCCGTAACATTACAATATGAAGGAATAACCCTGATTTAAACAACGCAATTGGGAAGATTGACTTTACAAACTGAGTGGCGAGCGATATATTTAAGCTAACTGGTATATCTATGCCAACAGCACTCCTCCGATAGCAGGAGGTATTACCCAAACTAACTTTTACAATTTGTATAATATGAGTATATATCTGATCAAACAGATGGCCACAGACATATAGTGGCATAAACAGTAATTTTAGAACAAGAGTATAATAACATCCAAGAAGGAGATATAGATTTGAGATTATTGTTCCAATATTACGTGCGTGAGCTCCGCACGTAAAATGTTTTAAAGGGACCGTGACCATATAGTATTTTATGTGATTTTGTATTGCATTCATTTTCTGATAATTTTCTGATAATTTTTATTTTATTGCATTTATTAAATATATAATGGATACTGTGAGCCAGACATTTTTTATTGATTACATTGTTTTTTTGGGCTTTATGGTAGAGCTTAGGCAATGCTCCAGTATATAGTATATGTGAGGTCTGGTGACCGTCCCTATTGTTGACTATGGAATTTCCCACACAGGCAGTGTGTGAGGCTGGCTGTGATTGGTCTAGACTCCTGCCCAGCAACAACAGTTTAACTCTATATGCTTTCTGTTTCTGCTGTGTCATTGAGCTTACCTCACATCCATATAATGAATCTTAAAGGCATATTATCTTTTCTGCTCCTGGGAATATAACAGTTATATCACACCCAAACATGAAGTCACTGTAAATAACTCTCACACAAACATAGGAACTGTATTAAAGTCATTGGCAGGTCTAGCTGTGTAATTAACACACAAGCTATATTAGCAACTTAGGACAGGTCTTAGGCTACTTTCACACTAGCGTTCGGGCGGATCCGTTCTGAACGGATCCGCTCATATTAATGCAGACGGAGGCTCCGTTCAGTACGGATCCGTCTGCATTAATAACTTTAAAAAAATTGCGCAAGTGCGAAAGTAGCCTGCGCGGATCCGTTCAGACTTTCAATGTAAAGTCAATGGGGGACGGATCCGCTTGAAGATTGAGCCACATTGTGGCATCTTCAAACGGATCCGTCCCCATTGACTTACATTGAAAGTCTGGACGGATCCGCACGGATCCGCACGCCTCCGAACGGCCAGGCGGACACCCGAACGCTGCAAGCAGCGTTCAGCTGTCCGCCTGTCCGTGCGGAGGCGAGCGGAGCGGAGGCTGAACGCCGCCAGACTGATGCAGTCTGAGCGGATCCGCCTCCATTCAGACTGCATCAGGGCTGGACGGCTGCGTTCGGGTCCGCTCGTGAGCTCCTTCAAACGGAGCTCACGAACGGAAACCCGAACGCTAGTGTGAAAGTAGCCTAGCTGGCCAGCTACAATTCTTCATGGCCATTCTTCAACAATTTGTGCAACCATTTTCTGGACGTTTAGAACTGCGGTTTTGCATCCATTTAATGGCCATTAAAAATGGATGAATTTTATCGAATCCAAACCCCTGTAAAATACCTAATGTCCCCCATAGTGGCCCTGGCAATTTATTTAGTTTTTTTTATACTGCAGACAAACTCATCTCAACCACTTGCACATGCAACACTTGCTCCTCACTGGAGGCAGAAGGACCTGTACTCCCAGCAGGATCATGTGACTTCATCTCACTGGAAGTGCAGGACCTGCTGCATCCAGTGAGGTGTGAGTGTCCCCACATGTGCAAGTGGTTGAGGTGAGTTTAATTTTTTTTTTTTTACATCTGAAATGCATTTTTTCCAGTGTACATATTTTATTGGTCGTTAGATGGGTGCGCTCCTGTCTAAAAGACTGTTAAAAAGGGTCACATGGATTTCAAAACCAAACAAAGGACATTGGCTATTTTTTACGGCCACCATTCATTGGCTCTTTAACTGCCATGTGAATAGCCCCATAGACTTTAATTGTTTGTAAAAATGGCTGTGTGATGACTATTACTTAAATGTCTTTCAAGTCTGTGCATGTATCCTGAATAACATTGCCACCTTTCCTTCAGCCCCTCCACTGTACAGTCCTATGTAAATATCACTCCCTCCAGCCCCCTCCGCCATACCGTTCCATGTAAATGACATCCTTCCTCCAGAAAGAAAGGGGGGTATGAGGAAAGAACTAAAACTCCCAGCATTTCTCTGGTTCTTACATCAAATCCATTTTTTCACTTGCCTCCATGTTGTAACCGGTTTTTCACCACCATTTTTTGCTCTTCACTTCTGAGCACCAGTCCATTCTGCACCGATTTTGCCACAGCTAACACCCCAAAGTGATCAGATTACCCTGTTGGCAGGGGTAGTGTGAAAAAAACAACTCTCTGCTGGTACCACCTCCCCCTCCTTACTACTGGGCTCCTCCCTAGGCACCTGCCCTTCGGTGCCTAATGGGAGATACAGCCCTGGAGTTGAAGTGCCTTGGTTGTGTGTATCCAAACATACAAAACCTTTTCAAACTTTATTAATGCATAGTTGTTCGCTTGCTATATGCTAGTCTAAAATGAATCTATGCTAAAGAGTAATTAGTCCATTTTGTTGGCTGTCCATGCTTAAAGGCTCCTTTTCCTGGTACTGTTATGGAAGGCCTTGAATCCATCAATGCTGTGTATGTCAGGGGCTCCCAAGTGCAACCTGTGGCTGCATGTTCTGTGATATCACTACTGCAAGCTGTTTCTGTAAAAAAAAAAAAAAAAAAAAAATTGTTGGACAAAAACGAGCTTACTGAGCTTCTATGGTCACAAATGCAATCATGGCTACTGTATTCATATCTGCTTATTGCTGCAACATATTTTCTAGGAAGGGCTAGCTGGTATATATTAACTTCTTGGATACTGGAGTTTTATTTGTTTATTTTTGCATTTTTTTTATTTTAGTTCCCGTATCCATATGAGGGATTGTTTTTTTTATGCGAAAAGTTGTAGCTTCTAATGCCACCATTTAATATGGCATACAATGTAGGGGAAAGCGGGGAAAAAATTCCAAATGGGGTGGAATTGGGGGGATTAAAATTGCACGCTTTACGGGTTTTGTCCCTACGGCATTCCCTTTGTAGCAAAACTGACCTGTGCCCTTCAGTCTGTGTGATTACAACGATACAACATATGTATAGGTTTATGTGTAAAAGTAAACTCAACCTTTTTTTTTTTTTTTTCATGACCATTTTCTGACTATATATATATATATATATATATATATAGCACGCTGGGTGAATAAAGTCTTTTTATTTTTCTACTACGTGGATGTGCTGCGGAATTTCTTTAATATATATATATATATATATATATATATATATATATATATATATATATATATATATATATATATAATTTTTTTTTTTTTTTTTTTTCTCTCTCCGAAAAAAGACATTTGTCCATCCAGTTCAGCCTGTCATCCTGCAAGTTGATCCAGAGGAAGGCAAAAAAGCCCTGTGAGGTAGAAGCCAATTTTCCTCACTTTAGGGGAATAAAAAATTCCTTCCCGACTCCAATCAGGCAATCAGAATAACTCCCCTGGATCAACGATCCCTCTCTAGTAGCTATATCCTGTAATATTATATATATATTATGTCTACTGAGCAGTATTGGGACTCATTTTACATTTTTGGGGGTTAAGAAGCGTAACACCATTCACTGTATTAGAAAAATATTTTTATATTTTAATAGAGCATTTTCAGACGTGGTGATGCCCATGATTATATTTTTTTATTTCTGTATATTTTATTCTATGGAAAGGGGGTAATTAATATTTTTTTTAATATTTTCTCCCCATAAAGAAGCATGATAATGCCTCAAGAATTACTCACTTCCTATATTGGCCTGCCACCTGCTGGACAAAATAAGAATTTCAACTCCAATACCCTGGGTCTCTTCAGAGAGACCCAGTGTACTGAAGCTAATTACTCACTGGCTGCAGAGGTTGCTGGTAAGAAGCCCACCAGCGTGTGCTTTAACCACCTCCGGACCGCCTAACGCAGATTCGCGTTCCGGAGGTGGCAGCTCTGCGCAGAGTCACGCATATATGCGTCATCTCGCGAGAGCCGTGATTTCCTGTGAACGGGCGCACACAACGGAAGGTAAGCGAGTGGATCTCCAGCCTGCCAGCGGCGATCGTTCGCTGGCAGGCTGGAGATGTGATTTTTTTAACCCCTAACAGGTATATTAGACGCTGTTTTGATAACAGCGTCTAATATACCTGCTACCTGGTCCTCTGGTGGTCCCTTTTTGGATCGACCATCAGAGGACACAGGTAGCTGTGTAAAGTACCACAAAACACCACTGCACTACACTACACCCCCCCCCCTGTCACTTATTAACCCCTGATCACCCATGATCACCCCATATAGACTCCCTGATCACCCCCCTGTCATTGATCACGCCCCTGTAAGGCTCCATTCAGACGTCCGTATGATTTTTACGGATCCACAGATACATGGATCGGATCCGCATAACACATACGGACGTCTGAATGGAGCCTTACAGGGGGGTGATCACCCCATATAGACTCCCTGATCAACCCCCTGTCATTGATCACCCCCTGTAAGGCTCCATTCAGACATTTATTTATTTTTTTGGCCCAAGTTAGCGGAAATTGTTTTTTTTTGTTTTGATTTTTTCTTACTAAGTCTCATATTCCAGTAACTTGTGTCAAAAAATAAAATCTCACATGAACTCACCATACCCCTCACAGAATCCAAATGCGTAAAATTTTTTAGACATTTATATTCCAGACTTCTCACGCTTTAGGGCCCCTAAAATGCCAGGGCAGTATAAATACCCCACATGTGACCCCATTTCGGAAAGAAGACACCCCAAGGTATTCCGTGAGGGGCATATTGAGTCCATGAAAGATTTAAATTTTTGTCCCAAGTTAGCGGAAAGGGAGACTTTGTGAGAAAATACAAAAAAAAAAATAATTCCGCTAACTTGTGCCAAAAAAAAAAAATCGAGGAACTCGCCATGCCCCTCACGGAATACCTTGGGGTGTCTTCTTTCCAAAATGGGGTCACATGTGGGGTATTTATACTGCCCTGGCATTTTAGGGGCCCGAAAGCGTGAGAAGAAGTCTGGGATCCAAATGTCTAAAAATGCCCTCCTAAAAGGAATTTGGGCCGCTTTGCGCATCTAGGCTGCAAAAAAGTGTCACATGTGGTATCGCCGTACTCAGGAGAAGTTGGGGAATGTGTTTTGGGGTGTCATTTTACATATACCCATGCTGGGTGAGATAAATATCTTGGTCAAATGCCAACTTTGTATAAAAAAAATGGGAACAGTTGTCTTTTGCTAAGATATTTCTCTCACCCAGCATGGGTATATGTAAAATGACACCCCAAAATACATTCCCCAACTTCTCCTGAGTATGGCGATACCACATGTGACACTTTTTTGCTGCCAAGGTGGGCAAAGGGGCACATATTCCAAAGAGCACCTTTAGGATTTCACAGGTCATTTTTTACACATTTTGATTTCAAACTACTTTGCACACATTAGCGCCCCTAGAATGCCAGGGCAGTATAACTACCCCACAAGTGACCCCATTTTGGAAAGAAGACACCCCAAGGTATTCCGTGAGGGGCATGGTGAGTTCCTAGAATTTTTTTTTTGGTCACAAGTTAGCGGAAAATGATTGTTAGAAAAAAAAAAAAAAAAAAAATCATCATTTTCCGCTAACTTGTGACAAAAAATAAAAAGTTCTATGAACTCACTATGCCCATCAGTGAATACCTTAGGGTGTCTACTTTCTGAAATGGGGTCATTTGTGGGGTGTTTGTACTGTCTGCGCATTGTAGAACCTCAGGAAACATGACAGGTGCTCAGAAAGTCAGAGCTGCTTCAAAAAGCGGAAATTCACATTTTTGTACCATAGTTTGTAAATGCTATAATCTTTTACCCAAACCATTTTTTTTTTACCCAAACTTTTTTTTTTATCAAAGACATGTAGAACAATAAATTTAGCGAAAAATTTTTACAACTGAAAGTGAAAAATGTCATTTTTTGCAAAAAAATCTTTAAATTTCGATTAATAACAAAAAAAAGTAAAAATGTCAGCAGCAATGAAATACCACCAAATGAAAGCTCTATTAGTGAGAAGAAAAGGAGGTAAAATTCATTTGGGTGGTAAGTTGCATGACCGAGCAATAAACGGTGAAAGTAGTGTAGTGCAGAAGTGTAAAAAGTGGCCTGGTCATTAAGGGGGTTTCAGCTAGCGGGGTTGAAGTGGTTAATGACAGTGATCGGCATTATTGCTGGTCGCGGTCACTGGCCATTGCACCCGCTGCCTGTGCGAGTGGGTGCCATGTTTACCCATCGCTCCAGTGCCGTATATGTACTACACTGGTAGTACATATACGGTTAATTGGCCATGCTTTGTGTTAAAGGACCCTGTCATGTTGAACATGGTATTTGAGCTGAAGGCAGCATGTTATAAAGCCGGATCAGCTGAGCAGATTGATAGCTAATTTTTATGGGAAAAGATTCGGTATACCTTGTAATTTATTTTGCCCATTCTGGACTGTGAAGTCAGTGAGGCGGTCCTATCAGTGATTGACAGCCTTCCCTCTATGTGTACAGAGATAGCTGTCATTCACTGATAGGACCGCCTCCCTAACTTTAAAGTCCAGAATGAGCACAGATATAAATAAAGTACAAGTTTTACTAAATCTTTTCCTATAAGACTATATCAATCTGCTCAGCTCCTTGACTTTAGCTCAGACACCACATTTAACATGACAGGTTCCCTTTAAGACCACATGTATCCAGGCCAGAAAGAGGCCTGCTTTTTTTGTGCATGGAAGTTGGGCAATAGCAATCTTTTATAAATATGGAGGACAAACAATGGATGAACAAGATACTACATTCAATGTATGTATAGACATATACACACTTGCATAGCGTAGCAACCATTGCTGTACATAAACTGTTGTAATGGGAGATATATATTACAGAGAATGAAAACACCTGTGCTTTTTTTTTTCTTTTTCCCGAATTTTTTTTTGTAAAATTAGAAAAATGATAACCCCCCTTATGTGAATGTTACCTAAAACGTTCTAGTTGCTACTACTGGGTCCAACTTCTGTTATTTCCAATGGAAGTCAACTACTTTTTTTTTTTTTTTATTAAATGTCTTTTTATTGGAATTTTATATAGAGTACATGACATAACAAATACAAATAGAGGTGTCCAGGCGTCCTATATTAGTAATGGAGCAGGACGGACATACTACAGATCTTTCAGAACTTTTCATTAGTCCTCTATTCAAAGAGAGTAACTTGCAAGAGCTTCGTCTAGGTTTTTGCCAATGTTCATTTGATGCAGTCATAGACACCCTTGAATGTAACAAAGGGAACTGTTAATATTACAAATAGTGACAGTAGATTTGTGGTCTCGCCTGGGGCAAACGGGAAAGCCAAGTAAGCTATAGGTTTTATGGTTTATAGAGGTGAGGGAGGTAGAAATCCCCCTCAGATTTTCCAAGTTAACCATGTGTTTATTCTATATTTTTAACTACTCACAGGGTCTGTGAGAGGTTACTTTTGAGCGTCGATAGAGAGATCATTTTTAACTCATGGTTTTGCTTCTTATTTCCAAGGAGCCCACATTTTTAGGAATCTAGAGTGAGTTCTATTTGCCCAACTTGCTGATTCCTCCATAAGGTACAATTGGTCGATTTTTGACTCCCATTGAGTAATAGTTGGGGGGTTGGGGTTGAGCCAGAGCAAAGGAATTGGGGACCTAGCAGCTTGGACCATCTAGGTAGGCAAATCAGATGCCTTTGGGGTCCAGCTGTCTGTACTTTTGCTAGTACTTTTGAATAATAAGTCTATGCATAAACAGTTCTGTGTGAATTCATACACCGCATTACATCTTGGGTGCAACATGTGAATACAGTCTTAGAGTACCTTGTTAAGGCAATCCTGAGACTGAAGGGACCTTTAGTACTGGTATACCGCAGAGTGCCCTGTCCAGTGGTACCCAGCCAGCTGCAGTTTTTTGCACAGCTAGACTGCTGGAAGCAGTACAGGAATGATCACTTCTTAGGAAATAGCATGAAAAAGGAGGGGACAGCGTAATACAAAACATTTCTGAAATATATGTAGAATTAGGAAAGTTTTGAAGGGAGTCTGTCACCACCAAATGGCCATATACAGTGCATACATTGTCCTATAGCACACCTATACATGAATGTAATAGTACCTTTATTTTTGCAGAAGCTGGAAAAACGACGTTTAATTCATATGCAAATGAGCACTCGCAAGTGCCCAGGGGCGGCGTTCACTGTGTAGGAGCCCAGGCTGTTCTGCCTCATTTCCTTGTTACTCCGCCCCAGCCTCTGCTTATGCCCGCCCTCCTATTCCCTTGTACCATCCTTCAGTCCGGCCGGGATCCCGTGCCTGCGCACTGCCTCGCCGGAGCATGCGCACTGCGATGCCCATTGTGGGCATTGCATCGCTTCAACTAGTGAGCATGCGGCAGTGTGCATGCGCGGGATCTCCATGGAGGTTTTGTTGTTTGGATTCAAACCAAGAACAGTGCAAGAGTGCTAACCACTGAGCAACCAGGGTGAGTAGATGGGAGAGATTTATCAAAACTGGTACAAAGGAAAACTGTCTTAAAGGGATTCTGTCACCTCCCCTCAGCCAAAAAACGATTTAAAAGCAGCCATGCAGCACAGCTTACCTGGATTAAGCTGTGCTCTTTTATCTTGAAATCCGTCCAGCAGTTACTGCAAAAAACGACTTTGATCGATATGTAAATGTGTCCTGAAGGTGCCCAGAGGGGCGGTTTTTTCTTCTTAGTGAGCCCAGTACCGCCCCTCTTTCAGTGCCCAGCCCGCCTTCCTTGTACTTTCTAACCGCCGCCCCCAGCCTGCCACAGCCTCCCCTCCCTCTCCTCCCCCTCCCTCACGCCGAACGAAGTCTCGCACAGGCGCAGTACCCACTGAGGGCTGCGCCTGTGCGATCATCAGGAGACTGAGGGCGGCAGCTTCATCTTCGTCACTGGGCATGCGCCGAGCCCAGTGACGTCCGATGTTAGCTCTTTCCTTCAGTCAGCCTGGTAGGAAGCGCAGAGGATTGCCGATCGGCTGCTGCACCCTGCGCTTTCTCCAGTCTGCCTGCCACAGTGAAGACGGCCAGCGATTTCTTTCCCCACCCTCCCTTCAGGAAAGAAATAAGTATTTGTTTTTGCTCAGTGAAAATGTATAAATTCAGTAAAGCTTTACTTAATATAATAATACCTAATTCGCCCCAACAAATACTTATTTCTTTCCTGAAGGGAGGGTGGGGAAAGAAATCGCTGGCCGTCTTCACTGTGGCAGGCAGACTGGAGAAAGCGCAGGGTGCAGCAGCCGATCGGCAATCCTCTGCGCATCCTACCAGGCTGACTGAGGGAAAGAGCTAACATCGGACGTCACTGGGCTCGGCGCATGCCCAGTGACTAAGATGAAGCTGCCGCCCTCAGTCTCCTGATGATCGCACAGGCGCAGCCCTCAGTGGGTACTGCGCCTGTGCGAGACTTCGTTCGGCGTGAGGGAGGGGGAGGAGAGGGAGGGGAGGCTGTGGCAGGCTGGGGGCGGCGGTTAGAAAGTACAAGAAAGGCGGGCTGGGCACTGAAAGAGGGGCGGTACTGGGCTCACTAAGAAGAAAAAAACGCCCCTCTGGGCACCTTCAGGACACATTTACATATCGATCAAAGTCGTTTTTTGCAGTAACTGCTGGACGGATTTCAAGATAAAAGAGCACAGCTTAATCCAGGTAAGCTGTGCTGCATGGCTGCTTTTAAATCGTTTTTTGGCTGAGGGGAGGTGACAGAATCCCTTTAAGGGTTATGCACAGCCGTTATTGCGGATCTGCAAAACATGGACACTGTGTGCTGTCCACATCCATAGTTCCATTCTGCGCCCCCGCAAAAAAGATAGAGCATGTCCTGTTCTTGTCCACGATCATGGACAAGAATAGGCATCTCTATCATAAGGCTGACCGTATGCGTTCCACAAAATACGAAACTCACATGGCCGGTATTTGTGTCTTGTGGATCCACATTTTGCGGACCACAAAACTCTTGCGGTCATGTGAATGTACCTTAATCATGAGATTTGGACCTCAATTTGCTGTAGTGAGGGAAATCTTGTTTTGCTAAATGTATACTGTATTTGGAATAAGTTACTTATTGAGCATTTGCCACAACTAAAACAATGCAACCTGTCATGGAGACTTTTAATGCTTTCAACAATGGTTTTATGTTCACTGGTTCTGCTGACCATAATGGGTATAGAGGCTCCCGACTCTCCCCAAATGGCTGATGTTGGGGATAAATACAGATCGGGCAAGTTCCATTTCATCTGCTCGATCCTTTTGTTCCTGAGGAGAGAACGCACTTCCATATGGATATGTATAAGAGGATCAGGTGAGAAAGCCATCGGGGTAAGTTCATATAGTGTGTGTTATTTTTTTTTTTTTTTTTTTTTGGCTTGAGGCAGATTTTTCGGCAGGTTTTTCAGCCAAAGCAAGAAGTGGCTTTGAAAGAAATCATAAATACAAAGGAAGGACTTGTACTTCTCCTTCTTACTGCATCCACTTCTGGCTTTGGCTGAAAAACCTGCAGAAAAATCTGCCTCAAAACCTCTTCCAAAAAACGCATGTGAACCTACCCTACCAGAACTTCTGACACAAATGGGAATAGAGCCTATTAGGGCACCTATTATGGAATTAAAAAAAATGACCATGCTTTACATCATTACTCTATGTTCTTGGTTCAGTTGAGATGTTAGAAAAAAAAAAAAAAAAAAAAAGTA
The DNA here is from genome assembly GCF_014858855.1 of Bufo gargarizans. Classification (NCBI taxonomy): domain Eukaryota; kingdom Metazoa; phylum Chordata; class Amphibia; order Anura; family Bufonidae; genus Bufo; species Bufo gargarizans. The sequence continues at coordinate 218,266,840 of NC_058081.1, read as the reverse complement.
TACAATATTTTGTGTTTAAAGCAGAAAATGCATACAGGTCATTCTCCGTTTCAGGTCTCCCCAATGTGTCAAATAAGAGCTCTGTTTTCCATTACTTAGACTGCACAAAATGGTCCTCTAGGCTAGATTTCTGTGTTTTTGCTACACTGGCAATAAAAAATAAATTCCAGGTTATATTGAAGTATTTATAACCTGCACTATGGCATACGAGGTAAGACGAAAGTAAAAAATTTCACATTGTAAGATTATGGCACCACCTAGTGTTTTCTTTTAAACATGCACTCTAGTTTGTCCATACTATTTTTTAAGTGTATGGATGAGTTTTTGTTTAGAGAAAATTATTTAGCTCTATATGTACTGTTCAACTTCTTGTGTTTCACTGGGGCAAAAAAATTAAATTTCTGAAGTTTCTCCCATAAATTACAGTGAATCTGTTTGGCTGAAGAGACAAAGCCCTCTCTCATTAATCCCTTCAAGACAAACACCATTTGTATGTTTGCATTAAAAAAAAAATTCTCCTCATATTCCTAGAGCCACAATGGCACCATTTAATTTATCATGTCTTGTACTGGAAAACGGGAGAAAAATTATTTGTGGGGTGAAACAAAAGAACAAAACAAAATTCTGCCAAGGTTTTTGGGGTTTTGACATTACAGCATTCACTATAAAAATTACATGACATCCTTATTCTGCCGGTCAATATTACGGCGATGCCAAACTTGTATAATTTTCATTTTGTTTTACTTTTTTCATGGTCTCGTTCCAAGAGCTATAACTTTATTTTTTCGTCTATATAGCTTTGAGGGCTTGTTTTTTACGGGACAAGTTGTAGTTTTTAATGGCAACATTTTGGGGTACACCTAACTTTCTGATTAACTTTTATTAACTCTTTCTGGGAGGGAGATGGGGAAAAATAGCAATACTGCCACTGTGTTTTTACATTATAAATTTTACGGAGTTCAATTTTTCGGTACAAATAACATAATATCTTTATTCTCTGGGTCAGTACGATTACAGTGATACTAAATACTTATAATGTTTTTTAAGTTTTACTGCTTTTTCCAATAAAACCCCTTTTATTAACCAAAAAAATGATTTTGCATTGCCACTTCACAAGACCCACAACTTTTTTTTTTTTTTTTCTTTTTCTATGGAGTTGTGTGAGGGCTTGATTTTTGAGGGACAACTTGTATTTTTCATTGGTATCATTTTGGAGTAAATGCCGCTTTTTGATTGCTTGTTATTACGTTTTTTCAGTGGAAACTAAGAATAAATTTGAAATTCTGTCTTTTTTTTTTATTTTATTTTTTTTATTTTTTTACGGCGTTCACCATAGGGGATAATTTATGTAATATTTATGTAGTCCGGGTCATTACGGACGCTGCAATACCAAACATATGGGGGATATTTTATTTTTTCAATTTTTTTCATCAGCACCCAACACATCAGCACCCCGCGATCGCATTTTCGGGGTGCTGATGGGAGACAGAGGGAGTCCGCTCCCTCTGTCACCACTTTACATGCAGTGGGCACAGGGTTAAACAGCCCGGATCGGCACTTCTGCCGGTCAGGGCTTTTAGAGCAGGGCCCCGGCTCTTGTGAGAGCCGGGTCCGCGCTCCCCGCTGCACGGGGGAGCCGTGCAGCGCTTAGACCGGGCCATTTTTTACGGCGGCCCAGCCTAAGGCCCTCAAACATGTATGGGTGGTCACTAAGGGGTTAATTTTCTTAGGGGGAAAAGGTGACAAAAAATGGCAAATCGTGTGTTCATTTATTTTCCATCATTATGTACACCACACAAATATTTTTATATTTTTAGTTCAGACAGTTTATACGCTGTAAAACCTAATAAGTTAATTTTTTTTTGTTTATTTTTATATGTAAAATTGGGACAGGGGTTGATTAAATCTTCTAATATTTTTCTTAATTTTTTTTTAAACTTTTTACATAAATACATTGAACCCCCTTTGGGTGCTAGAACCTGCAATCTTTTGATCCCTTATCGCATGCAGCATTCTGCTGTTCTATTTAGTGCACTATACCTTGTGTGTAGCTCAGCAGGCAGAGTACTATGACAGCCCTGGCTGAGCCTCAGCAGGCCCCAGGCTGTCATGGTAACTGATCACAGGGCTGCAATTTCACTGCAGAGGCCTCCAATCAGAAGGCAGAGGGAGACTCATTCCTCTGCCTTACCTCACAGGTGCAGCGATCTATGTTGATTGTGGCATCTGAGGGGTTAAATTACAGGGTTTGGCATGATCACTGTTCCCTTTCATTGCGGCTCCTGGCGAATATGGAGCGTGTTTACTGCAGCAGCCCACTCCATACATTCCCTCACACATTATCACATACATGTATGTGATAATGTGTGAAGGGGCTTTCCGGTAATTATATAAAATGGCTGCCAGCAGCCTATCCAAGAAGATGAGTAGGACTGGTTTGCCTCCACTTGCAGAGCTGCCTAGGTGGGTGAGGGATCGGGGCTTTACTACACATTACACTGCTCGGATGGGATCCTGCCAACGATATGCCATCATGGCTGAGCAGCCTTACAGGAAAACGCATCCATATGTAGTATATGCAATTGCCAGAGTGTAGTGTATAGGGACGCCAAGTCCCCTCCAGCCCCAGGCAGCTCTGCAAGTGGAGACGACCAGTACTGCTTACATTCTAGCAGCAATTTTAAATCGTTCCCGGAGAACCTGTTTTTAAGCTCCAGCCATATATTTTGTAATAAAAGATGAAGTGGCTTTAAACCATACATGGATTCTTTTGAAAATCATACACCGCCTCTACTATACACCAGTACTAATACATACTATTTATAAAGACAAAGAACCGAACTGCTATAAATGTAACAAATCAGAAAAAACAAGAGAAAGGAGCCAAAGCGCCAGATAATGAATATAATAAATCCTTTATTGAAATGAGACAAGTATAAAATACATATAAAAATGCGGGGGAACAAGAAGAGAGGGGAGGAGAAAAAAGAGCGTCATCCTGGTTTTGGGCCCTGTCATTCTTCTTTTTGACCCACCTGTTTATTATACAATCAGAATTGTCTGCGGGTAGGTGATTTATTTACTATATACTTTCATCCCGCTGACCTCTTATATATTGTACTATCCAGACCGGAGTGGTCCTCCCAGGATGACGCTCTTTTTCTCCTCCCTGCTCCCCTCTCTTCTTGTTCCCCCGCATTTTTATATGTATTTTATACTTGTCTCATTTCAATAAAGGATTTATTATATTCATTATCTGGCACTTTGGCTCCTTTCTCTTGTTTTTTCTGATATGTGCACTCGGGAGCTGTTGCCAAGTTACTCTACAGGGGTGTGTTTGTGGGCATACTAGGCTGGGCATGGTCCCTTGCCCTCTCCCCTTTCTTTCCTTGTGGCACCCCTTGGGTCGCCCTTTTGTTTTCTATAAATGTAACAAGGATAGAGGAGATTATAAACACCTACCGTGGGAATGCCCAGGTATAAAAGACTACTGGAGTAAAATATTCCAGAAATTGCAGAACAGCTCCCCAGTGAAATATGAAGCTCCTAACACAGGCTGTTAACATGCATTACACACTACCAACACTAGAGGTCACAATAACATCATATAAATAGGCCAGCCACAGGAATTTGGTGAGGAGGGGAAAAGGAGAGGAGTCTAGGAGACGGACTCTATCTCTGTCCTGTTGGGCCTTGAACCAGGAGTTAATCTACTTGAATTTGAGGAGATAATAGCCAGTTTAGCTTATGGACTCCACAGCACCAAGTGACCGGGAGAAGCTTCCAGCGCCTGGACACAGCCTGACAACTAAGTACTACGTTGGGAGTTATCATTTCTTTATGGACTATAGTTCAGACAATCTTTTCAAAGAATGGAGCCGATGCCTGCTATGAGGGAGACCGCCCTTGGTTTGTATACTATTAGTACCAGAGGATCTATATTATTGCAAGACTAAAAAGCCTGAGCAAGATCAGGAACTAAGTATTATTACCACTCCTGCATAAGTTGAGCTGGAACCTACATACTACACCTCAAAGCCTGCTGATTAGGATATGCACCTTTTATCATATTTGTCAACTTAATTTAACACACAGTACTGCTTTCAACTGCTATTTACTGCAAGACTACAACTGATAAGTAAAGTTCCTGTTTGGTTCAACTACTGCCTCCCTGATCATTCCATTTCATCTCCTCATTGCATCTCACGGTGCTGGCCTCATGAACACAGGGGCCTAGCTGCCAAAGCACCCTAACCCTGGGTTCACACCTGAGCGCTCTGTATGCGCGATTGTACCGGCATTTACAATCGCGCATACAAAGACAGGCGAACACACATTGTCACGCATTCCCGAATATCTATGTACGGGAACACGCGACAAAACGCCCCAAAAAAGCTCAAGAACTTGTTTGAGCGTCGGGCGTTTTACAGCGCGATCGTACGCGCTGTAAAAACGCCCAGGTGAGAACCATTCCCATAGGGAATCATTGGTTTCTCCTTGTTGAGCGTTTTACAGCGCGTAGGAACGCGCTGTAAAACGCTCAGGTGTGAACTTAGGGAAAGTGTTACCCAATTACCATCAAGGGCACCTCAACCAACATCTGGCTGGTGTTCCATGCAATAGTGTCCCGGAGGATTTAGTGTTTTCTTCCTATCCACTGCACTCCAGCCCAGGGGACAACTTAACTGAGTACTACTATCCTCGGCTAATCATCAACTGTACACTCACTCACCAGTATACCCCTAGGGCAGTGATGGCTAACCTTGGCACTCCAGCTGTGGTAAAATTACAACTCCCAAGATGTCCCCCTTGCTTGGTTGCTCTCAGAACTCTATAGAAATAAATGGAGCATGCTGGGAGTTGTAGTTTCACCACAGCTGGAGTGCCAAGGTTAGCCATCACTACCCTAGGGTGTCCGGTCTGCTGCAGTAGGATGCTGTGCTTTACCACTTCTATCTTCAGTACAAACTATGTAGTAGTGAGACTTAGACATGTTGCTAATGAGTGGTCTGTTATGCAGTGGCTTACTTAAAGTAAGGGCCCCATAGCAAGGATCAAGCCAGCCCCCCCCCCCCTCCCCACATACATATATTTTTCCACTGCCTCATTTGCTAAACGTTGTTCCTTTAGAGGGTAGAGTCCTGACCAAGTTTTCACCTCCAGTAGAATAGGGGATGATCCCAACTAAGACTGGGCCCCCTCTTTGCCCTGGGACCCATAGCAGTCGCATTGTCTGCCACTATGGTAGTTATGCCCCTGCTGTTATGTCCTCTTTGAGCTGTCCTACCCCAGTTTAAGGGCTCATGCACACGACAGTATTGCTTTTTCAGTGTTTTGCGGTCCGTTTTTTACAGATCCGTTCCGTTTTTTGTTTCCGTTGTGTTACCGTTTCCTTTCAGTTTTTCCGTTCCGTTTTTCCGTATGCCATATACAGTATACAGTAATTACATAGAAAAAATTGGGCTGGGCATAACATTTTCAATAGATGGTTCAGCAAAAACGGAACAGATACGGAAGACATGCAGATGCATTTCCGTATGTGTTCCGTTTTTTTTTGCGGACCCATTGACTTGAATGGAGCCAAGCACCGTGATTTGCGGACAAGAATAGGACATGTTCTATCTTTTCACGGCACGGAAATACTGAAATACTGAAACGGAATGCACACAGAGACACTTCAGTATTTTTTGCTGAACCATTGAAATTAATGGTTCAGTATATGTTCCGCATACTGAACTCAAAAAAACGTCCAGTATACTGAACGCAAAATACTGTCTTGTGCATGAGCCCTAAGGGTTCATGCACACAAACGTATGTATTTTGTAGTCTGCAAAACACGGATCCGCAATAAATACGGATGACGTCCGTTTGAATGGAACAGCTGGTCCCTAATAGGACAGTCCTATCCTTGTCCTAAACGTGGACAATAATGGGACATGTTTTATTTTTTTGCGGAACAGACATACGGAAATGGAATGCACACGGAGTTAGGCCTCATGCACATGACCGTTGTTTGGGTCCGCATCCGAGCAGCCGAAGCGGACCCATTCACTTCAATGGAGCCGCAAAAAAAACTGAACGGACACGGAAAGAAAATACGTTTGTGTGCATGAGCCCTAAATAAAGCCCTCTATAGACCTTTTTTGCAGCCTGAGTTTTAGGTCCCTTTCAAACACGCGATGGTCACGCTCCAGACTCACAGCGCAGCACTGTCCTGAACTTCCAGCACTGCTGGGGTGACATAGCGTTATATTGAGTTATAATGCTATGTAACTCTTAGAGGTCTGGAATGTATTGTATAACACTGACCTAATGCTGTCAGTGTTATCCAATACACTCCAGAACTGTAATGGTTACATAGCATCATAAATCAAGATCATACTGTGCAACCCCAGCAGTGCTGGAAGTTCAGGACGGGAGCTGTGCTGCGAGTCCGGAGCATGACACTCGTTCGTCTGAAAGCGACCTACTGCAAATCCTGTGTGCAAGGAGTTGAAGTCTCAGGGTGCAGTTCTGACATGCATTCAGGATGCAGTTTTTTATTGTAGCAAGCTGAAATTACTTAAATCATTTCCACTATGCAGAACACCAGGTTTAATGAGGCTGCTAAACTGGCCAAATTTAAAACTGCATCCTGAATGCATGTCAGAACTGCACTATGTGCCAGGACCCTCAGGGAATCCAAAGGAAGTATCATATGATCTGTTTGTGACGGGGTTGCTTCTAATTAAATTGATATTGGTTTTATTGTTTATTTTACATACATACTTACTGTGTTCATTAACATTTATACTGGGCAGTTGAATGTGTCTAGATGGATTGCAGCTGCCTTCACTTTTTCTTTCTCTAAAGCATTTAGAAAATTCCCCTCCAAGTTTCTTATAAGTATCTTCAGTAACAAATCTAGAAGAAAATACGCAATAGAACATTAGCATTTTCTCGATCAAAGTAAATAATTCAATTGTTAATTTTGCACTTAAATACACCGGCCTAAATATATAAAAAGATATATCTTGAACCGAGTGTCCTAATTAGCAAAGGAATAGAGAAAAATGCAAATGTATGTTTAGACTATATGAATCTACAAAATTTGCTTTGACAATCCATAGCATGCTGTTGACATAGATTTTACTGTATTTGCAGAATTGTATGCAGTGGGACATGGAAAAGTATGCATGTAACAAGTGTACAAGGGAAGCCTACGCAATTTTAGAGAGGTGGTTTTAAAGCGATGGGTGTTCCATGAGTCATTGCGTCCATAAGAACTCTGAAGGTGCCCTGTCTGACACGAAGGCCTCTTTCACACGGGCGAGATTTCCGCGCGGGTACAATGCGTGAGGTGAACGCATTGCACCCGCACTGAATCCGGACCCGTTCATTTCTATGGGGCTGTGCACATGAGCGGTGATTTTCACGCATCACAAGTGCGGATGCGATGCGATTTTCACGCATGGTTTCTAGGTGACGATCGGGATGGGGACCCGATCATTATTATTTTCCCTTATAACATGGTTATAAGGGAAAATAATAGCATTCTTAATATAGAATGCTAAGTAAATTAGGAATGGAGGGTTTAAAAAAATAAACAATTAAACTCACCTCACCCACTTGTTCGCGCAGCCCGGCTTGTCTTCTTTCTTCTTCTTTGAGGACCTGGGAGAAAAATGACCTTTGGTGACGTCACTGCGCTCATCACATGGTCCATTTACAGTGACGTCACCAAAGGTCCTTTTCCTCCCAGGTCATCAAAGAAGAAAGAAGACAAGCCGGGCTGCGTAAACAAGTGGATGAGGCGAGTTTTTTTTTTTTTTTTTTAACCCCTCCATCCCCAATTTACTTTTTGTATTAAGAATGCTATTTTCCCTTATAACCATGTTATAAGGGAAAATAATAAAATCTACAGAACACCTAACCCAAGCCCAAACTTCTGTGAAGAAGTCAGGGTTCGCGTCTGGGTACCAAACATGCCTATTTTTCTCACGTGCATGCAAAACGCATTAAAACGCTTTGCACTCGCCTTGAAAAAGCACGCATTTTCCCGCGACGCACCCGCATCCTATCCGGCCCTTACATGCGACCCCCGTGTGAAAGAGGCCTAACAGTCTTTCAAACTTGCAGACTTGTGTGTTCTTTTTACCTCATTGTGCCAATATTGTATATGAGTGAGCAACAGAAGTCATACTCACAAGCTGCTGGTACAAAACCTTTTTTGCTTTCCCTTCACCCATGACAGCACCATAGAGAGATGGATCCGCCCCCACAATTTTACAGGAAGCCTCAGAGCAATCAAAAAGGGAATACCCACTTCCTCCCTCAGTGTGGCTTCCTGTCCTCCGGACAGAGGAGCCTGGAGCATGCAGCCTCCAGGGCTGTGAAACAAGAAACACCTTATGATGAATTGAACTTGGGTTATACAGCAAATATTTGTGTTATGTGGTTGGTATGAATCTGGTTGGCTGCCTCATGGCTTCGGGGCCTGGTTGGCTGCCCCATGGCTTCGGGGCCTGGTTGGCTGCCTCATGGCTTCGGGGGCCTGGTTGGCTGCCTCATGGCTTCGGGGGCCTGGTTGGCTGCCTCATGGCTTCGGGGGCCTGGTTGGCTGCCTCATGGCTTCGGGGGCCTGGTTGGCTGCCTCATGGCTTCGGGGGCCTGGTTGGCTGCCTCATGGCTTCGGGGGCCTGGTTGGCTGCCTCATGGCTTCGGGGGCCTGGTTGGCTGCCTCATGGCTTCGGGGGCCTGGTTGGCTGCCTCATGGCTTCGGGGCCTGTTGGCTGCCTCATGGCTTCGGGGCCTGGTTGGCTGCCTCATGGCTTCGGGGGCCTGGTTGGCTGCCTCATGGCTTCGGGGGCCTGGTTGGCTGCCTCATGGCTTCGGGGGCCTGGTTGGCTGCCTCATGGCTTCGGGGGCCTGGTTGGCTGCCTCATGGCTTCGGGGGCCTGGTTGGCTGCCTCATGGCTTCGGGGGCCTGGTTGGCTGCCTCATGGCTTCGGGGGCCTGGTTGGCTGCCTCATGGCTTCGGGGGCCTGGTTGGCTGCCTCATGGCTTCGGGGCCTGGTTGGCTGCCTCATGGCTTCGGGGCCTGGTTGGCTGCCTCATGGCTTCGGGGGCCTGGTTGGCTGCCTCATGGCTTCGGGGGCCTGGTTGGCTGCCTCATGGCTTCGGGGGCCTGGTTGGCTGCCTCATGGCTTCGGGGGCCTGGTTGGCTGCCTCATGGCTTCGGGGGCCTGGTTGGCTGCCTCATGGCTTCGGGGCCTGGTTGGCTGCCTCATGGCTTCGGGGGCCTGGTTGGCTGCCTCATGCTTCGGGGGCCTGGTTGGCTGCCTCATGGCTTCGGGGCCTGGTTGCTGCCTCATGGCTTCGGGGGCCTGGTTGGCTGCCTCATGGCTTCGGGGGCCTGGTTGGCTGCCTCATGGCTTCGGGGGCCTGGTTGGCTGCCTCATGGCTTCGGGGGCCTGGTTGGCTGCCTCATGGCTTCGGGGGCCTGGTTGGCTGCCTCATGGCTTCGGGGGCCTGGTTGGCTGCCTCATGGCTTCGGGGGCCTGGTTGGCTGCCTCATGGCTTCGGGGGCCTGGTTGGCTGCCTCATGGCTTCGGGGGCCTGGTTGGCTGCCTCATGGCTTCGGGGCCTGGTTGGCTGCCTCATGGCTTCGGGGGCCTGGTTGGCTGCCTCATGGCTTCGGGGGCCTGGTTGGCTGCCTCATGGCTTCGGGGGCCTGGTTGGCTGCCTCATGGCTTCGGGGGCCTGGTTGGCTGCCTCATGGCTTCGGGGGCCTGGTTGGCTGCCTCATGGCTTCGGGGCCTGGTTGGCTGCCTCATGGCTCGGGGCCTGGTTGGCTGCCTCATGGCTTCGGGGGCCTGGTTGGCTGCCTCATGGCTTCGGGGGCCTGGTTGGCTGCCTCATGGCTTCGGGGGCCTGGTTGGCTGCCTCATGGCTTCGGGGGCCTGGTTGGCTGCCTCATGGCTTCGGGGGCCTGGTTGGCTGCCTCATGGCTTCGGGGGCCTGGTTGGCTGCCTCATGGCTTCGGGGGCCTGGTTGGCTGCCTCATGGCTTCGGGGGCCTGGTTGGCTGCCTCATGGCTTCGGGGGCCTGGTTGGCTGCCTCATGGCTTCGGGGGCCTGGTTGGCTGCCTCATGGCTTCGGGGGCCTGGTTGGCTGCCTCATGGCTTCGGGGGCCTGGTGGCTGCCTCATGGCTTCGGGGGCCTGGTTGGCTGCCTCATGGCCTTCGGGGGCCTGGTTGGCTGCCTCATGGCTTCGGGGGCCTGGTTGGCTGCCTCATGGCTTCGGGGGCCTGGTTGGCTGCCCTCATGGCTTCGGGGGCCTGGTTGGCTGCCTCATGGCTTCGGGGGCCTGGTTGGCTGCCTCATGGCTTCGGGGCCTGGTTGGCTGCCTCATGGCTTCGGGGGCCTGGTTGGCTGCCTCATGGCTTCTGCTTCGGGGGCCTGGTTGGCTGCCTCATGGCTTCGGGGGCCTGGTTGGCTGCCTCATGGCTTCGGGGGCCTGGTTGGCTGCCTCATGGCTTCGGGGGCCTGGTTGGCTGCCTCATGGCTTCGGGGGCCTGGTTGGCTGCCTCATGGCTTCGGGGGCCTGGTTGGCTGCCTCATGGCTTCGGGGGCCTGGTTGGCTGCCTCATGGCTTCGGGGGCCTGGTTGGCTGCCTCATGGCTTCGGGGGCCTGGTTGGCTGCCTCATGGCTTCGGGGGCCTGGTTGGCTGCCTCATGGCTTCGGGGGCCTGGTTGGCTGCCTCATGGCTTCGGGGGCCTGGTTGGCTGCCTCATGGCTTCGGGGCCTGGTTGGCTGCCTCATGGCTTCGGGGGCCTGGTTGGCTGCCTCATGGCTTCGGGGGCCTGGTTGGCTGCCTCATGGCTTCGGGGGCCTGGTTGGCTGCCTCATGGCTTCGGGGGCCTGGTTGGCTGCCTCATGGCTTCGGGGGCCTGGTTGGCTGCCTCATGGCTTCGGGGGCCTGGTTGGCTGCCTCATGGCTTCGGGGGCCTGGTTGGCTGCCTCATGGCTTCGGGGGCCTGGTTGGCTGCCTCATGGCTTCGGGGGCCTGGTTGGCTGCCTCATGGCTTCGGGGGCCTGGTTGGCTGCCTCATGGCTTCGGGGGCCTGGTTGGCTGCCTCATGGCTTCGGGGGCCTGGTTGGCTGCCTCATGGCTTCGGGGGCCTGGTTGGCTGCCTCATGGCTTCGGGGGCCTGGTTGGCTGCCTCATGGCTTCGGGGGCCTGGTTGGCTGCCTCATGGCTTCGGGGGCCTGGTTGGCTGCCTCATGGCTTCGGGGGCCTGGTTGGCTGCCTCATGGCTTCGGGGGCCTGGTTGGCTGCCTCATGGCTTCGGGGGCCTGGTTGGCTGCCTCATGGCTTCGGGGCCTGGTTGGCTGCCCCATGGCTTCGGGGGCCTGGTTGGCTGCCCCATGGCTTCGGGGGCCTGGTTGGCTGCCCCATGGCTTCGGGGGCCTGGTTGGCTGCCCCATGGCTTCGGGGGCCTGGTTGGCTGCCCCATGGCTTCGGGGCCTGGTGGCTGCCCCATGGCTTCGGGGGCCTGGTTGGCTGCCCATGGCTTCGGGGGCCTGGTTGGCTGCCCCATGGCTTCGGGGGCCTGGTTGGCTGCCCATGGCTTCGGGGGCCTGGTTGGACTGACTTCAGGCCCTGGCTGACCATGGCTTCGGGGGCTGGTTTGGCTGGAATACTGGATGGCCTGTCGCCTGACCGCCTGTAGCGTCTATGCCTGGCTGGCTAGCTGCCTTATATTCACCAAATTACATTGCACTGACATCTCTGGTGATAATGCTGCACACAGGCTGTGATCTCCTCCTCCAGCCACAAGAGGCTGCTGTGGGTTGGAATAAGGGAAAGGACAAGCTGAAAGAGGATAATAAGGTTTTTGCCGGGCTGTGCTAGACGTTGCCGAGTCTTTTTGGAGAGAGAAAGATACTGGCTGTTGGGAGATATAACAGCAAGAGACTATAACAGGTGATTTCTTCCTGACAGCTATGGAGCAGAATACAGAGGCTGCAAAGTGTGTTTCAGAGGAGTTAGATCGTGTCACTCAGAGACCAGACCTGCATCTCCAGTAATGCCACCAGAGAAAAAAAAAGACCGCGCTTGGACAAGCAAGAGACCGAATCTGGAGCCAGACTGCACCTTCTGTTACGTACCGGACCAAGGAGAATCTGCAGAACTGTGAGTGGCACCGGTGCTAATTTGCGATTATATATTATAGAGTAAGGGAATTTAGTCGGTGTGCTGTAGAAGCGTCCCCTGGGTAGCAGGGCTATTAGTGAGAGTAGCTTGTAAACTGTCTGTTTGCCGTTTAGCTCATTCCGTTTTCTATGCAAAATTCCATTACCATTGTTGCGGATTTATGTACACCTGTTCATACCATTTCTGTCATTAACCCATTGCGCCTCTGGTGCGGTGGTACTGTACTATTCGATTTTCCGGCAGTTCCATTTTGTTCTTTAATAAAGCCGGTGTATGCTTCAGCCCCCTTGTCTGCTGTACTGTATTTGAATCCTGCCTTGCGGTCTCTTCCTCCTCTGACCGCTACACCTGGCTGGCTGCCTTTGAGTCTGTGGCTGGCTGCCTTTGAGAAGATGGGCTGGAACATTTAGTTTGGATGGCCTACAGGAGGTATGGCGCATCAGAAAAACACTATAAATACTTGCCGCTGATCTACAACTTTCCAGGGAAGCTCTGCAGGGTCGGAGGTTATCCTTAATGCGGTAGTTTTCGGCAGTGGGAACCCTAGGAGGTCTGAAGGGTCCAAGGGGCTCTTGCTGCAGATCTGTGAGCTCCTCCAGGGGATGGATGCCACTGTAGGGTTCCATCATGGATGCCAGATTGCGAGGAAATTTGGAGATTTTGACGTCTGAAGTTCTTCTGGTAAATGTAACAAATAGCCTCCAGTGGATCTTGGATAAAAGCATCTGTCTTGCAATATATTCTGCACCAAAAGATTCAGTGTTCAGCAATCATCTTCAGTTTTGATCATTCTGTGTCAAGATAAGTACTTCTCTAAGATGTTTTGTTAAATCTGTTTATCAAGATCTGATTATTTTGATAAACACTTGATGAGAAACCAATATGAGATTTATTTTATAAGATTATGCTGGGTTTTAAGTATAATGTCTAGTATTGAGATTTCCTAGGTTTTGGGATGTTTATTGATCTGCCCTTTTTAGTTCGGACCTCTTGTTAGCCTTTGGGTTCCCTCTGCTTCCAACTGGGTATTCTTAGCTTATATTACTTTTCAAGCTTGTCCCACCCGAGTGGTGTTTTTATATCTCTGCTATTCGGTCTCTCTATGGTACTGTCACGGGTGAAGGGAAAAATGATAATTACACTTACTGGTAATTGGATTTTCCAGAACCCATGACAGCACCCCTCTTATTCCCTCCCTGGTGCTTATGGTTGATGAGAATTTATTTCTGTCTTTCAAGTAAAAATAGAAAAAGAAAGGAAGAATGAAGTAATAGGAATTCTATTTGTACGGCTCCTACTAATCTACTCTGGAATCAACACTGAGGGAGGAAGTGGGTGTTGCCTTTTTGATTGCTCTGAGGCTTCCTGCCCAATTGTGGGGGCGGATCCATCTCTCTATGGTGCTGTCATGGGTTCTGTAAAATCCAAAATGTAATTATCATTTTCTTTTTGTTTCTTTACTTCATTCCAATATAAAATGATACATCATAAGGGACGCTGAGAGACATTGTTTACACCTCCTCCCCTCCATGCTACGTTTTGAGAGAACATGCCCCCTTACTCATGCATGCAGGTAGAGGGGGAGGTGGGGTATTTATAGCACCAACAGCTGATATATACAAACCATATCCTTTATACAAAATACATAGCCATAAATAACCCTAAAACAGGTCATTCTGAAATATTGAGAGGTGCTTAGATATGATAAAAAATGTGGGAGAATGTTTGTTGATAACCCCCTTTTTGCGTATAAAAAAAAAAGGTGCTTCTCTGAACAACATGCTGATTAGATGTGACATATACCCTACAAAATTGAAAAACTGTTTCCTTGCAACCCAGAAGAGGAGTACTTTCCCCTACCTGAGCTGTGGGAATTGTAGTGCTAAAATTAAAGGTGACACTGTACTGCACCCCACACAGGGAGACAGGACAAATTATAGATTTTGCAATGTGCGAGACACATAGCGTCATATACTGCTTGAAATGCCCATGTGGTTTGATATATGTTGGGCAGACATCTCAGGCTATAAGGATCAGAATCAATGAGCATAAGTCCAGCATTAGGAAGGAACTCAGGAGGGAGAGTAAGATGGATACAGGGGAGGTGAAAAAACAAGGTGAAACTACGGTTGCCTGACATTTTTATGATCAGGCCCATCAGGTGGCAGGTTCTGGAGGTAGTAAAAAGTGGAGACAATGCGGAGGAGAAAAGTAGGAGATGGTTACAAAGGGAGACCTTTTAGATAGTGAAACTACAGTCTTTAATACCTAAAGGGTTAAATTAAATGTTGTAGCTTTAGTGCATTTTTATATGATTTATCACTTTCATGTTTTAGGGTTCTTTATGGCTATGTATTTTGTATTTTGTATAAAGGATATGGTTTGTATATATGTATCAACTGTTGGTGCTATAAATTCCCCACCTCCCCCCTACCTTCACGCATGAGTAAGGGGGCGTGTTCTCCCGAAACATTGCGTGGAGGGGAAGAGGTATGAACGATGTCTGTCTGTCTCAGCGTCCCTCATGATGTATCATTTTATATTGGAATGAAGTAAATAAATAACAGAAACAAAAGGTTTTGTACCAGCGCCTTGTGAGTATGACCTCTATTGCTCTCTCGCATACAATATTGGCAAAATGAGGTAAAAAGAACATACAAGTCTACAAGTTTGAAAGACTTAGTGCTGGGTTAAGCAGGGCTCCCGGTGTGGACTTGTATTTGCTACAGGTGACTGAAGTGCTTCATATTACACTGTCTGACACTAACACATCAGAAGTACATCATTTAAAGGGGCTTTCCTGTAATTTAAGGTTATCCCCTATCTAACGGATAGAGGATAACTATTAGATTGGTGGGGGTCCTACTGCTGGGACCCCCACCAATCATAAGAACTAGTGCTAGGGATAAGCGAATTGACTTCGGATGAAACACCCAAAGTCTATTCGCATAATACTTTGTTTGAATACTATACGGAGCGAGCGCTCCGTATAGTATTAGAATGTATTGGCTCCTATGAGCCAAAGTTATTACTTTGTGAAGTCTCACGGGGCTTCGGGTAATAACTTCCGAAATTAATTTCTACTGTAAAAAAACTTTTACTGAACTCTGGTAATAATTTGGCTCATAGGAGCCAATACATTCCTATACTGTACGGAGCGCTCGCTCCGTACAGTATTCTATCTAAGTTTTATGAGAATCGACTTTGGCTGTTTAATCACCCTGCAGGACCACTCAAAATGAACAGAGCGGAAGGTTGAGCATGTGCTCTGCCCTTAAATCGCTCTCTATTGAAATAGCTGAGTGCTGTACTCCTTTAAGTCCTGCTCCTTTATGGTGGGACTTATTTTCCAGCACATCCCATAAATGCTTGATTGGATTGAGAGACATTCTTAAAGTATTTTTGCAGTGTGGTGGTGGCATTATCCTGTTCGAAGGGGCCACTACCATTAGTGAATACCATGCCAGACAGGTGTGTACTTGGTCTGTACAATGTTTATGTAGGTGATACAGTTCAAAGTAAAAATCTACATGTAGGCAAGAACTCAAGGTTTCCCAAGTAAGCCACCTTCTTCTATTGCTCCATGGTCTTGTTGTGATGCCTACATGCCCATTGTAGGCTGGTGAAAAGGGGTCAACATAGCCCCATATCCAGCAAGGTGCTCTTTCACACTTTTTCATCATTGACTTTATCAGCAATATGTGCTACAGTAGTTGTTTTATTGGTTAGGACCAGATGGCTAGCCGCCACTCCCGCATCAATTACCCTTAGGCCCTCATTACCCTGCTGTAAATTCTAGCCACTGCATACTGAGAACAATGAAAACTGGAGAAAGAAAACTATATATGCCCACCCAACGTAAATACATGGGTGCAACAACACTAGAAAGCAGGTCAAGTCTTTAACAATAGCACTGAATTTATGGAATGCACCCAGAGCTGCACATATGGGTAACACCCTACAAGACCTGCTGTTTTGGAGAACCTCTGACCCAGTCGTCAAGCCATCACAACTTGGCCCTTTGCTCTTGCCCATCTTTTTCTGCCACTAACACATCAAGAGCTGACTGTTCACTTGCTGCCTAATATATCCTACCCTTTGACAGGTAACATTGTCATGAGATACTCACTGTTATTCAGGCCACCTGTCAGTGGTTTGATGTTATGGCACACTGGTATATATTTGCATATATAAAAACCTTGGGGCGCAGTTATGGTGGACAGGCGTTTTAGACGCCGGTCTTAATAAACCCTATAGCGGGCGGTGGATCGCTAAACTTATATAGAGGCTCCCAAAGCAAAAGTCTGATACATTGCCTGGAATCTTGGCGCTGCTGATCCTAAGAAGTGACGTCGGTCAAAGTCGCCATGTAATTCACAGTAAATCTTGTATAGGACGGCACTGGCGAATTTCTTATCAGATTCCTCCTTAGGGTACTTTCATACTAGCGGCAGGATGGATCCGACAGGCTGTTCACCCTGTCTGATCCGACCCTGCCGCTATTTTGCCGAGCCGCCGGACTGCCACTCCGTCCCCATTGACTGCATAAAAGTAAAAGTACTGCATGTCGGCACAGCGAAATAGCGGCAGGACGGATCCGACAGGGTGAACAGCCTGTGAGATCCGTCCTGCCCCTAGTGTAAAAGTAGCCTTTCACCATAAGGCTCATTTCTGGTAATCCGGACATGGACATAAGAACTTCAATCCACCAGATGAAGCCCCTGATAAAGCTTAATTGCGAAATACGGGTCGGGCAGCGTGGAGATCTTTATCTTTTACCTTTGTGATATGCCTGTTACAAGTGGATACTTGTGAGTATAATAAACCATTTTATCTAAAACAGACGAGGCAGTGCTTCACTATCCTGCAAACCCCTTGGTATCCTACAGGTTGTGTGGAGTGGGGGAATGAGTTCTGGTGGATTTAAGCCCTTGTTTCCATGTCAGAGTTATCAGAAATGAGCCTTATGGTGTAAAGAGGAATAGAATGAGAGAAATTCGACAGCACAGTCCTATACAAGATTTACAGTATATAGAGGCTCCAACCTCTCCATAACTTCAGCGCATCCAGCACCGCTTCTAAATGTAAGACCGATTCCTTGCTGGCTTACATTTAGATCATTTTCTACGCCTAAACCAAGCGTGGAAAATGATGAATGAAACGGACTTGCTGGCCCGTCCCCTTCCCTGCCCACACTATGCCCACTTTTTTAGACCTGACATGAGTGGGAAAGAAGACGCAGATTTTGCCAAATCATAGTGTGCGACAGATTCTGTACCAGATATACGCCACAAAAGTGGCATATAACTGGTCATAAATGACCCCCCCTTGTTTGCTAATCTTAGAAGGCTCTGATTTTAGTGAAGGACAATTTCACTTTCATATGCCATATATCATTTTATATATTTATCCAGTTCATAGAACTGCCCATATGAACACGTGGTTTTGTTTGTTAATGACCTTTTTGGATGCTTATTTTATTCAAGGAATTGCTCATCTTATTGATGAATGACCAGTAGAGACCTTTAGGCCTCTTTCACACAGGCATTGCGGGAAAATGTGCGGGTGCGTTGCTGGAACACTCTCGATTTTTCCGCGCGAGTGCAAAACATTGTAATGTGTTTTGCACTCGCATGAGAAAAATCACGCATGTTTCGTACCCAAACAGCTTGGGATCGGGGTTCTGTAGATTGCTATTATTTTCCCTTATAACATGGTTATAAGGGAAAATAATAGCATTCTGAATACAGAATGCATAGTAAAATAGTGCTGGAGGGGTTAAAATAAATAATTTAACTCTCCTTAGTCCACTTGATTGCGAAGCCGGCATCTCCGTCTGTCTTCATCTTAGCTGTGTGGAGGAACAGGACCTGTGGTGACGTCACTCCGGTCATCACATGATCCGTCACATGATCTTTTACCATGGTGATGGATCATGTGATGACCGGAGTGACGTCACCACAGGTCCTATTCCTCCACACATCTAAGATGAAGACAGAAGGAGATGCCGGCTTCGCAATCAAGTGGACTAAGGAGAGTTAAATTATTTTTTATTTTATTTTTTTACCCCTCCCCCAGCGCTATTTTACTATGCATTCTGTATTCAGAATGCTATTATTTTCCCTTATAACCATGTTATAAGGGAAAATAATAATGATCAGGTCTCCATCCCGATCGTCTCCTAGCAACTGTGCGTGAAAATCGCACCGCATCCACACTTGCTTGCGGATGCTTGCGATTTTCACGCAACCCCATTCATTTCTATGGGGCCTGCGTTACGTGAAAAACGCACAAAATAGAGCATGCTGCGATTTTCACGCGACGCATAAGTGATGCGTGAAAATCACCGCTAATGTGAACAGCCCCATAGAAATGAATGGGTCGGGATTCAGTGCGGGTGCAATGCGTTCAACTCACGCATCGCATCCGCGCGGAATACTCGCCCGTGTAAAAGGGGCCTCACAGGTTTAAGGATAGGTTTACACAGAGGATTTTGGGATCAGGTTTCAGCACAGATTTGGTGCTGAAAATGGGCTGAATCTGGACTGAAACTCATGCAGCCGAGGGTTTTTGCCAAGTGGTTTTCAAGACCGCGCCAAGAATGTACAGGTCCATTCTTGGTGCATTTTCCAAGAGAACCCCTTGAAAAGCCACAACAGGAACCTACCTGCTCATGGTTTAACACCATTCAATGGAGCAAAATCTAGAACGGGTCCACATGAAAACCCACGGAAGATACTGCAGGACAATGCAGCAGTGGGTTGCACAGAAGCTTTTGTCAGACAAAATCCTCTGTGTGAACCTACCCTAATACATATCGTATTGTATATTGTATTGAACCTGTATTTCTTCTTTCCAGCTTCTGTTTCTTGCTCATTGAGTGCATCTTCATTATTATCTGTGCACCTCATAGAGGGTAGAAGAAAATCTTTTTCCAGTGGCTTAAAAAGAAAAAGTAAATGCAGTTACCATTAAAAAGCCTGATGAATAAGATTGATTTTACAGCACTTTGTGCCACAGGATGTGATATGAAGCTAACCTTCTTCCTCCATAGTTTGGCTGTGCTCATAATTTACTCTGATGTACTATGGCTGTATGCCTCTTTCCTTGCTCCATTTATTTCATCAATCCTGTTTGTACTTTTCTCTGTTTTCTCATTTTCGCTCCCTTCCTAACATTAGCTCTATAATACTGAGCTAAGTGCACTCTGGGCAGATTCTTTCTGCAGCATGGTGTCATTTGGTTGGCCTTGCCAATCTACATTGAAATGTAGCCTAGAACTCCAACCTTTTTTTTAACTTACCCTCTGTCATCTTGCTTCGTCTGTTCACATCTTGAACTTATTCGTTAGAGTAAAAATAAAAATTTAAATGAATAAACTCCTGAGACACATTCATAATTGCCTCACCGCTATAAACCTGTTTACATTTTCAATATATACAAAATGACAAATATTTAATGTAGGCCTTTAGTATACCGTTTGAGTGGGTCTTTCCTGTACAGGGTGTAGCTATAGACACAGTGGACTGGAACTGTACTGGTACCTAAAACCATGTCCATAATCACCTATTAAAGGGGATGTCCGAGTTAATTTTTTTGTATGTTTCTAACTAATCATATTTAAGTTTACATTTCACTTCATCTGCAGTGGTACCTTTCTCAGATTTCACAGAGGGTCCCATGACCTGTGATGTCGGCTTCTCTCCCTGCTCTGATGTTTCGTGCACAAGCCTGAGGAGCAGGTCTGGGTCTGTGCACGAGACGGCACTGTGCTGTCCACGCCCCCTGCACTGGCCTGAGCTGCTCCTGTCTGTCCTCTCTCTGGATTCTTCAGGAAAGTTTAACCCCTTCTACCATCAGCAGCACACACTCGGGGCTAAGTAGCTGCAGACAGTGAAGAGACAAATGTTGGGCACAGGATCTTGCCTCCTCATCCTGCAGACACAGAGCTGACAGACTGGAGGAGTTCTGCAGAGCATTACACAAGAACAGGTAGCGTGAAGATCCTGTGTGCATCAGCAGTGTCATTGTGCAGCTGGGACTTGTAGTTCTACACATACAACATGCTGCTGAGTATCCCAGCAGTCAGACATTTCACTCAGGGCAGCACTTTTATTCACTCCCTTTGCAGAGTGGGAGAGGGGCACAAATATTCATTAGGAAAACCTCAGAAATTGTTGTTGCATGTAAACACAAGGCCAGAAGGGAAACAGGGAAATGAGGAAATATAATTAATTTTACTTAAACTTGCTTAGCTTATGTACAGTGCCTTGCAAAAGTATTCACCCCCTTGACTTTTTTCGTGTTTTGTTACATTACAGCCTTAAATTCAATGTTTTTGTTAATCTGAATTTTATGTGATGGATCAGAACACAATGGTCTAAGTTGGTGAAGTGAAATGAGAAAAATATATAAATAAAACTATTGTTTAGAAATAGAAAACAGAAAATTTGCATGTGCGGATGTATTCACCCCCTTTGTTAGGAAGCCCATAAAAAGCTCTGGTGCAACCAATTACGTTCAGACGTCACATAATTAGTGAAATGATGTCCACCTGTGTGCAATCTAAGTGTCACATGATCTGGCATTACATATACACACCTTTTTTGAAAGGCCCCAGAGGCTGCAACACCTAAGCAAGAGGCATCACTAACCAAACACTGCCATGAAGACCGAGGAACTCTCCAAACAAGTAAGAGACAATGTTGTTCAGAAGTTCAAGTCAGGGTTAGGTTATAAAAAAATATCCAAATCTTTGATGATCCCCAGGAGCACCATCAAATATATCATAACCAAATGGAAAGAACCTGGCACAACAGCAAACCTGCCAAGAGACGGCCGCCCACCAAAACTCACGGACCGGGCAAGGAGGGCATTAATCAGAGAGGCAGCACAGAAACCTAAGTTAACCCTGGAGGAGATTCAGAGTTCCACAGCAGAGACTGGAGTATCTGTACATAGGACGACGACAAGCCGTACGCTCCATAGAGTTGGGCTTTATGGCAGAGTGGCCAGAAGAATGCCATTGCTTTCAGCAAAAAACAAAAATGCACGTTGTGAGTTTGCGAAAAGGCATGTGGGAGAATTCCAAAATGTATGGAGGAAGGTGCTCTGGTCTGATGAGACTAAAATTGAACTTTTTGGCCTTCAAAGAAAACGCTATGTCTTGCGCACATCACATCAGCCAAAGAACACCATCCCCACAGTGAAACGTGGTGGTGGCAGCATCATGCTGTGGGGATGGTTTTCAGCAGCTGGGACTGGGAAACTGGTCAGAGTTAAAGGAAAGATGGATGGTGCTAAATACAGGGATATTCTTGAGCAAAACCTGCACCACTCTGTGCGTGATTTGAGGCTAGGACTGAGGTTCACCTTCCAGCAGGACAATGAGCCCAAACACACTGCTAAAGCAACACTTGAGTGGTTTAAGGGGAAACATGTAGATGTGTTGGAATGGCCTAGTCAAAGCCCAGATCTCAATCCAATAGAAAATCTGTGGTCTAAACCATCCAACTTGAAGGAGCTGGAGCAGTTTTGCAAAGAGGAATGGGGAAAAAAATCCCAGTGGTAAGATGTGGCAAGCTCATAGAGACTTATCCAAAGCGACTTGGAGCTGTGATTTGCTGCAAAAGGCGGCTCTACAAAGTATTGACTTTAGGGGGGTGAATAGTTATGCACATTGACTGACTGTTATTTTGTCCTATTTGTTGTTTGCGTCACAAAAAATAAATAAATAAAAATCTTCAAATTTGTGGGCATGTTCTGAAAATTAAATGATGCAAATCCTCAAACAATCCATGTTAATTCCAGGTTGTGAGGCACCAAAATACGAAAAAAGTCAAGGGGGGTAAATACTTTTGCAAGGCACTGTATATATATTGCTGACCATCAGATTTACAGTGCTATATATTTTTTTTTCATCGGACAACCGCTTTAACCAGTGCCACTGAGCAGCAGTAGAAAGTCAGATGTTGCAAAGTAGTAGAATGTTTCCACGTATAATTCCTATTTAGTGTTCATCTACAATAAAGGACCAAGACATTTATTATAGTATTTGTCACTACTGTTGGGTAAGAAAAGTAAAAAAAATTAGGCCCCCCTACATCACGCTGTGCCCCCCCCCCCCAAACTGAGCAGCTTGGGGGGGCGGGTGGTGGCCGCAGGGCACAGGGAGATGAGTGCTTCCATTGCGCTAATCTCCATAGTCATCTGTATTGCTGTCCTCAGGACACCGATTGAGATGCCGATGCTAGTGCGGCGGGGCAGGGGAGGGAGAGGTGTGTCCCTTCTTCCTCTGATAGGCTGCAGGCACTAGGCCTGCAGCCTATCAGAGGCCGGCACAGGTGGTGCGATGATGTCATCGCGCCGCTTGAGCCGTACAGAGCGGGACACAGGCCGGAAGAGGCCTGCATCGCATTGCTGACATGGAGGTAAGTAGAAGTGTTTTTTTTTTTTTTTTATATATATGTACAACAGTTTTACAGGCACATTAGGGGGGCTCTTGTTACTGGAACATTGGGGGGGCTCTAAGCTCTTGTTACTGGGCTGGCACGTGATGGGGGGCTCTTGTTACTGGCACATTGGGGGGGCTGTTACTGGCACACGATGGGGGGGCTCTTATTACTGGCACATTGGGGGTCTCTTGTTACTGCACATGATGGGGGGGCTCTTATTACTGGCACATTGGGGGGTGCTCTTGTTACTGGCACATTGGGGGGTGCTCTTGTTACTGGCACATGATGGGGGGGCTCTTGTTACTGGCACATGATGGGGGGCTCTTATTACCGGCACATGATGGGGGGCTCTTATTACCGGCACATGATGGGGGCTCTTGTTACTGGCACATGATGGGGGCTCTTGTTACTGGCACATGATTGGGGCACTTATTACTGGCACATTATTGGGGGCACTTATTACTGGCACATTATTGGTGGGCACTATAGGTGCATCTACTGAGGCCACAAAGAAGGGGTATTTTATATGGGGGCTCTGTACAGTAGCATTTTATACTAGGACACATTATGGTGGGTACTATGGGGAAGGGGGATAGGAGTACTATGGGGAAGGGGGGAGAGGAGTACTATGGGGTCATCTACGGGGGCACTAAGAAGGGGTATTTTATACTTGCAAATTATGGGGGACACTGAGGGCATCTACTGGGGCACTATATATGGGGCATTTTATACTGATACATTATGGGGGGCACTAGGAGGAAGGGGAGAGAGGAGCATTTACTGGGGGCACTATATAAGGGTATTTTATACTGGCACATTATGAGGGCACTATGGGGACATTAGCTCAACTGGGGGTATTTTTTTTCACTATCACATAAGGAAAATTATTTCTACTGGGGGGCATTTGGGTGGGCTTTATTACTCCCCCATGGTATGAGCCCCTAGTAGCAGCACCAGCCTCCCCTGCTCTGCTATCCCTCTGCCCCTTCTCCAAATCCTTATTATGAAATCTTTCTCATTAGGATAAAAACCACCTTAGCTCCACCGAGCCCCCCAGCCAAGTGTTGAAGTGGTGCCCGAGATCCCCAAGGGCCAAGCCAAGTAATTGTAAGTTTTCATGTGAAATATGTTTGTTATACACACATAGCATACACTGTGCCGCACAATGTACAGTATACCTCTAGACTGTGCCGCACAATGTACAGTATACCTCTAGACTGTGCCGCACAATGTACAGTATACCTCTACACTGTGTAGTCTGTTCTATAAGCACCATTGTTTTGTGGCGGCAGACAGAAAATAATCTTGAAGTGCCCCTCTCGATACCAGGCTCTGGATCCGCCACTGGACCGCTCACAGGATTGTACATTTCTTCTAAACTGTAATACGTATTCTCTGACCTGCAGAAATCAGCGCTTGCTTGGTAACAACTTACAGGCAGTGCCTGTAGGCTGTAGCCTGGCCCTGTCACCGAAGCTAGCCGAGTGGTGTAAGGTTAGGGTACTAGTAGAGATGAGCAGCCGCTGAATCCTGATTTAAAGTTAGTTACTGCAGGATATGGATTACAGTTTAGAAAAATTAAAATGTACACTCCTGTGAGCGGCGGGGAGGGAGATCTGTGGATGACACTGTTATAGGGAGGGAGATTTGTGGATGACACTGTTAAAGGGAGGGAGATTGGTGGATGACACTGTTATAGGGAGGGAGATCTGTGGATTACACTGTTATAGGGAGGGAGATCTGTGGATGACACTGTTATAGGGAGGGAGATCGGTGGATGACACTGTTAAAGGGAGGGAGATTGGTGGATGACACTGTTATAGGGAGGGAGATCTGTGGATGACACTGTTATAGGGAGGGAGATCTGTGGATGACACTGTTAAAGGGAGGGAGATTGGTGGATGACACTGTTATAGGGAGGGAGATCTGTGGATGACACTGTTATAGGGAGGGAGATCGGTGGATGACACTGTTATAGGGAGGGAGATCTGTGAATCACACTGCTATAGGGAGGGGGATCTGTGGATTAAACTGTTATGGAGGGGGATCTGTGGATGACACTATTATAGGGAGGGGGATCTGTGGATGACACTATTATAGGGAGGGGGATCTGTGGATAACACTATTATAGGGAGGGGGATCTGTGGATGACACTGCTATGGAGGGGGATCTGTGGATGACACATATAGCATAAGATGCTATATATGGTATGTGTCATCCACAGATCCCCCTCCATAGCAGTGTCATCCACAGATCTCCCCATAGCAGTGTTATCCACAGATCCCCCTCCGTATAACAGTGTCATCCACAGGCAACTAGGACATGTTGAAATCTGAGTGATTTATTATTATTTTTTAAACCACAGACAGCAGGACTTTTCTTCCCTGTTGCAGCATTTCTAAGCATACGTGTGTAAATGTATTGTTGTTATAGCTGCCCCCCCCCCCCTACTTTTGTCCTGGCTCCCAGTGTGCCCCCCCCCCCCCCCCCCCGCTGCACAGGGATAATCAAAACCAACTATACAAATGTCAGTCCTAATAAATGTCAAGTCTTTAGTGTCATCCATAGGTGTCTACAGTGTAACCGTCACCTCTAAAAACTCCCTATTAGCTTGATTTCCACAAGGAGATATAGAAAGGTTCAGATTTGAGTTTTGTTTTAGAGCAAGCAGGTACGTACCTTGGCTTGGTTGACTTCTTTGCACACATACTGCATAGGTGACTCATTCTTTTGCCATTCATTAAAGTCAGGTAGAGGGTTGTTACTCATGATCAGTACAGATTTGTCCTGATTTATCTTAGATGCTGTGTACATAATTCCCACTGTTCTTCTTAAATCTTTAATATGATCCACAATTTTTGAAGATTGCATCTTGGCAAGTAATGAGCTCTAAGGAAAAGAGAGACATTTCTTTCTTAAAGGGGTATACCCATTTTTAACACATCCTCAGAATATGCATGTCTTACAAATGTGGGTCTCACCATTGGACCCGCAGAGATCTATAGAAAAGGATGCCCTCAACGCTTGTCCCACCTGGTTAGGCAGCCGCTGGCATCCACATCCATGTGGAGAATAAATGGAGAGGTGGCTTAGCTGTTTTCATTACTCCCATAAGAGTATCAGGAGAGAATGCACATTCACAGTAACTTGAAAAATTCTGCAAGGGTTGTGTGTCCCGGCTATGTTCACACTTGCCTCAGTGTTTCAATGAGGTTTGTTGTGCAACAGATCCGACACTGTGTTGTGGTTGAAAACCATCATGTGGACAGAACGTTACAATATTCCAATATACTGATGAAATTATTATTTTTTGGGTACTTGAAAGGGGATAGATATGTTGTAGCTCTATGCCAGTTTTCTGGTTTAGGAAAGTTGCAAGTTTTGTAGCAAGTGCTTTTTAGCTTTTTGTTACACTGTCGAGGTGGGACCTCTATGACCAGAAAAGTGGCCACGTCACACCAGACATCTACTCCTGCTTCTGGCTAGAGCAGACTTCAGTTCTGCGACACATACAGCCTAAAATGTCCCACAATTATGAGGGGCCTTCAAAAGGTTTCAATGATTTTATATTTTCGTTGGAAATGGTGAGGGCGGGAGTAGTAATTGGTTGTGTCGTGGAACGTTCCATATGCATTCAATATGCGTTCCACAATGGCAGCACGGTAGGGAGGACATTGCATTAGGAACAGGCTGGCAGATTTTAAATAGAGGAGGCGGTGCATTGGCTCAGAGCCGCCACTGACAACTTGGTGAGACACTTCCCTGTTCATCTTCCATTAGTTGCTCCTGGATTTGGTGAAATGAAACAAATTATGGTATAACCACTGTTATCTATTATGAGATGAGGATATCTCAACTTGGCAACTTTATAGAAGTTATGTTGCCTGCTATTTATTTTCTAATCTCACAGGAGCACATACAATGAGTAGGTAAATACCCATATTTCTTTATTCTTATTCCTCCTCCCTCCCCCCCTGTACCTATCTGGGGAGGATTAGAAATTAGGGTATCTTTGTTTATTCTGTCTTTGTTTTTTTAAACCTTTCTTTTCGCTCATTTAACCCCCTGATTCCCATATCTGGGATGAAACATGTTATGTTGGGAATAGAGTGAGGGCTTTTTAGGGATACAGCCACTGAAGGGACAGGTTCCTGACGGGGTCGCCCCTATTGGGACAGGTGCTCTGTGTTTGGTGTTTGTTAGGCAGGGACATATAGCCCCTTTCCTACTCACACACAGGTTTTTTTTAAGGGTGAGATAGCTATTGTCCCAATGTAAAATTATAACAACCATAGTGCCCCACCAAGGTATTATTTACTGACAGAAAGATCCAGGATTTGCAGGATAATTACTACCCCTTTGGACTCAGAAAGAATAAACAACACACGCCAGAGGAGGTGAGAATTATATATACATATATATATATATATATATATATATATATACATATATATATATATATATATATAAATTTTTTTTTTTTTTTTTTTTTTTTTCCTTATGACCAATTTATGTTTATTTGTTTGAGCCTCATTTATTTTATCTTTGGAATAAGTAAAAGTTATGTTTTAAATTGCTCCACATCCTCAGTAGTTCAGTGCTGGGGTTCACTACCCCCAACATTTAACTACTACCCCCTGCAGTGAGGAATGCTTTGAAGCATGGCCAGACCACCGAGACTCCTGTAAAGCGTAGATATGTCTAATCTTAAAGAGGACCTTTCATCAGTTTTGACATGGGCTAATTATGGTATTATCTTGTAGGGCAGCATCCACTGAAGATATCCCTGCCCCCGTTCATCCGCTGTGGCCCCCAATTAATTTGTCACACTGTATTATAACGAGCAGTAAACTCACAATGGGGAGGAGACACAGTCTTCTGCTGTGGGCGTCTCATTCTCCCTGGCTGTGAGCACGATCCAATCAGAGCGGACCGCTTACAGCCAGGGAGAAGGAGCTCAAGTTCTCGCGAAAAGAGTGGGGACCACCCTACAAGGTAATACCATAATTAGCCTATGTCGAAACTGATGAAAGGTCCTCTTTAACATTTCCTGAGTCGAAGAGATCATCAGCATACCTTATCTCTGGTACCAGGGAGTTGTGAAGACCATCACTACAACCTCCACTATGTAACAGAACACACACTGACTAATAGAAAAAGCACATTGACCAGATATATACAAAATCATAGGAAAATGAGAGTCCACTGTGACACCCCTCCAGATAGAGGACATCAGGACGACCCCTAAACAGGGGGAGGCTGGAAGTATCTACAATTGATTAGTCTGTAGTCCCTGTCACAATAGTCCCTCTGCATTGCTGTGAAAGGCTCTTGTGGTGGCACCATAAAGCCAGGGGCAGGCAAGGCTACACAGGAATACTGTCCACAGGCAGCTGTGGTTTGATGGGTGTAGACCCGTGGAGCAGCATTACAGTCAATATACAGAGGTAGTCGGGTTGAAATGACCACACGTGGCTGGACAAGGGATGGTGGGTAGATATGGCGGTGTCAGCCCAATAGGTTTCTGGATGAAGTCTGGGTGTAGCTGCTGCACGCTGATGGGTAAACCATCTTGGAGGGTCCTGGGCCGAGCTCCAATATAAGTGAGATTCACATTTGCTCTGTGGCTATCTAGAATGGGATTGGGATCTTTGCAGGCTCATTCAGCGGCTCCTCTGGATGCCAACGTGACCTGATGGACACCCACCTGTGAGCCGTGCCCCATTGCTGCCTGTCTCCTGGTAATGCCGCAGTAGATGCCCCCAACATCATTTGCCAGCAGTATGTCTGCAGGTAGATTGTCCATTACACCTACTGTGTGGTTAATGGGTCCTTCCCCTGAGTCCAGAGTCACCTGGGCAACTGGCACTTCATGTCTCTCTGCTCCAGCCAACACAATCCTTGCTGTCTGTCCAAAGTGACCACATTGGGTTCTTCCAGAGTGATGAAGGCTCCAGAGTCCATGAATCTTTCAGCTGGTTGTCCATTCATCTGTACCGGAACTATGTGATTTCTTCTCTTCTCTTTTTGGGTGTGCCAATAGAGCTCTTGTGATAAGAGGAACCAGAGGTGGCCTTCTGGCCTCTGGGCAAGCTGCTTGAAGATGCCCTAGGCCTAGGGAGCCACATTTATAACAGTTCCTTGAACCAGCAGAAGCAATTGCAGATAGTTTACAGGAAGCCTGTAGAAGTTGGGAGGAGGCCCCCGGTGTGGTACGGCCATTTGACTTGGCTGGTGTTATGATAGTTGGCGCTGAGCTTCTCTGAGTTGTGAACTGACTTTCCACATACCTATCTGTAAGGCAGGCTGCCTCCTCCAATGTTTGGGGTTCCCAATCCATCAGCCACTCTCTAGTTCCTACTGGATAACTTTCCAAGAACTGCTCCTTCAGAAATAGCTGGTGGAGGTCCTCAAAAGTGTCTGCCCCACAGCCACGGGTCCACGCCATGGGACAGCTTATTGCTAAACACCAAATAGGTATCATGAGTCCCTTTTAGTAGATTACGGAAACTCTGTCTATAATATCGGGGGTGATGGCAGTTGAACCCCAGCATTGTTCAACTGCTGTTCCTCTGAAAGTGCACAAAAGGTGTCCTGTAAGTTTCCCAGCCAGTAGACGTATCCAGTCTTCTTCTGCAATACAGAGACTTACACATAATCTCAAAGGTTTCCAGGTATGTATCAATGTCCTCTTTGCCATCCTGAAAGGTAGTGTCACAATCAGTGTGGGGGGAAAACTTCACACTGAACACAGGAGAGAAGGGGAACAGTAACTGGGCCTGGAAACTAGGGAAGGTCACCTCTTAGACAACCCTAATCCGGGCCCTGACTACCTATCAATATGAATAGACCTTGAAGGTAGGAATATTCATAAGCAGGATACCTAGGTCCTGATTTCCCTATAATGCCCTGGAATACATATAGGACCAGAGACGACCGATTCCTCTCCAGATGGACGAATGGAAGTCTCTGTCTCAGGCCCAGATACAACAACAGGGAATATAACAAATACAAACAAATGTGACACTTAACTTCTGTAGGGATGGAAGATCAGGAACACCAGAGAGGATCTCACACCAGCTCTGCCAAACCCAAATGAAGCTATCTACCGCATAGTCAGAAGGGAGGGGTGAGACTATAAAGGGTAGAAGTGGCGACCACTAAGCAACAGCTGAGAAAAGCGAAGTGATCATTAACCCCATCATCACTAAATCAAGAGAAATCAAGGAGGCTGTTAGATTCCTCCACGCTCAGCCAATCTCCTTGAATTCCTGACATCAGTCACCTGAGGGACCGTGACAGGTGGGGAATGCAGCAGACAGCTTGAGAATCTCCCGAGGGCCAAGATCTCCATTGATCCCCTTGTGCTGGGCTCTGTCGGCTTTATTCCTCAATGCCACCTCTTCAAAGACAAGTTTCATTAGCTCCATCCTCTGGCACGCATTTTGATCCTTCGGTTAAACAATTCTTCCACGAGGTCTGCATCTTGTTCTTGTCTCCTCATTCTACTCAATGCTTTAATCCCAACGCTGCCAACCAAAATGTCACAAAATCGTCTTGTGACTGACGAAGATATGCACTGAGCAATGGGGGTTGTCACCCGTGAGCAGTTTATTGGACACACGAAGTTGCAGGTAAAGTTACAGATATTCCAAGTTCCCATATTGAAGCAGATCCAGGAGAAGAGAATGCCTCGGCTTGTTCTCACATCTCCCAACAACTGACTACTACTCCCAGTCTGTTATCCAGAAAAACACCCCCCTCCCCTGTCTGTACTATCACTAGCAGGGGCAAGGGTTCACTACCCCCAACATCTAAGTACTACCCCCTGCAGCGAGAATTGCTTAGAAGCATGGCCAGAGCACTGAGACCCCTGTAAAGTGTAGATATCTCAAATCTTAACATTTCCTGAGAGTCACAGAGGTAATCAGCATACCTTATCTCTGGTACCAGGGAGATGTGAAGACCATCACTACAACCTGACTAATAGAAGAAGCACATTGACCATATATATACAAAATCATAGGAAAATGACATAGTCCACTGTGACACTGTCTGCTCTTCATTTATACAGTTTTCAACTGAACTAGAACCTTCTAGAAAAAAGGGTGTAGCTGGACTAACAACCTACGTTGCAGTTCAAGCCTGCCATAGACTTGTATTGAGTCTCAGTACAAATCAACAGGAATGACTAAGCAGTTTTAAAGCATAAATAGTGTAAACAGAGCTTAAAGGGTTTCTGACCTGAGAAATACCATTATGTATCTGACATTAGCGATGTGCTAATGTCATCAGTACATAACAATATGCTTTATAACCCCCTGCCTGCCGCCGTTCTCTTAAAGTAAAGACTTGTACAATATACTAATGAACCTCTAGGTGCTATTAGGGCGTTGCTTCAACACCTAGAGGCTCGGTCTACGCACCCTTTGGCACGCCCAGGTCCAGTTGATTGACGTCCGAGTTCTCCTCAGTGTCCCATAAATCCCGCGCCATCTAGTTTAGTATTCAGTGCAGGCGCACTGAGTAAAGGACGCGCTCCTGCTGCCGGCTTCCTTCCTTTGGCGCAGTGAGGAAGCTGGCAGCAGGAGCGTGTCCTTCACTCCCTAAGCCTGCGCCAAATACTAAACGGGATGGCGCAGGCGCGGGATTTACGGGACGATGAGAATTCGAAAGTCAATCAACGGGACCTGGGCGTGCCAAAGGGTGCGTAGACCAAGCCTCTAGGTGTTGAAGCAATGCCCTAATAGCACCTAGAGGCTCATTAGCATATTGTAAAAGTCCTTATTTTAAGAGAACGGCGGCAGGCAGGGGGTTATAAAGCATACAGTTATGTATTGCTGACATTATTTCTCATGACAGAAACCCTTTAATCAGTCAAAAGGTCACTGTGTCTGTTTTCACCTTCAAAACCTACCTATACTAACTGTAGAAAGTTACTACCTTCTCAGTGCATAGGTAGAAAGTTCTAAAATGTCA
This sequence comes from Bufo gargarizans, assembly GCF_014858855.1. Taxonomy (NCBI): domain Eukaryota; kingdom Metazoa; phylum Chordata; class Amphibia; order Anura; family Bufonidae; genus Bufo; species Bufo gargarizans. The sequence goes on along the minus strand of NC_058081.1, from coordinate 218,235,207 downwards.
AGTATAAAGCTACTTTCACACTAGCGTTTTGTCTTTCCGTTTGTGAGATCCGTTCAGGGCTCGCAAAGCGGTCCAAAAACTGATACGTTTTGCCCTAATGCAATCTGAATGGAAAAGGATCCGCTCAGAATGCATCAATTTGCCTGCAGCGTTTTGCTGTCCGCCTGACAAAGCGGAGCCAAACTGATCCATCCTGACACACAATGTAAGTCAATGGGGACAGATCAGTTTTCTGGCACAATAGAAAACGGATCCGTCCCCCATTGACTTTCAATAGTGTTCAAGACGGATCCATTATGGCTATAGAAGACGTAATACAACCAGATCCGTTCATGACGGATGCATGCAGTTGTATTATTGTAACGGAAGCGTTTTTGCAGATCCATGACGGATCCGCTAAAAACGCTACTGTGAAAGTAACCTTAGCTAGCTGTGTATTAACCCTTTCCACAGCGTAGTGTAATAAGAGCAAATTAACAGGATATATTACAATAAAGATAAAAAAAAACTGTTCAAAAATATAAAACGGCATAACTGTAAACGACAACATAAATCATAGTTCAAGTTAACCCTTTGAAGTGCAATAAATTTGGGAGTTGATGGCTTTGCTTAGTAGCAATAGGGGCAAATGTCCGCAAACATCCATTCTCCAAAGCTCCAGACCACTACATATATTTTCATATGTTTTTAGTTCCATTAGAAAAAAATAAAAGGTGAAAAACTTCCCCTTCACTTGTAATGGTTAGTGGTGTAATGGTTAGCCTAAAATGGATACAGAATAAGCTGCAATACAACCATTACCTTTAGTGTTCCTTGTGAAGTGATCATTTCTTGCAGTTGTGCTTCAGAGTTCTCTCGAAGAAGTCCCCAGTAATCTTTTGCAGTTTGACCTTGAAATATAAAATCTGTGATGATTTTATTTTTTTTAAACTTACGGTAATTTTTTTTCTGTCATATGTGTTCTTGCATGGTAATTATGCTCAGTTGCAGAGCAAAGTCATATTAGTCCACAGTTAGGCCTCTTTCACACTGGCAAGTTTTCCTCACGGGTGCAATGCGTGAGGTGAACGCATTGCACCGGCACTGAATCCGGACCCATTCACTTCTATGGGGCTGTGCACTTGAGCAGTGATTTTCACGCATCACTTGTGCGTTGCATGAAAATCGCAGCAAGTTTTATATTGTGTGTTTTTCACGCAACGCAGGCCCCATTGAAGTGAATGGGGCTGAGTGAAAATCGCAAGCATCTGATTTTCACGCACGGTTGCTAGGAGACGTTCGGGATTTCGCATTTTCCCGCAACGCACCCGTATCCTATCCGGCCCTCACACGCGACGCCTGTGTGAAAGAGGCATTAGGGTATGGTCATGAGGGGTGATTTTCCACAGAGGAATTGTCATTGTTTTTGCTGCAAGTTTGCTTCCAGTTTCCCCCAATACATTGAAAAGGGTGAAATCTGCTGTGAATTTAAAGGGAGTCTTTCACCTAATCTGAGCGTTTTAGATCGCTCAGATCAGGTTATAGACTCTTTGACCCTCATTACAATGGTACCTTTCTTTTCTGTGTCCCTCATCCAGATCATGAAAAAAAAACGTTTTAAACGTATGCAAATGAGCTTCTGAAGGTGCCCAGAGGGCGGCGTTACTGGGCGATTTGCCCAGAAAGACACCCCTCTTTCAGCCCTCTGGCCCGCCCTTCTGTCCTATTACCTCCTCCGCCTCCAACCGGCGAAAGTCACAAGCGGCACCAGAGGCTGTCTTTAGTTGGCCGGCGCATGCACAATATTAAAAGCTGTTCTTCTGTCCATAATGGGCAGAGCGGTGTGTGCCAGTTCCCAGCCTGAAGTCTTCTCTTGACGCTCGTGATGTCCGCCGGCTGGATGCAGAGGAGGAGGTAATAATAGGACAGAAGGGCGGGCCAGAGGGCTGAAAGAGGTGTGTTTTTCTGGGCACATCGCCCAGTAACGCCGCCCCAGGCACCTTCAGAAGCTCATTTGCATACATTAAAAAAGTTGTTTTTTTTTCATGATCTGGACGAGGGACACAGAAAAGAAAGGTACCATTGTAAAAAAAATTCCAGCATATGATTGAGATTTAAAGTCTCAGCTATATTGCTATAAAGTACGGTACTCTAAAACTGTTACTCTAAATTATATAACATATATTTAATCAAATTAATTTGTTTTTCCTCATTCCTTTTTACTGGAACCAGTTCTTTATCTTTCTTGGTAATCCAAAACCATGGGCAGACTGGCCATCTTCCCGGTGGGCCGATGACCTATAGGGCCACAGAGTTCTCCTCACTGCAACTAGCCAGCTACATACTACTGAGGAAACTATTGTGTTTATTACTAGTTAAAGTCCAGGCAGCATAGTTTGGTGATGTGGTCCACATCTCTCCTCCTAAGCCCTCTGCTCCAAATCCATATTAGGCTACTTTCACACTCACGTTTGGTGCAGATCCGTCATGGATCTGCACAGACTGATCCACACCAATAATACAACCGCATGCATCCATTCAGAACGGATCCGTTTGTATTATTTTTAACATTGCCAAAATTGATCCGTCTTGAACACCATTGAAAGTCAATGGGGGACGAATCCGTTTTCTATTGTGTCAGTGAAAACGGATCCGTCCCCATTGACTTACATTGTGTGTCAGGATGGATCCATTTGCCTCCACATCGTCAGGCGGACACCAAAACGCTGCAAGGCAAACTGATGCATTCCAAGCGGATCCTTATCCTTTCAGAATGCATTAAGGGCAAAACTAATCTCACAAATGGAAACCAAAACGCCAGTGTGGAAGTAGCCTTAGAAACGACTGGAGTAAGAGGACACAACGTGGCAGCTATTGATAACCACCACAGAGAGACAGCTTCTGGGGAGGTATTTTGTGATGCACTGTGGTATTCGGTTCTAATCCGCAGGATTTCAGCTATTTAAAATCCTAGCCAGTCAGCAATAAACTTGTCATGAGTAAGGATCAGTATCAGAGGATCCGAAAGGCGTAGACCTGCTTACTGTGTTGGATTTTTAATGTTTTCGTGTGTATTGGAATAAAGTACGTCATCATTTTTGGAAGCTGGACTTTTTTCTTCATTTTTCAATATTCGGTTCTGTGGGATGCATTTCTGTGCAGCACTTTGGCATTACTGACTGTGACAACTTGTATTGGCCCCATCTATTTGTGTTGCCCCACCTTCTGTGAATTTGGACCCAACTACAACATGGGGGCCACTTTAAAGAGTAACTAAACTTTTATAATAATTTTTAATATGTTGTCCCTAATCCCCTAAAAGACCTTTTCTAATATACTTTTTTCTATTTTTACTATAATTTTGTATCTCTAAAGCGCACCATTCAGTGTGCGCTTAAAACTCAGATCTCCGTACACCACTGACAGCTCAGCGGTGTACAGAGTACGGAATACTCATTTTTTGAATGGGCAGCGCAGGGAGTACAGGCAGGAGCGCTTATTGCTTCTCCTGCCCGTGCTCCCTGGACAATTATTAACTCTTGGCATAGTACATGGGTACCCTGTACACATGTACTATGCCAGGATTAGCTGAGCAGAGCGGGCTCCGCTAAGCTAAGAGAGCTGTCATGCAGTTCTCTTAGCTTAGTGGAGCAGGCCGAAGCAGGAGCCCGCTCCGCTCAGCTAATCCTGGCATAGTACATGGGTACAGGGTACCTATGTGCTATGCCAAGAGTTGGTAATTGTCCAGGGAGCACGGGCAGGAGCAGCAATGTGTGCTCCTGCCCGTAACCCCTGCTCTGCTGCTGCCCATGGAAAAAAATTGTAGTCCATACTCCGTACACTGATGAGCTGTACGGAGATTTGAGTTTTAAGCGCACATTGAATGCTGCAATTTAGGGATGTAAAAGTATAATAAAAATTGAAAAAGAATAAATAGTTTATTAGAAAAACATTTTTTAGGAGATTAGGGACAACATATTGAAAATTATTATAAAACTTGAATTACTCTTTAACTTTCCAGTCTGCCCCTGTCCAAAACCAATGTAAATAATGCAGACATAACAGTACTTGCCTGTTGTCCCAAGAAGCAAAGGTTGTACGGCAATAACCGGAACTTCATAGGAAGGATCAAGGAATTGTTGAGCCAGTTGTTCACCAAGAAACCTGGAAATAATTAGGTTATGTTCTTAAGGCCTCATGAACACGACTGTGGGGCTGCCGTTCTGGTGTTGTGGACTGCAAACCGCGGGTCCACAAAACATGTGCACTGGCCATGTGCACTCCCCATCATGGTGCGGACCGATTGACTTCAATAGGTTCGGGATCCACAAGATATAAGACATGGCTTATCTTTTGCGGTGTAGAAGCAGGGACACGAAAGCCCATGGAAACCCCATGAGTCCTAAAGGGAATATCTCATAGTTTATTTAGCTTTATTGTATGTAAGTCTGTAGACGTTAATTAATGGGGTTGTGCAAGACAAGAAAAACATGGCTGCTTTTTTTTCCCCAAAACAGCACTACACCTATCCACAAGTTCAGTGTATGTGGTATTACAGCTGAGCACCATTGACCTGCACCTGGTTTGGGCTCACTAATCACTGATGGAAATCACTGAAAAAATCACTGACATGGAACTAGGCCTTAATATATATATTTTTTTTAATGGTAACATCCCTAAAGGCTAAGTGCAGGGAAGGGGGTTAGAGGTAACAATCCTGGTTGCCAAGAGTACTGAAGGACTTTATGACGCCATACCTGGTGGCCAGGGACATTGAAGGGCTTAACAGATAAATTCTTGGACTGTGTGACTGTGGCTTAACCACTGAGTTCATTCTATGGTCAAACAGAACACCCAGTGGTGTGTTCTGCCAGACATACTGTACTTTGACCACAAATGAAGTAAGATATCACTACTGGCACGTAGTAAAATAAACGAGGCCCTGGGCAATAGATCAGTATAAGACCCCAGCCCTGCCTAAGCCACCTATTGTAGACCCTGAATTTAGCAGAATGCATTTCAGAATGTTTCCAGTCCGATACATAATACAATAAAAAATGATCCATTACAAGTAGGTGATATAGCTCAAGTTGATCATATGTACCATCGAATTTTGATACCATGAAAATGAATTTTTTTTGTATTTCCAATAAACTTTCGGTTAGCCAGCCCCAGTCAGGAAGAGTGACTATTGCTTCTCCTGCTATCAACGCAAACAAAGGTTACAAAAAGTGAGTAGCCTCCTGACATTTAACCTCTTCACCCCCACCGCCATAATAGTACAGCGCTGGCTGGGTCTTTAAAGATGGCTCCCGCTCTTGAGCGGTGCAGGCGCCATAGCTGCTGGTGGCTGCCTGCTTCTTATAGCACCCACGGCTCATGTCCGCAACTGGAAGTAATGCCGATCGCGGATATATAATCCCTAAGATGCCATGGTCAATCCTGACCATGGCATCCGAGCAAGCAGAAAACCGAAAGTACGCACTTTTGGTGGTGCTCCGGCTCCCCCGTGTGGCGATCGAAGGAGCCGGAGCTTTGTGAATGACAGGAGGCTGCTGCATAGTATTTCCTATGGAGCCCTTGCCTGTAATAGGGCTCCATAGGAAACTAGTAAAATCATCATAGATTCCAATGCTAGTGCATTGGAGTCTATGATAATAGCAATCAGATGATTGATTGTTATAATTCCCTATGTCTGTAAAGAATAAATCAAGGCAACTGGACGTACTGTAGATTTCTTGAAAAACGTTTCACTTGTTCTTCCAACGGGCTTTCTCAATTCTGAGTGACTATTGCTTCTCCTGCTATCAACGCAAACAAAGGTTACAAATAGTGAGTAGCCTCCTGACATTTAACCTCTTCACCCCCACCGCCATAATAGTACAGCGCTGGCTGGGTCTTTAAAGATGGCTCCCGCTCTTGAGCGGTGCAGGCGCCATAGCTGCTGGTGGCTGCCTGCTTCTTATAGCACCCACGGCTCATGTCCGCAACTGGAAGTAATGCCGATCGCGGATATATAATCCCTAAGATGCCATGGTCAATCCTGACCATGGCATCCGAGCAAGCAGAAAACCGAAAGTACGCACTTTTGGTGGTGCTCCGGCTCCCCCGTGTGGCGATCGAAGGAGCCGGAGCTTTGTGAATGACAGGAGGCTGCTGCATAGTATTTCCTATGGAGCCCTTGCCTGTAATAGGGCTCCATAGGAAACTAGTAAAATCATCATAGATTCCAATGCTAGTGCATTGGAGTCTATGATAGCAATCAGATGATTGATTGTTATAATTCCCTATGTCTGTAAAGAATAAATCAAGGCAACTGGACGTACTGTAGATTTCTTGAAAACGTTTCACTTGTTCTTCCAACGGGCTTTCTCAATTCTGAGAATTGAGAAAGCTCGTTGGAAGAACGAGTGAAACGTTTTTAAGAAATCTACAGTACGTACAGTTGCCTTGATTTATTTTTTACAGATATACCATGACCTGGATAAATGAGAACCTTCACAAACATAATTCCCTACGGGAACTATCAAAAAGTGTAAGATAAATAAATAAATAAAAAAAATACATAAAAATTCAAATCACCCCCCTTTTCCTAAAATAAAAATAAAAGAACTAAAAAATTTAAAAAATACACATCATGGGTGTCGCAATGTGAGAAAAAGCCCATAGTATAAAAATATATTCCCCATATGGCAAACAGCAATATGGAAAAAAAAAATTCAAAATGGCCGATTCGCAATTTTGGGTCGCTTCATTTTCTAAAAAAAATTAAATAAGAAGTGATCAAAAAGTCATACACACCCCAGAATGTTATCAATGAAAAGTTCAGATCGCAAAATAATGAGCCCCCATACAGCTTCGTAGACCCATAATTACTAAAAAGTTATAGGGGTCAAAATATGGTTACAAAAAAATAAGTTGAGATTTTTTTCCCACATTTGAATTTTTTTATCACTATCAAAACGCAAGAAAAACTATACATATAAGGTATTGCCGGATTTGTACTGACCTGTAGAATAAAAGTAACTGGTCAATTTTATCGCACATCGAAGGTTGCAAATAAAAAAAAAAACATAAAACTGTGGTGGAACTGCTTTTTTTTTTTTTGCAATTTCACCCCATTTGGAATTTTTTGCCCACTACATCATATGCAATATTAAATGGTGGCGTTGAAAAGAACAACTTGTCCTGCAAAAAACAAGCCCTCATATGGCTATGTGAACAGACAAATGAAAAATGTTATGGCTCTGGAAAGGCAGGGAGCGCAAAATGAAAACGCAAAAAAAAAAAAAAAAATCGGGGGTGAAAGGGTTAACGATCAACTCTATTCAGGTTTAACTACATTCCAATAGGATGTTGAAATGATTCTGAAGCGTTGGGAATTGCTAGCTAGTGAAATAAGATCTAAGCAGAAATAAATTGAAGCTCATTACATGAAATACAGGATATACAACCAACAATAAAGCCTTTTATATAAAGGCACAGTAACGTGCAGATCTAACGATCCCAACTATAATGTCCACTTATTACTGTATACCTACAGTAAAAACAATTGAAGAGCAAGACTGATAAATTGCTATGCAAGGCATGACACACGTCTTCATATGATGTGGATCACTAACATCTACAATATAAGTAATTTCACTGGTCAGGAAATAATAAGCGTAGATCGTTCTTCATATAAAGTACCTGGCTGTGATGCTGACATAAAACCTTTATTGAACTATATATTTCATTGCTGCAAATTGGCCCCTGCTCTGTTACAGTGTAGAGGTGTTAAGAGGGGACACCGTTCAGACCATGCACATTATAAGTCACTGTCTTTAGTTTGGACAGATATCAAATTGCTAAATAAAATAAATTTCACTAGTACAGGTAATCCATCAATAATTCTATTTACTATCCAGCATCAAGAAATAAGTAGTCTTAAAAATTAAAAGGTATAACTGCAAAATAAAGCCCTATTTAAAGACAGTCACCCTGATGTGGTGCTACATGTATTTAGGCAATTTCTAGCAATCTTCAAGGTTGTCGTGACTAGAACTACCGCTGATCTATCCACTAGCAACCACGCCAATTTTTTTTATAAACTTTGATACTTTTTTTTCGCTCCAAACTTAACCTGCAGTTATCAAAAAGAAGCAACCGCTATCCAATTAATCGTGTGATTGTCTACAGCAGGCATGCTCAACCTGCGGCCCTCCAGATGTTGCAAAACTACAACTCCCAGCATGCTCGAACAGCCTACAGCTATCAGCCTACAGCAGGGCATTGTGGGAGTTGTAGTTTTACAACAGCTGGAGGGCTGCAGGTTGAGCATGCCTGGTCTACTGAGTACTAACCTGCCCTAAAAACTCACAAAATGCACGTGTCAAGGTCTAGCTAGTTCCTTTTGGCTTTTCTATGAATACTGGAAGAAAACTAGCAGCACAACTGATCTTATAGTTTTTTTTATGGGATAAATCGTGGCCTTTTAAAACACCTGAGCATCTGCAAAAGCCGTCAGTCCTCATGTCCCTTGAAGTTTATGCCATTTTCTTACCTTGCCAGATGGAAAGGGTTAAAGGTCCTTTGTATCCATTACCAGGATTTTTTGTGGGAGGCACCAAGTCCCCATTCTTACTTATGGGAAAAAAAAGTTAGTTATATTGGTAAAGATTCACAGCATTGTGAGCTGTACAACATTTACTTACTTTTGTAGAAGTATCACATGGGGCTCTATATTAGTACCTTCCTCCACTACTTCATCTTCTTTATCTTGGACATTATCATCTGCATCTGTAGTAGGTAGGTAAACAGTTTCCTGTTTTTTTTCCACCATGCCATCAAAAGTGCAAAATGAATCCATCTTTTCCATTTTCAAAAAAGATGTCCTAGGTCACAATGAACATATACGCTTCATGTCAATGCATCAGCTACCATAATGTGAACATTTGTCCTTGCTCCCTTTCTTGGGAAGCCACCATTGGTGAACAGAAATGAAGGTAAAGGGGTTGTCCCATGACAAATATTCTGCAGATCTAAAACCTGCACCTGGATCTGAATACTTTTGTAATTGCATATAATTAAAAATGTAGTATAGCCCCTGAGTTATTCAATAAAATCTAGCTGTATAGTGAGTGCCTCCTGATGTTTTGTTCTTTTTCTTATTTCTCTGTTCACCTCATTGGCGTGGACGCACATGCTCAATTGCAAACTTCAACTGCCTCCGGAGCTGTGACAGGGAGAGTAGCTGAGACACGCCCCTGCAGCTGCAGCAGAAAGGACACATCTCACGACCTGGCGGCTTGATATAAATCCGGCAGATCAACTAGAGCAATGAATGGGGAGATCTCTGGATTGTGTGAGGTACAGGGCGGGTTCTAGCTTTGTTAGAAATAGACTCATGTTTATAACATGTATTTTTCATGTACTATATGATGTCTGATTTTCATTTTTTACATTAGTCATGGGATAACCCCTTTAATATAACATATCTGACAGGTTAAACAAGGATTATATGGTTCATAGCTGACAATCATTTAGTGTGATGTCTAGTTGATGTGTCTAAGCCATCTATGTTCAATAGTGTTCTTTAATACTAGCTATATTCACCATCTTGACATTTGTAATCTGATAAAATATTAAATTAGAAACTCTAGAAATAGAACTTACAATTTTCAATTTCCAGGTTTTTTTTCTATGCAATATGTTGACTGGTACAGACTGAGGCCACCAAGACCCCACTTAGCAGTTTTCTACTTTCACTTACAGGACCGCTTCCTTCAATGTCATATGAACAGGGGTTGTCTTGATGACACAGTCTCTTTGAAGGGTTTCAGAACATTTTATAAATGTTGCTCATATCATTTGAGTATGCATAGGATTGCAACTTTGTACCTTGTAGTCCAAATCAGTGTCTAAGAAGCTGGGAATGTTCATTTATAAAGTCTTCCCATTAACCAGGTACATATATTTACATTTGTGTATGCACAAACTAGAGGGACATGGCTTAAAGGGGTTATCCCATGACTAATGTAAAAAATGAAAATCAGTCATCCTATAGTACATGACAATCAATCTCTTTCTAACAAACCAGCCCTGTACCTCACATGGGTCCAGAGATCTCCCCGTTCATTGCTCTGCTAGATTTATATCAAGCTGACAGCTCAAGGGGAGTGTCTTTTCTGCTGCCGCTAAGGGGGCGTGTCTCAGCTCTCCCTATCACAGCTCAGGAGTCAGATGGAAGCATGAAACTGAGCATGTGCGACCTTCTCAGTGAGCAGGACAAAGAAATAAGAAAAAAAAAAACAGCAGGTGGTGCTATAGAGATACATTTCATTGAATAACTCAGTGGCTATGCAAAAATTTTAATTACATGCAATTACAAAAGTATTTAGATCCAGGTGCTGGTTTGAAAACTGTAAAATATTTTTTGTGGGACAAGTTCTAAGTAAATAATCCCAAATCCATATGGCCTCTTTACATGGGCTGATGATTGGGAACAGACACGTTCTTGATGTTTCCACTGATCATCTGACAAATATACTCGTTTTTAAGCAGAACATTTCTCTGTGAAGACATGTTATTTACTTTCGACATAATGTAAGTGCATGGGGTCTAATGACTGTTACAGACTGCTCCTCCCCATACAGTGCAATGATTGCTGTATGTAAATACATGTAAAAAAAACACCGGTTGACATGCTGTTTTCATCTTTTGTTAGCCAGACAGAATATCTGTCTATATAAATGGACCTTTAATCACAATCCGTAAAATCAGCACTTGGGGATTGAATTGAAATGCAAATTCTGCTATATTGTAAAGACTACATGAGGTATAGTTATATAAACATTCAGAGCCCATTTCAATATACTAGCAGTATATCTCTATGCAGTAGCGAAAAAAAAATACACAGTTTACCCCTATTTCAATCTCTTCTTCTCTGGTCGACTCAAAGTGGAGGTTTGTAATGCTGCAGCTAGGTTGTGGAGACTTGTATCACATCCCACAGGCCAATTCTAGCACAATTTATTACCCTTATACCTGTTTTATTTGTAATGATTGTGAAAATGAAAAGTACTTACTGTCAATACCTAAGGAAAACTCGATTGCTGCCTTCCAGTAAAACATCGGGTGAAATACTGTCGCTGGGTTGTGCCTGGTTGAAATCTAAAAAGTGCACTCTTAAAATATGTCATTGATGGATGGATGTCAGTGTTTGCTCAAAGTGCCACCCATACAATGACATTAGTATGTTTGCCCAGGTTGTGGTTTATTGGACTGCAGTGTCTGTGAAACAAATGCGTCAACATAGCAACTTCAGTGGAAAGGCTTCCAAAAATCAGATCTCCACTCTTCACGTCCATAAAGAAGGCCACTTTGTTTTAATCCACTAGATCAATATATTTAATCCTAAAATATGTTACAGTTTATCAATGCGCTGTAAGCCTGTTATAAAGCATTTTGGACATACCTGACAAGACTAGAAAGGAATACAAAGAAAGCGGGTTAAGGTTCATTGAACGGTTAAATAAAACCTGACATGAAATGCAGTGCAATCTGCAGGCAGGTTATAGAGCAGGAGGAGCTGAGCAGATTGATATGTAGTTTTGTTGGTAAAGATTCATCAAAACTTTTTTTTATAAATATAAAAATGTATTTCTGTTGTCTGTTCTTTATGCACGTCCAAACGACTGGATCGATCTGCACTGAATTTAGCACATAGGTACATCGGGTGTCCGGGAATTTTTTTTTTTTTTAATAAAGGTCTCAGCTCTCTAGGATGTAACGTTCTTGAGATGTTCCCAAAAATGCAAATATGGCACCATAACATGACCCATATTAACCAACAGAAGCTCGCAGGTCCTGCAGTTATATCCTAACTGCCATACAACGATCTTATGACCCTTATTAGCCAATCGAAGCTCGCAGGTCCTTTAGTCTCGACATACACAAGACACAATTTTACACCAGGTTTACATAACAGCTTCACTGTGGAGTTCAGTGTTCAGAGACTGGGGCACTCTCGAGGACACTGTTAAGGGCAGGGGCGGACTGGGAACTTAAAGTGGCCCTGGAAAAAAAACATACTAAAAGTTGTCCAGTTTTGTAGCTGAGTCCAAATTGATAGAAGGCAGGGCCAGCAATACCATATAGTGGCACATTATACCACTCCAACAGAGCCTAATACCAAAGTCCATCACAAAATACTGCTGCCAACAGTACAAAATACATGTCCCAAAACTTCCAAAGGCCAGTAGTGAGGAGGGCTCTGATGGCCCCCTGGGCATCAACCCACCAGGAAATTTGCCTGTAAGAGCTATGGCCAATCCACCCCAGGTTAAGGGGCAAGGGAGCTGTAGAGGTCACATGTTTAGGCTACTTTCACACTAGCGTTCGTCGGTCCGCTCGTGAGCTCCGTTTGAAGGGGCTCACGAGCGGACCCGAACGCAGCCGTCCAGCCCTGATGCAGTCTGAATGGAGATGATCCGCTCAGACTGCATCAGTCTGGCGGCGTTCAGCCTCCGCTCCGCTCGCCTCCGCACGGACAGGCGGACAGCTGAACGCTGCTTGCAGCGTTCGGGTGTCCGCCTGGCCGTGCGGAGGCGTGCGGATCCGTCCAGACTTACAATGTAAGTCAATGGGGACGGATCCGTTTGAAGATGCCACAATATGGCTCAATCTTCAGGCGGATCCGTCCCCCATTGACTTTACATTGAAAGTCTGGACGGATCCGTACGAGGCTATTTTCACACTTAGCTGTTATATGCTAAAAATAATGCAGACGGATCCGTTCTGAACGGAGCCTCCGTCTGCATTAACATGATCGGATCAGTTCAGAACGGATCCGATCGAACGCTAGTGTGAAAGTAGCCTAAGGGAGATTGGTGCTGTGAAAGTCACTATTAAGGGGGCGGGGTGCTGTAGAGGTTACTGTTATAGGGTGGGGCTTTGTGGATATCTTTTACCCCCATACCACACACACAAACATTAAATAAAATTGTCAATGTATACCCATGCGAAGCCAGGTCTTTCTGCTAGTCTCTTATATTATAAAAATTAGTTTCTGTCTGTCTGTCTAGGCGTCTGTCTGGACGTTCTTTATGCGTGACCAAACGACTGGACCGATCTTCACCAAATTTGGCACACAGGTACATCAGGTGTCCGGGAAGGTTTCTCAGCTCTCTAGGATGTACATTTCCTGAGATATTCCCAAAAAATGACCTGCATTATCCAATACAAAACAACCCAGCCATTTTTCTTCACTGCTATAAGTCAGCTTTAGGCTAGGGCTACACGATGACATGCACAGCTCAGCAGACAGTATCACACAATAGAATTAGATAACACAGCAGACAGTATCACACTTGATAGGATTAGATACACAGCTCAACAGACAGTATCACACATAATAGGATTAGACTCAACAGACAGTATCACATATGGTAGGATTAGATACACAGCTCAGCAGGCAGTATCACACAGGGTAGGATTAGATACACAGCTCAGCAGACAGTATCACACAGGATAGGATTAGATACACAGCTCAGCAGACAGTATCACACAGAATAGGATTAGATACACAGCTCAGCAGACTGTATAAAACAGTATAGGATTAGATACACAGCTCAGCAGACATTATCACACAGGATAGTATTAGATACACAGCTCAGAAGACAGTTTCACACAGAATAGGATTAGATACACAGCTCAGCAGACAGTATCACACAGGATAGGATTAGATACACAGCTCAACAGACAGTATCACATAGGATAGGATTAGATACACAGCTCAGCAGGCAGTATCACACAGGATAGGATTAGATACACAGCTCAACAGACAGTATCACATAGGATAGGATTAGATACACAGCTCAGCAGACAGTATCACACAGGATAGGATTAGATACACAGCTCAGCAGGCAGTATCACACAGGATAGGATTAGATACACAGCTCAGCAGACAGTATCACGCAGGATAGGATTAGATACATAGCTCAGCAGACAGTATCACACAGGATAGGATTAGATACACAGCTCAGCAGACAGTATCACACAGGATAGGATTAGATACACAGCTCAGCAGACAGTATCACACAGGATAGGATTAGATACACAGCTCAGCAGACAGTGGGGTGAGGTGCTGTAGAGGTCACTGTTATGGGGGAAACTGTTGATATCTTTTAACGACAAACAGAAACTTTAAATGAAATAGATTAAATATACCCGTGCGAAGCAGTGTCCTTCTGCTAGTATTTTATATATTAAAATTTCTGCTCATTCTGATCTCAGTTGTACATGGGGACCATCTTATCAGTGATGGATAGCATTTTCTGTGTGAGGTTGTATACAGAGATAGCTGTCAGTAGTGCACTGCATTTTCTGGTGACACGTTCTCTAACTTAGTAAACCTTCCATTTGAAGAGACTCATTCTATCTGATCTGATTGTAACCGTCATGGTCCTGGGCGCCGTGTTCAGTGATGATCTGCTGCCAGTGCTTCCCATTCACCGCTGCAGTCCTGGGCTCTGTCTGTGTAGGTACTGTTGTTCTGGGATCTGCTCCACAGTTTCCTCTCATCCCTGGCCACACCATGCTTGCTGCTTGTTTCATGCAGCACTTCCTTAAAGACCGGCGCCCTTCATTCACCGTGCTTTATGGGTTAGGTCATGTGACCTTGCTGACCAATCCTAGCACTCCTGCACATATATAAGTGACTCAGCCCCCTTTCCAGATGCCTCAGTGTCAAGGTCCTTGTGTCCTGCTAAGGGTCCAGATATTTGCTTGTGTTATAATACAATAATAAAATGTATTTATATAGCGCCACCATATTCCGCAGCGCTTTACAAATTCATAGGGTTCATGTACAAAACAAAAGTAACTGGCTAATATGCAACTAAAACACTAGGAGTCAGGGCCCTCCTTGCAAGAGCTTACAATCTATGAGGAATTGGGGGTTACACATAAGGTAGTTGATTGTGATAAGTAGGATTTGAGCCATTATTGAACTGACAGGAATGGTGCCGGCCGATATGCTTCGGGTTTGGGACTACTAGAGCAGCAGTCCCCAACCGCCGGGAAGCGCTTCATTAGTACAGAAGGACCTCACACTGTGCGCCGCGATACACAGCCAACAGCAGGATTAAGAGGATTGCGATGGTGAGGAGCGGTGGCATCCAGGAGCAGGAGAGGTAAGTGTTTTTTTTATTATTATTATTTGTGCTGGGGGCTGGTCCTTGGTGCAAAAAAGGTTGGGGACAACTGTACTAGAGGATCGAGTTTAGACCATAAGAGTTGGTGGGGGAAAGGTTTAGTCTGGGAAAAGTCATTTTAGGTAGCTTCATAAGCCTGCCTGAAAATATGTGTTTTTAAGCAACGTTTGAAGGTGGAGAAGTTGTGAATTAGTAACGTAGTAACATAGTACATAAGGCCGAAAAAAGACATTTGTCCATCCAGTTAGGCCATCCTTGTCATCCTGCAAGTTGATCCAGAGGAAGGCAAAAAAACCTGTGAGGTAGAAGCCAATTTTCCTCACTTTAGGGGAATAAAAAATTCCTTCCCGACTCCAATCAGGCAATCAGAATAACTCCCTGGATCAATGGTCCCTCTCTAGTAGCTATATCCTGTAATATTATTACGCTCCAGAAATACATCCAGGCCACTCTTGAATTCCTTTATTGTACTCACCATCACCACCTCCTCAGACAGAGAGTTCCATAGTCTCACTGCTCTTTCCGTAAAGAATCCTCTTCTATGTTTGTGTACAAACCTTCTTTCCTCCAGACGCAGAGGATGTCCCCTCGTCACAGTCACAGTCCTGGGGATAAACAGATGATGGGATAGATCTCTGTACTGACCCCTGATATATTTATACATAGTAATTAGATCTCCCCTCTGTCGTCTTTTTTCTAAAGTGAATAACCCTAATTTTGATAATCTTTCAGGGTACTGTAGTTGCCCCATTCCAGTTATTATTTTAGTTGCCCTTCTCTGGACCCTCTCCAGCTCTGCTATGTCTGCCTTGTTCACTGGAGCCCAGAACTGTACACAGTACTCCATGTGTGGTCTGACTAATGATTTGTAAAGTGGTAGGACTATGTTCTCATCACGGGCATCTATGCCCCCTTTGATGCAACCCATTATCTTATTAGCCTTGGCAGCAGCTGCCTGACACTGGTTTTTGCAGCTTAGTTTGCTGTTTATTAAAATTCCTAGATCCTTTTCCATGTCAGTGTTACAGAGTGTTTTACCATTTAGTATGTACGGGTGACTTGCATTATTCCTTCCCATGTGCATAACTTTACATTTGTCAGTGTTAAACCTCATCTGCCACTTATCTGCCCAAGCCTGCAATCTATCCAGATCCCTCTGTAGTAGTATACTGTCCTCTTCAGTGTTAATTACTTTACACAGTTTAGTGTCATCAGCGATAATTGATATTTTACTATGCAAGCCTTCTACAAGATCATTAATAAATATATTGAAGAGAATAGGGCCCAATACTGACCCCTGAGGTACTCCACTAGTGACAGTGACCCAATCTGAGTATGTACCGTTAATAACCACCCTCTGTTTTCTATCATTGAGCCAGTTACTTACCCACTTACAGACGTTTTCTCCCAGTCCGAGCATTCTCATTTTATATACTAACCTTTTATGTGGTACAGTGTCAAATGCTTTGGAGAAGTCCAGATACACGACATCCATTGATTCGCCGCTGTCAAGTCTAGAACTTACCTCCTCATAGAAACTGATTAATTTAGTTTGACATGACCAATCCCTCACAAAGCCATGCTGATATGGCGTTATTTGCTTATTTCCGTTAAGATGCTCTAACATAGCATCCCTCAGAAAACCTTCAAAAAGTTTACCCACAACAGATGTTAAACTTACTGGCCTATAGTTTCCAGGCTCTGTTTTTGGACCCTTTTTGAATATTGGCACCACATTTGCCATGCGCCAATCCTGTGCGACATTCCCTGTCAGTATAGAATCTGCAAATATCAGAAATAAGGGTCTGGCTATGACATTACTTAATTCCCTTAGGATATGGGGGTGTATGCCATCCGGTCCTGGCGATTTGTCTATTTTAATCTTTTTAAGTCGCTGTTGTACTTCTTCCTGGGTCAGACAGGACACTTTTAATGGGGAATTTATTTCAACATTCAGCATTTCATCTGACAGTTTATTTTTCTCAGTGAATACATTGGAGAAAAAAATATTTAACAGCTTTGCTTTCTCCTCGTCGCTCTCTGCGACTCCCCCCTTAGTACTCTTTAAAGGGTCGACACCTTCAGATTTATACTTTTTAACATTTATATAATTGAAGAACATTTTAGGGTTAGTTTTACTCTCTTTGGCAATTAATCTCTCGGTCTCTAGTTTGGCCGCTTTTATTTGTTTTATACATGTTCTATTTTTTTCCTTATAGTTTTTCAGTGCTTCCGTGCTACCCTCCGGTTTTAGTGTTTTATATGCTTTCTTTTTGTCATTTATTGCTTTCTTTACAGTTCTGTTTATCCACATTGGTTTCTTTTTGTTCCTTAACCTTTTATTCCCATACGGTATGTACCTCTCACTATGAGATTTTAGGATGCTTTTAAAGATATCCCATTTTGTGGCTGTATTTTTATTTGTGAGGACTTTATCCCATTTAGTTAGGCCTATGGCCTCTCTTAGGCTACTTTCACACTAGCGTTCGTCGGTCCGCTCGTGAGCTCCGTTTGAAGGAGCTCACGAGCGGACCCGAACGCAGCCGTCCAGCCCTGATGCAGTCTGAATGGAGCGGATCCGCTCAGACTGCATCAGTCTGGCGGCGTTCAGCCTCCGCTCCGCTCGCCTCCGCACGGGCAGGCGGACAGCTGAACGCTGCTTGCAGCGTTCGGGTGTCCGCCTGGCCGTGCGGAGGCGTGCGGATCCGCCCAGACTTACAATGTAAGTCAATGGGGACGGATCCGTTTGAAGATGCCACAATATGGCTCAATCTTCAGGCGGATCCGTCCCCCATTGACTTTACATTGAAAGTCTGGACGGATCCGTACGAGGCTATTTTCACACTTAGCTGTTATATGCTAAAAATAATGCAGACGGATCCGTTCTGAACGGAGCCTCCGTCTGCATTATTATGATCGGATCCGTTCAGAACGGATCCGATCGAACGCTAGTGTGAAAGTAGCCTTAGTTGGCTAAATTTAGCTCTTTTGAAGTTTGGTATTTTTTGTTCCTCCCTGTAGAAACGCTCTTTTGAATGATAATTGGAAGGTTATTACTTTATGGTCACTATTTCCCAGGTGTCCCCCAACCTGCACGTCTGTTGTTCTGTCAGGTCTATTGGTTAATACTAAGTCCAGTATGGCCGTCCCTATAGTCGGGTCCTGAACCAGTTGGGAGAGGTAATTGTCTTTGGTTATTGCCAAGAACCTGTTTCCTTTATGAGATATACAAGTTTCAGTTTCCCAGTCTATATCTGGGTAGTTGAAGTCCCCCATAATAACCACCTCATTATGATTTGCCGCCTTGTCTATCTCGTTTAGTAGTAGATTTTCTGTGGACTCTGGTATATTAGGTGGTTTATAGTAAACTCCTATTAGTAATTATTATTGTTTTTAGCTCTGTGTATCTCTACCCACAGTGACTCCACATGTTCATGTCCCTCACTTATATCTTCACGGAGTGTGGGCTTTAGACAGGACTTTACATAAAGGCAGACCCCTCCCCCTCTCCGGTTTTGACGATCCTTTCTATACAGACTGTAACCGTGTACATTAACTGCCCAGTCATAGCTATCATCCAGCCATGTCTCAGTTATTCCCACTATGTCATAGTCCTCCTCACACATCACTAATTCTAGTTCACCAGTTTTATTAGTCAGGCTTCTGGCATTAGTATACATGCATTTGAGAGGTTTATGTATATTTTTTACCCTACACCTTTCCTTCTGAACTGTTCTAGTCCCTCCTTCCATTCCTCCCCCAGTCCCACTACCTTGCCCCCAACTCTATGTGCACTATCTTCCCCTCCTATAATGTTTTTTTTGGCTGTGATATACCCCTGCTCTACATAGCGGACAGGGAAATAAATTTCACTAATTCGTCTGTTACATTGTTGGCTGACATTTACTAATTTTTGGCTGTGATGTACCCCTGCTTTACATAGCGGACAGGAAAATAAATTTCACTAATTCATCTGTTACATTGTTGGGTGACATTCACTAATTTTTGGCTGTGATATACCCCTGCTCTACATAGCGGACAGGGAAATAAATTTCACTAATTCATCTGTTACATTGTTGGGTGACATTCACCAATTTCTGGCTGTGATATACAGCTGCTCTACTTAGCGGACAGGGAAATAAATTTCACTAATTCGTCTGTTACATTGTTGGCTGACATTTACAAATTTTTGGCTGTGATATACCCCTGCTCTACATAGCCGACAGGAAAATACATTTCACTAATTCGTCTGTTACATTGTTGGGTGACATTCACCAATTTTTGGCTGTGATATACCCCTGCTCTACATAGCAGACAGGGAAAGAAATTTCACTAATTCATCTGTTACATTGTTGGGTGACATTCACCAATTTTTGGCTGTGATATACCCCTGCTCTACATAGCGGACAGGGAAATAAATTTCACTAATTCGTCTGTTACAGTGTTGGGTAACATTCACCAATTTTTGGCTGTAATATACCCCTGCTCTACATAGTGGAGTGGACTGGGAAATAAATTTCACTAATTTGTCTGTTACATTACTGGGTGACATTAACCAATTTTTGGCTGTGATATACCTCTGCTCTACATAGCGGACAGGCAAAATACATTTCACAAATGCGTCTGTTACATTGTTGGGTGACAAATTCTCATCTTTTGCGCTAGAAAGTAGATTTGCGGCCTATGCTGCATTTATGACAGTCCAATAAAACCATTAAATACTGATGTTACATTGTTGGTTGAAGAAATAACACTTTTTCTGCTAGATAGTACATTTGCAGCCTGCGCTGCATTTCTGGCAGTCAAATAAAACCAGTAAATACTGCTGTTACATTGCTGTTTGACAAATTCAAATTTTTTTGGACAGTGCAGTATTTGTACTAAATTCAACTGTCACACTGTTGAATTTTTCTCTTTATGACACCGGCACAGCCTTACTGTCAGTGAACTTAATTGTTGAATATTGGCGGTCACATCGTTGCATGACATAAACCTTATCTGTTAGTTTTGTGGGTGAACGCAAAGAATAAGGAGAGCGTCAAATAAGGGACGTGGCCCTGGTCGTGGTGCTGCTGGTGATGATGGAGCTCCTGTTGCAGGGAGAGGACATGGTCGATCTGTACAAGCTACACGCCCAAGTGAAACACCTTCCTCAGGTGCGACAGAACCTTCAGCATTATTTGGTAGGCCCAAATGCGGCTCCACGAATGGTGAGGCCAGAACAAGTACAGGCGATAGTAGATTGGGTGGCTAACAGTGCCTCCAGTTCCTTCACATTGTCTCCCATCCAGTCCCCTGCTGAAAGATCCGAGTTGGCACCTGCAGCTCATAGCCATCAGTCTTTCACCTCACCCCCTTGCAAATCAGCCAAGCAGTCTGAGCTCCAAGTCATGCAGAAGGCTTTTTGATGACTCTGCTGGCAGGGTTTCCATGGGCCATCCACATAGGCCTTTCCCAAGATGGGGGAGAGTTTGAGTGCACGGATGCCCAACCACTTATGTTTCAGGATGAGTACATGGGAGGACCACCGCAGCATGCCTGGGATGATGACGAAACACAGGTGCCAACTGCTTCGGCTTTCTGCAGTCTGCAGACCAACAAGGAGGGCAGTGGTGAAGACTGGGTGGAAGATGATGTGGAGTAACAGAAGTTTTTACTAAATTAAGTTCCTTGTGAACAATGCAGAGCAGGGTTTTTTTGACGGCCAAAACGGGTTAGTGTCACCCAACAATGGAACAGACGAATTTTAGCAATTTAGGTCCCTGTCACCTAGGCAGAGCAGGGTTTTTTGGATGGGAAAAATTAGTTAATGTCACCCAACAATGGAACAGACGAGTTTTTTAAACTTATTGCCCGGTCTGCTATGCAATGCATGTTCTTTATTGCCCCAAAAAGTTTTTTTCTTACACACAATGAAACAGATGGATTTAAATGTATTTCTTTATCTACCAGAAATGCAGCACAGGGGAAAAGGGATGGATTTAACTGAGATTATATTTCACTCTCACAAATGAAGCACAGGGTTTTTTTTCATAAAAAATGGTGGATATGTCACCCCTACAATGGAACATATGGATTTGTTGAATTTATGTGCCTGCCTCTCACATGTGCTGGCCTCAGAGGTTCTTTACACCCAAAAATGGGAATTTGAAGCCCAAAAATGTAACAGTGGTATTTAATGGTTTTATTTGACTGACAGGAACGCAGCGTAGGCCGCAAATGTACTTTATAGCAACAAAAATTAGAATTTTTCAGCCAAAAATGTAACTGCAGTATTTAGCGGTTTTATTGGACTATTCAGAAATGCAGCACAGGTACTTTATTGCCCCCAAAAAAGGATTTCTTTAGCCGTAAATGAAACAGATGGATTTAACTGTGATTATATTTCACTCTCACAAATTAAGTACAGGGGTTTTTTACTTAAAAAATTGTGGATATGTCACCCCTACAATGGAACAGATGGATTTGCTGAATTTATGTGCCTGCCTGTCACATATGTAGTGCAGGCCTCAGAGGTACTTTACAACAAAAAAAATAAATATGTCACCCCACAATGGAACCGATGGATTTAACTGATTATATTTCACTCTCAGAAATGCAGCAGAAGGGTACTTTACAGAAAAAAATGGTAATATGTCACCCCCTGGGTCCCTGAACTCACAGACGGTATTATTTTCCCTTCCCCTGGCACATATGCAGTGCAGATACACTTTAAAAATGGGTATATGTCAGCCACTGAACTACAAGAACAGGATTAAATGATTGTCCCTGGCACATATGCAGTGCTAGTGCACCTCTGTTACATAAAATGGCCACCGACGCCCACCTAACTAACAGACGGATTAAAACTTTTTTTCGGTCTCATTGGGCTCAGGGCAGGGTACAAAAATGTTGCATTGCACCCCCAAAACAAAAAAACGCTGTAGATCGCAGACTTCACACCAAGTGCAGATATCAGAGTCTTTCCTAATCTCTCCCTCACAGCAGCAGCATCCTATCCCTACAACTAGTAAGAGCAGAGTGACGTGCAGTGCTACGTGACTCCCGCTTATATAGAGGCTGGTTCACATGTTGCACTGGCCAATCACAGCCATGCCATTAGTAGGCATGGTTGTGATGGCTTCTAAGGGCACACGAGTTAAAAGCTTGTTGATTGGCTGCCCTGCAGCCTTTCAAAAAGCGCCATTAAATTGCCAAACACTGAACTCGAACCTCGAAAACCCTAATGTTCGGTATGAACCCGAACTTTACAGTTCGGGTTCGCTCAACCCTAGTCTCCACACCATGGAGTACTTGCAGTAAATATTGACACAGGTCTGGTCTCTTTAACCACTTCCAGAACAGGCCATTTACCCCCTTCCTGCCTAGGCCTAATTTTGCTAATCTGACATGTCACTTCATGTGGTAATAACTTTGGAACACTTTTATTTATCCAAGCCATTCTCAGACAGTTTTCTCGTCACATATTGTTCTTCATGATAGTCTTAAATTTGAGTCAATATAGTTCACCTTTATTTATGAAAAAATAAAAAATTTACCAAAAATTTTGAAAAATTTGAAATTTTCAAAATTTGTATTTCTCTGCTTTTAAAACAGAAAGTGATACCTCATAAAATATGTATTACTTAACATTCCCCATATGTCTACTTTAGGTTGGCATAATTTTGTAAATGTCATTTTATTTTTTAGGGGTTAGAAGACTTAGAATTTTAGAAGCAATTCTTAACATTTTTAAGAAAATGTTCAAAACCCGCTTTTTAAGGACAAGTTCAGGTCTGAAGTCACTTTGTGGGGCCTACATAGGGGAAACCCCCCATAAATGACCCAATTGTAGAAACTACACACTTCAAGTTACTCAAAACTGATTTTACAATCGTTGTTAACCATTTAGGTGTTCCACAAGAATTAAAGGAAAATGGAGATCAAATTTCAAAATTTCACTTTTTTTGCAGATTTTCCATTGTAATACATTTTTATTTATTTAACACATCGAGGGTTAACAGCCAAAAAAAACTCAATATTTATTACCCTGATTCTGAGGTTTACAGAAACACGCCACATGTGGTCGTAAAATGGTGTAAGGGCACACGGCAGGGCGCAGAAGAAAAGGAGCACCATATGGTTTTTGGAAGGCAGATTTTGCTGAACTGGTCTTTAGATGCCATGTCCCATTTGAACCCCCCCTGATGTACCCTTACAGTAGAAACTCGCAAAAAGTGACCCCATTTTGGAAACTAGGGGATAACATGCCAGTTTTATTGGTACTATTTTGGGGTACATATGATTTTTAATTGCTCTATATTACATTTTTTGTTTATAGTAGCTCCATTTCCCTGAAGACGCCGCATCTAGCGGTGAAACATGTTGGGGGAGCTGCATCCTTTTTTTTTAATATGGTAGGGCGAACAATTGAATAGGAATACAGCGGCCTGCAGACGCCGAGCATACTTCACTACATGACAGGGGCAGTGTAGATACAAAAAAGTGCTAAGAGCACAGATACCGAGAGACCCCTAGAAAGGGGCCAGATATAAATCAAAGAAGCACTATCTACAGGGTTATTAGTTAACAGAGTGCAGTCTAGATGATAAAATGCCTGGTGTCGGTCGACATTACAGACATAAATTATAGTGATATAAGTTATATCATTATATAGACTGCACCCCTCTTTCAGAGAGATATGTAGTAATATCCCACTGATTTACCAACAAAGTAGAGACGTTATACCCTCAGCCCCAAATATAGTAGCCCTCCATATGTATTTTTAACATTTCACTTTATGTTTTCGTGGCAATGTATTGTTTAATAAAGAAAGAATAAAGGTTATATTTTAAATGATAAGACCAGAAACAGGAATTTATAGTCTATTAAAATACCAAACTGATGTAAGGGCACACGGTAGGGCGCAGAAGAAAAGGAGCACCATATGGTTTTTGGAAGGCAGATTTTGCTGAACTGGTTTTTAGATGCCATGTCCCATTTGAACCCCCCCTGATGCACCCTTACAGTAGAAACTCGCAAAAAATTACCCCATTTTGGAAACTAGGGGATAACATGCCAGTTTTATTGGTACTATTTTGGGGGTACATATGATTTTTAATTGCTCTATATTACATTTTTTGTGAGGCAAGGTAACCAAAAAATAGCTGTTTTAGCACTGTTTTTATTTTTATTTTTTTACAACATTCATCTAACAGGGTATCTATTTTTATAGAGCAGGTTGTAACAGACGCAATGATATTAAATATGTCTACTTTGTTTGTTTGTTTTAGTTTTACATAATAAAGCATTTATGAAAAACAATTATGTTTTTGTGTCTCCAAGCGGCAATAACAAATATGTCTATTTTATTTATTTTTGTTCTATTTAAAAAAAAAATGATTACTTAATTGGGGACTTTTTTTTTTACAAGTGAAATCATTTTTTATTTTATTTTTTATAAAACACTTTCTTTTTTATTTTACACTTTGCGTCCCCCACAAGACCTCCTGTAACTGGGGCTGACATAATAGCCCCAGTTACAGGGGAAATACACCCCTCAGAGGCTGTACAGCATAATACTACACTGTACAGCCTCAGTGAAGGGGTGATCGAGATCTAAGGAAGACCCGACAGCTCCTGCACTCTCCCGCCCCGGCGATCACATGACCACATAGCACTTCCTGATCTGTATACACAGCGCTTGTTGAGCGCTGTGTATACAGCGATCTTGAAGGCAGGGACACCTGGGAACTGTCCCTGCCTTCTCTCTGGGGTGCCCTGCTGTCAGCAGGCGCCCCCGCTCTGTAGCTGCACGATTAGCATGCAGCTGCCATCTCTGAATGGACGTTCTAAAATGTCCATTTAGAGATAAACAACGGCCCATAGGACATTTAGAGTCTATGGGCGGTCATGAAGTGGTTAAGGAGCCTAGTACCCTACTTTAGACTAGGGTGGCCACTGGCTTCACCCCATAAAGCTGGACATCATAGGCCATGCCCCTGGACTGCTAAACAACCCCCCAACTCCACTAAGTCATGCCCTGTTGCCCGCACAAGGGAAAAAAAAAGAACTAGAAGACGTGAAGGTGAGCTGGGGGCAGCCCGGGGTACTTCTCTCACCCTCAGTCAGCCACAGAGAGCCATGTCCGCAGGCTCTACTGACTGACTGGGGGTTAGAGAAGCCTTAGTCAGTCAGTTTGTAGCTGCAGCTCACACTCAGAAGGCACAATGCTGCAGTCTGAGCATTAACTACTGAGAAAGGAGGACATCCCTACATCTGTCAAGGCTCTGCACCAGACGGAGGACAGAGAGACAGAAAACTGGACTGTCCAGCCTAAAACTGGACGTCGGGCCACCCTACTTTAGACTCTTGCTGTCAAAGCAAATTAGGGAAATGGTTTCCTGATGTCAAAGGGAGGCAAATAGCTGTATTACCGGGATACACTATGTACACAGATTGCTGCAGCTTTCATCAAGCTGCCTCCTAGTATCCGCACGTCAGACCAGGAGGTCCCTCTTCTTGCCCCCTTAGAGTCATTGACCCCCCCACCATCTCTGCTACCAGAAGTAGCCAATTCATTTTGATGAACATGATCGAGCAGTCTTTGCATGTACTGTGCCATGCTGATGCACATTAGCAAACTGATAAGTATCACCTGAATAACCAGGTTCAGTTCTACCTGGACTATGGCCTTTCTCCAGCACACTACCTGTTCCCTGCCCTCATGGACTTCTGGGTAGGTAGATTGGAATAGTGGGAGGAAATGGCCTGCTTTGCTCTCGCTTACTGTATTGTCCAGCCTCCAGTGTCATCTCAGGGAGGGTTTTCAGCACGGCGGCTAATATTGTTACTAGGGATGAGCGAATTGACTTTGGATGAAACATCCAAAGCTGATTCGCATAAAACTTTGTTCTAATACTGTACGGAGCAGGAGCTCTGTACAGTATTAGAATGTATTGGCTCCGATGAGACAAAGTAATTGTTTCGCA
Source organism: Bufo gargarizans (assembly GCF_014858855.1). Lineage (NCBI taxonomy): Eukaryota > Metazoa > Chordata > Amphibia > Anura > Bufonidae > Bufo > Bufo gargarizans. The sequence continues at coordinate 218,209,064 of NC_058081.1, read as the reverse complement.
AAGTCTTGTGAGACTTTGCGCAATAATTTCATAAATTAATTTCTACTGTAAAAAAACATTTCCCGAACTCGGGTTCGGTTCCCGAGATGTTTCATCCGAAGCCGATTTGCTCATCCCTAATTTTTACATGCAAGTGGACAAAGTTGTCCTCTGCAAGTGTACAAAACATCACATTTGTCAAAATGAAAGAGGAATGAATCCATGAGGATTTTTACACACCTCTGAGGCCAATCTGCCGTTGCTGACGGTGGCTATTTATCACTGACCCAATCATGCCACTTCTGTGCTCTGCCTGCCATCATGTTTCATACTGTATGGCTGCTGCATCTGCAAAGGACAGACTATGGGGTCCCTCTAAGATGTTATAAGAGTTAAAAGTTTGTTGTGATGCCAGTTCCCCTATGTAGAAGGTGATGGTGATACCCAGGTGTAGGAATGCCAGAGTGGTGTAAGGGTTGCCTATAGTGTCTCTTTAGGTGAGGCTTTGCACTTGACACGGTGCTCCTACCTGGATATCCAGACTAGTATTGAAGTAGTTAACAGCTTTACTTGGCATACACTTTTATCAGAGAACAATCTTCCAACTTTATCTTGGTGATCAGAAGATTTTGGCATTCATTTATGTCAGGCAAACACAATCAACCCTGCTACATCTGTACTCTTTCAGCTCTGCTAAGCTGGCTGGATTAAATAGGAACTTTTCCCTTTCTGCTTTCCACTGTAACTTAGCTTTCTGTAGTCTGACTCTGTCTTTATCTTGAACTGTACCTTTGTCTTTGTCTTTATGCAGGGAATTATTACTACTGACTCTGGAGTCACTCAGCTTAGGCCTCTGGGCCCAACAGAGCAGACAGGCTCTGCTGGCTTGCACACAGCCTCCCCCTTGCAGGCAATGCTCGGAGACTAACTTTGCAGCCTCGTCCATTAGGGACGAGGGCCGGCTCCTTCCCCATACAGGGGCACCTCTGAATGCAACCTCTCCCTTAGGCCGAATGCACACGGCCGTTTTTCACGGCCGTGATCGGTCCGTGGAACCGCGGCCTGGATTCCTGCTGAGAGCAGGAGCGCACGGCGTCATTGGTTGCTATGACGCCGTGCGCTCCCTGCTGTCGCCGCAATACAGTAATACACTGTAGGCGTTCTCAGCAGGAATCCACGGCCGTGTGCATTCGGCCTAAGGAGGGTAGGTTAGACAGACCTTCACTAACTAAACTCCTCCCTCTCTAGAGAGGGCTAGAATGGATAGCAAGTTCCACTCTAGGCAAACTAGCTCTGCCTTAGATGCCGCCATCTGCTGGTAGACCAGGCACATTACACTTTAACAGTTGCAAAATCAGAAAATACATCTTCACATTATGCAGGATCAGGAATGAATGCACACGATGACACAGAATCACCCAAAAGAGATAGTGATAGGGAAAAAAAGAGCGATAATGCTCCCTAGCGGGGCGTTACACATCTGCATCTACTATCTATACTGCTTAGTTCAGCTGTGCAATTAATGCTACTGTATCTGAAGGGTGCAACAGAAAGTAAGGGAGCAGATTATGCTGTTATCAATGTCCTATGTATGGGCAGACGTGATTTCAGCTAGTCTCTACCCACTAACTCAGAAAAATGTAGAACTACAGACAGATTACAGAGGGAAATTCAGCTTTAAAAAGCCAGATAGCAGCTTGTAGGATGCGACCACCAAGTTAAACAATTCTTTCCCAGTCTTTATTTTTCACAATAACACAACATAAGTAGTAATACTGATTACTGTACATTGTTAAGCAATCATGTAAAGTGTTTAAGAGCCTCTTAAAGATCGACTTCACACTTCAGTTATTTGGTCAGTGATTTCCATCAGTTATTGTGAGCTTAAACTAGTCATGGGTCAAAAACACAGAACAGGTGCACCTTATCTACTGATCAAATAACTGAAGCGAGAACTTAAAGAGGACCTTTCACCTAAAAAAAAATAATTAAACTAAGACCATAGCTTAACTTACATGCCCCCATGAAGTCTTGATCGTTTTTTCTTTTTTCAAACTGTGCCCCCGTTTGTCCGCTATGCCCTCCGGAATAATTCCCGCCGTCTATGCTAATGAGCCAGCCTCAAATGGGCTGGCTTTAAAAGTTCTCCCGGTCGTGCCTTCCATCTTCTCCCTGGCACGGAGCGCATCCAATCAGCGCGCTCCGCTCTTAGCCGGATAGACGAAATCGCTCCAGTTCTCTGAAGTCTCGCGAGAACTGGAGCGTCTTCTCCCTGGCTAAGAGCGGAGCGCGCTGATTGGATGCGCTCCGTGCCAGGGAGAAGATAGAAGGCACGCCGAGGAGAACTTTTAAAGCCAGCCCATTTGAGGCTGGCTCATTAGCATAGACGGCGGGAATTATTCCGGGGGGCATAGCGGACAAACGGGGGCACAGTTTGAAAAAAGAAAAAACGATCAAGACTTCATGGGGGCATGTAAGTTAAGCTATGGTCTTAGTTAAAAAAAAATTTTTAGGTGAAAGGTCCTCTTTAACCACCTCCGGACCGCCTAACGCAGATGTGCGGTCCGGAGGTGGCGGCCCTGCGCAGAGTCACGCATATACGCGTCATCTCGGGATTTCCTGTGAACGCGCGCACACAGGCGAGTGGATCTCCAGCCTGCCAGCGGCGATCGCTCGCTGGCAGGCTGGAGATCCGAATTTTTTAACCCCTAACAGGTATATTAGACGCTGTTTTCATAACAGCGTCTAATATACCTCCTACCTGGTCCTCTGGTGGTCCCTTTTGTTAGGATCGACCACCAGAGGACTCAGGTAGGTCAGTACAGTCGCACCAAACACCACACTACACTACAACCCCACCCCGGCACTTATTAACCCCTTATAAACCCCTGATCACCCCATATAAACTCCCTGATCACCCCCCTGTCATTGATCACCGCCCTGTCATTGATCACCCCCCTGTCAGGCTCCGTTCAGACGTCCGTATGATTTTTGCGGATCCACGGATACATGGATCGGATCCGCAAAAAGCATACGGACGTCTGAATGGAGCCTTACAGGGGGGTGATCAATGACAGGCGGTTGATCACCCATATACACTCCCTGATCACCCCCTGTCATTGATCACCCCCCTGTAAGGCTCCATTCAGACGTCCGCATGATTTTTACGGATCCATGGATACATGGATCGGATCCGCAAAACACATGCGGACTTCTGAATGGAGCCTTACAGGGGGTGATCAATGACAGGCGGGTGATCACCCATATACACTCCCTGATCACCCCCCTGTCATTGATAACCCCCCTGTAAGGCTCCATTCAGACGTCCGCATGTGTTTTGTGGATCCGATCCATGTATCCATGGATCCGTAAAAATCATGCGGACGTCTGAATGGAGCCTTACAGGGGGGTGATCAATGACAGGCGGGTGATCACCCATATACACTCCCTGATCACCCCCCTGTCATTGATCACCCCCCTGTAAGGCTCCATTCAGACATCCGCATGATTTTTACGGATCCATGGATACATGGATCGGATCCGCAAAACACATGCGGACTTCTGAATGGAGCCTTACAGGGGGTGATCAATGACAGGCGGGTGATCACCCATATACACTCCCTGATCACCCCCCTGTCATTGATCACCCCCCTGTAAGGCTCCATTCAGACGTCCGCATGTGTTTTGTGGATCCGATCCATGTATCCATGGATCCGTAAAAATCATGCGGATGTCTGAATGGAGCCTTACAGGGGGGGGTGATCCCTGTCATTGATAACCCCCCTGTAAGGCTCCATTCAGACGTCCGCATGTGTTTTGTGGATCCGATCCATGTATCCATGGATCCGTAAAAAATCATGCGGATGTCTGAATGGAGCCTTACAGGGGGGGGTGATCAGTGACAGGGGGGTGATCACCCTGATCACCCTGATCACCCCCTGTCATTGATAACCCCCCTATAAGGCTCCATTCAGACGTCCGCATGTGTTTTGTGGAGCCGATCCATGTATCCATGGATCCGTAAAAAATCATGCGGATGTCTGAATGGATCCTTACAGGGGGGGTGATCAGTGACAGGGGGGTGATCACCCTGATCACCCTGATCACCCCCTGTCATTGATAACCCCCCTGTAAGGCTCCATTCAGACGTCCGCATGTGTTTTGTGGATCCGATCCATGTATCCATGGATCCGTAAAAAATCATGCGGATGTCTGAATGGATCCTTACAGGGGGGGTGATCAGTGACAGGCGGGTGATCACCCATATACACTCCCTGATCACCCCCCTGTCATTGATCACCCCCCTGTAAGGCTCCATTCAGACGTCCGCATGTGTTTTGTGGATCCGATCCATGTATCCATGAATCCGTAAAAATCATGCGGATGTCTGAATGGAGCCTTACAGGGGGGGGTGATCAGTGACAGGGGGGTGATCACCCTGATCACCCCCTGTCATTGATAACCCCCCTGTAAGGCTCCATTCAGACGTCCGCATGTGTTTTGTGGATCCGATCCATGTATCCATGGATCCGTAAAAAATCATGCGGATGTCTGAATGGAGCCTTACAGGGGGGGTGATCACCCTGATCACCCTGATCACCCCCTGTCATTGATAACCCCCCTGTAAGGCTCCATTCAGACGTCTGCATGTGTTTTGTGGATCCAATCCATGTATCCATGGATCCGTAAAAAATCATGCGGATGTCTGAATGGATCCTTACAGGGGGGGTGATCAGTGACAGGGGGGTGATCACCCTGATCACCCCCTGTCATTGATAACCCCCCTGTAAGGCTCCATTCAGACGTCCGCATGTGTTTTGTGGATCCGATCCATGTATCCATGGATCCGTAAAAAATCATGCGGATGTCTGAATGGATCCTTACAGGGGGGGTGATCAGTGACAGGGGGGTGATCACCCTGATCACCCCCTGTCATTGATAACCCCCCTGTAAGGCTCCATTCAGACGTCCGCATGTGTTTTGTGGATCCGATCCATGTATCCATGGATCCATAAAAAATCATGCGGATGTCTGAATGGATCCTTACAGGGGGGGTGATCAGTGACAGGGGGGTGATCACCCTGATCACCCTAATCACCCCCTGTCATTGATAACCCCCCTGTAAGGCTCCATTCAGACGTCCGCATGTGTTTTGTGGATCCGATCCATGTATCCATGGATCCGTAAAAATCATGCGGATGTCTGAATGGAGCCTTACAGGGGGGGTGATCAGTGACAGGGGGGTGATCACCCTGATCACCCCCTGTCATTGATAACCCCCCTGTAAGGCTCCATTCAGACGTCCGCATGTGTTTTGCGGATCCGATCCATGGATCCGTAAAAATTATACGGACGTCTGAATGGAGCCTTACAGGGGGGTGATCAATGACAGGGGGGTGATCAGGGAGTCTATATGGGTGATCACCCCCCTGTCATTGATCACCCCCCTGTCATTGATCACCGCCCCCTGGTAAGGCTCCATTCAGACATTTTTTTTGGCACAAGTTAGCGGAAATTTTTTGTTTGTTTTTGTTTTTGTTTTTTCTTACAAAGTCTCATATTCTACTAACTTGTGTCAAAAAATAAAATCTCACATGGACTCGCCATACCCCTCACGGAATCCAAATGCGTAAACATTTTTAGACATTTATATTCCAGACTTCTTCTCACGCTTTAGGGCCCCTAAAAAGCCAGGGCAGTATAAATACCCCACATGTGACCCCATTTCGGAAAGAAGACACCCCAAGGTATTCCGTGAGGGGCATATTGAGTCCATGAAAGATTGAAATTTTTGTCCTAAGTTAGCGGAAAGTGAGACTTTGTGAGAAAAAAACTAAAAAAAATCAATATCCGCTAACTTATGCAAAAAAAAAAAAATTATAGGAACTCGCCATGCCCCTCATTGAATACCTTGGGGTGTCTTCTTTCCAAAGTGGGGTCACATGTGGGGTATTTATACTGCCCTGGCTTTTTAGGGGCCCGAAAGTGTGAGAAGAAGTCTGGGATCCAAATGTCTAAAAATGCCCTCCTAAAAGGAATTTGGGCCCCTTTGCGCATCTAGGCTGCAAAAAAGTGTCACACATGTGGTATCGCCGTACTCAGGAGAAGTTGGGGAATGTGTTTTGGGGTGTCATTTTACATATACCCATGCTGGGTGAGAAAAATATCTTGGTCAAATGCCAACTTTGTATAAAAAAATGGGAAAAGTTGTCTTTTGCCAAGATATTTCTCTCACCCAGCATGGGTATATGTAAAATGACCCCCCAAAACACATTGCCCAACTTCTCCTGAGTACGGCGATACCACATGTGTGACACTTTTTTGCAGCCAAGGTGGGCAAAGGGGCACATATTCCAAAGTGCACCTTTCGGATTTCGCAGGCCATTTTTTACACATTTTGATTGCAAGGTACTTCTTACACATTTGGGCCCCTAAATTGCCAGGGCAGTATAACTACGCCACAAGTGACCCCATTTTGGAAAGAAGACACCCCAAGGTATTCCGTGAGGGGCACGGCGAGTTCCTAGAATTTTTTATTTTTTGTCACAAGTTAGCGGAAAATGATGATTTTTCTTTTTTTTTCTTTTTTCCTTACAAAGTCTCATATTCCACTAACTTGCGACAAAAAAATAAAAAATTCTAGGAACTCGCCATGCCCCTCACGGAATACCTTGGGGTGTCTTCTTTCCAAAATGGGGTCACTTGTGGCGTAGTTATACTGCCCTGGCAATTTAGGGGCCCAAATGTGTGAGAAGAACTTTGCAATCAAAATGTGTAAAAAATGCCCTGCAAAATCCGAAAGGTGCACTTTGGAATATGTGCCCCTTTGCCCACCTTGGCAGCAAAAAAGTGTGACACATCTGGTATCGCCGTACTCAGGAGAAGTTGGGAAATGTGTTTTGGGGTGTCATTTTACATATACCCATGCTGGGTGAGAAAAATATCTTGGTCAAATGCCAACTTTGTATAAAAAAATGGGAAAAGTTGTCTTTTGCCAAGATATTTCTCTCACCCAGCATGGGTATATGTAAAATGACACCCCAAAACACATTCCCCAACTTCTCCTGAGTACGGCGATACCAGATGTGTGACACTTTTTTGATGCCAAGGTGGGCAAAGGGGCACATATTCCAAAGTGCACCTTTCGGATTTCACCGGTCATTTTTTACAGATTTTGATTGCAAAGTACTTCTCACACATATGGGCCCCTAAATTGCCAGGGCAGTATAACTACGCCACAAGTGACCCCATTTTGGAAAGAAGACACCCCAAGGTATTCTGTGAGGGGCATGGTGAGTTCCTAGAATTTTTTATTTTTTGTCGCAAGTTAGTGGAATATGAGACTTTGTAAGAAAAAATAAAAAAAATAAAATCATCATCATTTTCCGCTAACTTATGACAAAAAATAAAAAGTTCTATGAACTCACTATGCCCATCAGCGAATACCTTAGGGTGTCTACTTTCCGAAATGGGGTCATTTGTGGGGGTTTTCTACTGTTTGGGCATTGTAGAACCTCAGGAATCATGACAGGTGCTCAGAAAGTCAGAGCTGTTTCAAAAAGCGGAAATTCATATTTTTGTACCATAGTTTGTAAATGCTATAACTTTTACCCAAACCATTTTTTTTTGCCCAAACATTTTTTTTTTTATCAAAGACATGTAGAACAATAAATTTGGTGAAAAATTTATATATGGATGTCGTTTTTTTTGCAAAATTTTACAGCTGAAAGTGAAAAATGTCATTTTTTTGCAAAAAAAACGTTACATTTTGATTAATAACAAAAAAAGTAAAAATGTCAGCAGCAATAAAATACCACCAAATGAAAGCTCTATTAGTGAGAAGAAAAGGAGGTAAAATTCATTTGGGTGGTAAGTTGCATGACCGAGCGATAAACGGTGAAAGGAGTGTAGTGCCGAAGTGTAAAAAGTGCTCTGGTCATGAAGGGGGTTTCACCTGGCGGGGCTGAAGTGGTTAATGAGCCTAAGGGCGCATTCATACGATCACTGATGCCACCAGTGTGCATTCCGCAATTTGTGGAACGGGCAGTCCATTATACACTAAACAAAAATTTACAAGCATGCAGATGAGCTTCCCTGAGACGGTTTCTGACAGTTTGTGCAGAAATTCTTTGGTTATGCAAACCGATTGTTGCTGCAGCTATCTGGGTGGCTGGTCTCAGACGATCATGGAGGTGAACATGCTGCATGTGGAGGTCCTGGACTGGTGTGGTTACACGTGGACTGCGGTTGTGAGGCCGGTTGGATGTACTGCCAAATTCTCTGAAACGCCTTTGGAGATGGCTTATGATAGAGAAATGAGCATTCATTGCACGGGCAACAGCTCTGGTAGACATTCCTGCAGTCAGCCAGCCAATTGCACGCTCCCTCAAACGTTGCGACATCTGTGGCATATGCCTATCCTTGTCCGCAGACAGCACACGGTGTGCCGTCTGCGTCTTTTGTGGCCCCACTGAAATTAATACGGTTGTGTGAATGAGCCCTAAGGTGGATTTACATGGCCCCATATTTGGGCAGATTATCAGGAATGAACGTTCCTGCGAATGCTCATTACCAACAATCTGCCCATCTAAATGTGCTGCCGATCACCCGATGAACGAGCGGAATGCTTTTTCATCGGGTGATCCTGTCTTTCATTCAGGGACTGAAATGATTGTTTCTGGGCAGCAGATTGTGCGGTCTAAACAGCTATCTGCTGCCCAGAAACAATTCAGCTGTGTGAGGACGAGCGATCGTAATAGTGATCCCTCATCCATGTAACAACAGCGGTCTCCTTCACTGAACAAGCAGCCGACTTGGGAGAAAGAGACAGCAGTGTACTGATGTGAGAAGTAGAAGGTATAACAGTGCAGTGTGTACAGTTGTATATTATGATTAGAGTTGAGCGAACACCTGGATGTTCGGGTTCGAGAAGTTCGGCCGAACTTCCCGGAAATGTTCGGGTTCGGGATCCGAACCCGATCCGAACTTCGTCCCGAACCCGAACCCCATTGAAGTCAATGGGGACCCGAACTTTTCGGCACTAAAACGGCTGTAAAACAGCCCAGGAAAGGGCTAGAGGGCTGCAAAAGGCAGCAACATGTAGGTAAATCCCCTGCAAACAAATGTGGATAGGGAAATGAATTAAAATAAAAATTAAATAAATAAAAATTAACCAAAATCAATTGGAGAGAGGTCCCATAGCAGAGAATCTGGCTTCCCGTCACCCACCACTGGAACAGTCCATTCTCAGATATTTAGGCCCCGGCACCCAGGCAGAGGAGAGAGGTCCCGTAACAGAGAATCTGGCTTCATGTCAGCAGAGAATCAGTCTTCATGTCATAGCAGAGAATCAGGCTTCACGTCACCCACCACTGCAACAGTCCATTTTCATAAATTTAGGCCCAGCACCCAGGCAGAGGAGAGAGGTCCCGTAACAGAGGATCTGGCTTCATGTCAGCAGAGAATCAGTCTGCATGTCATAGCAGAGAATCAGGCTTCACGTCAGCCACCACTGCAACAGTCCATTGTCATAAATTTAGGCCCAGCACCCAGGCAGAGGAGAGAGGTCCCGTAACAGACAATCTGGTTTCATGTCAGCAGAGAATCAGTCTGCATGTCATAGCAGAGAATCAGGCTTCACGTCACCCACCACTGCAACAGTCCATTGTCATAAATTTAGGCCCAGCACCCAGGCAGAGGAGAGAGGTCCCGTAACAGACAATCTGGCTTCATGTCAGCAGAGAATTAGTCTGCATGTCATAGCAGAGAATGAGGCTTCACGTCAGCCACCACTGCAACAGTCCATTGGCATATATTTAGGCCCAGCACCCAGGCAGAGGAGATAGGTCCCGTAACAGACAATCTGTCTTCATGTCAGCAGAGAATTAGTCTGCATGTCATAGCAGAGAATGAGGCTTCACGTCAGCCACCACTGCAACAGTCCATTGGCATATATTTAGGCCCAGCACCCAGGCAGAGGAGAGAGGTCCCGTAACAGACAATCTGGCTTCATGTCAGCAGAGAATCAGTCTGCATGTCATAGCAGAAAATCAGGCTTCACGTCAGCCACCACTGCAACAGTCCATTGTCAGATATTTAGGCCCAGCACCCAGGCAGAGGAGAGAGGTCCCGTAACAGAGGATCTGGCTTCATGTCAGCAGAGAATTAGTCTGCATGTCATAGCAGAGAATCAGGCTTCACGTCACCCAACATTGGAACAGTCCATTGGCATATATTTAGGCCCTGGCACCCAGACAGAGGAGAGGTTCATTCAACTTTGGGTAGCCTCGCAATATAATGGTAAAATGAAAATAAAAATAGGATTGAATGAGGAAGTGCCCTGGAGTCCAATAATATATGGTTAAGGGGAGGTAGTTAATGTCTAATCTGGACAAGGGACGGACAGGTCCTGTGGGATCCATGCCTGGTTCATTTTTATTAACGTCAGCTTGTCCACATTGGCTGTAGACAGGCGGCTGCGTTTGTCTGTAATGACGCCCCCTGCCGTGCTGAATACACGTTCAGACAAAACGCTGGCTGCCGGGCAGGCCAGCACCTCCAAGGCATAAAAGGCTAGCTCTGGCCACGTGGACAATTTAGAGACCCAGAAGTTGAATGGGGCCGAACCATCAGTCAGTACGTGGAGGGGTGTGCACACGTACTGTTCCACCATGTTAGTGAAATGTTGCCTCCTGCTAACACGTTGCGTATCAGGTGGTGGTGCAGTTAGCTGTGGCGTGTTGACAAAACTTTTCCACATCTCTGCCATGCTAACCCTGCCCTCAGAGGAGCTGGCCGTGACACAGCTGCCTTGGCGACCTCTTGCTCCTCCTCTGCCTTGGCCTTGGGCTTCCACTTGTTCCCCTGTGACATTTGGGAATGCTCTCAGTAGCGCGTCTACCAACGTGCGCTTGTACTCGCGCATCTTCCTATCACGCTCCAGTGCAGGAAGTAAGGTGGGCACATTGTCTTTGTAGCGTGGATCCAGCAGGGTGGCAACCCAGTAGTTCGCACAGGTTAAAATGTGGGCAACTCTGCTGTCGTTGCGCAGGCACTGCAGCATGTAGTCGCTCATGTGTGCCAGGCTGCCCAGGGGTAAGGACAAGCTGTCCTCTGTGGGAGGCGTATCGTCATCGTCCTGCCTTTCCCCCCAGCCACGCACCAGTGATGGACCCGAGCTGCGTTGGGTGCCACCCCGCTGTGACCATGCTTCATCCTCATCCTCCTCCACCTCCTCCTCATCCTCGTCCTCCTCGTCCTCCAGTAGTGGGCCCTGGCTGGCCACATTTGTACCTGGCCTCTGCTGTTGCCAAAAACCTCCCTCTGAGTCACTTCGAAGAGACTGGCCTGAAAGTGCTAAAAATGACCCCTCTTCCTCCTCCTCCTCCTCCTGGGCCACCTCCTCTTCCATCATCGCCCTAAGTGTTTTCTCAAGGAGACATAGAAGTGGTATTGTAACGCTGATAACGGCGTCATCGCCACTGGCCATGTTGGTGGAGTACTCGAAACAGCGCAACAGGGCACACAGGTCTCGCATGGAAGCCCAGTCATTGGTGGTGAAGTGGTGCTGTTCTGTAGTGCGACTGACCCGTGCGTGCTGCAGCTGAAACTCCACTATGGCCTGCTGCTGCTCGCACAGTCTGTCCAGCATGTGCAAGGTGGAGTTCCACCTGGTGGGCACGTCGCATATGAGGCGGTGAGCGGGAAGGCCGAAGTTACGCTGTAGCGCAGACAGGCGAGCAGCAGCAGGATGTGAACGCCGGAAGCGCGAACAGACGGCCCGCACTTTATGCAGCAGCTCTGACATGTCGGGGTAGTTGTGAATGAACTTCTGCACCACCAAATTCAGCACATGCGCCAAGCAAGGGATGTGCGTCAAATTGGCTAGTCCCAGAGCTGCAACGAGATTTCGCCCATTATCACACACCACCAGGCCGGGCTTGAGGCTCACCGGCAGCAACCACTCGTCGGTCTGTTGTTCTATACCCCGCCACAACTCCTGTGCGGTGTGGGGCCTGTCCCCCAAACATATGAGTTTCAGAATGGCCTGCTGACGTTTACCCCGGGCTGTGCTGAAGTTGGTGGTGAAGGTGTGTGGCTGACTGGATGAGCAGGTGGAAGAAGAGGAGGAGGAAGCCGAGAAGGAGGAGGTGGCAACAGGAGGCAAAGAATGTTGCCCTGCGATCCTTGGCGGCGGAAGGACGTGCTTACTGGTCCACGTATCTGTGGTTAGGTGGACCTTGCTACAGATGGCGTTGCGCAGTGCACACTTGATTTTATCGGATACTTGGTTGTGCAGGGAAGGCACGGCTCTCTTGGAGAAGTAGTGGCGGCTGGGAACAACATACTGTGGGACAGCAAGCGACATGAGCTGTTTGAAGCTGTCTGTGTCCACCAGCCTAAATGACAGCATTTCATAGGCCAGTAGTTTAGAAATGCTGGCATTCAGGGCAATGGATCGAGGGTGGCTAGGTGGGAATTTACGCTTTCTCTCAAATGTTTGTGAGATGTAGAGCTGAACGCTGCCGTGTGACATGGTTGAGACGCTTTGTGACGGAGGTGGTGGTGGTGGTGGTACATCCCTTGTTTGCTGGGCGGCAGGTGCCAACGTTCCTCCAGAGGCGGAGGAAGAGGCCGAGGCGGCAGCAGCAGAAGAGGCCGAGGCGGCAGCAGCAGAAGAGGTAGCAGGGGGAGCCTGAGTGACTTCCTTGGTTTTAAGGTGTTTACTCCACTGCAGTTCATGCTTTGCATGCAGGTGCCTGGTCATGCAGGTTGTGCTCAGGTTCAGAACGGTAATGCCTCGCTTCAGGCTCTGATGGCACAGCGTGCAAACCACTCGGGTCTTGTCGTCAGCACATTGTTTGAAGAAGTGCAATGCCAGGGAACTCCTTGAAGCTGCCTTTGGGGTGCTCGGTCCCAGATGGCGGCGGTCAGTAGCAGGCGGAGTCTCTTGGCGGCGGGTGTTCTGCTTTTGCCCACTGCTCCCTCTTTTGCTACGCTGTTGGCTCGGTCTCACCACTGCCTCTTCCTCCGAACTGTGAAAGTCAGTGGCACGACCTTCATTCCATGTGGGGTCTAGGACCTCATCGTCCCCTGCATCGTCTTCCACCCAGTCTTGATCCCTGACCTCCTGTTCAGTCTGCACACTGCAGAAAGACGCAGCAGTTGGCACCTGTGTTTCGTCATCATCAGAGACGTGCTGAGGTGGTATTCCCATGTCCTCATCATCAGGAAACATAAGTGGTTGTGCGTCAGTGCATTCTATGTCTTTCACCGCTGGGGAAGGGCTAGGTGGATGCCCTTGGGAAACCCTGCCAGCGGAGTCTTCAAACAGCATAAGAGACTGCTGCATAACTTGAGGCTGAGACAGTTTCCCTGGTATGCATGGGGGTGATGTGACAGACTGATGGAGTTGGTTTTCAGGCGCCATCTGTGCGCTTTCTGCAGAAGACTGGGTGGGAGATAATGTGAACGTGCTGGATCCACTGTCGGCCACCCAATTGACTAATGCCTGTACCTGCTCAGGCCTTACCATCCTTAGAACGGCATTGGGCCCCACCATATATCGCTGTAAATTCTGGCGGCTACTGGGACCTGAGGTAGTTGGTACACTAGGACGTGTGGATGTGGCAGAACGGCCACGTCCTCTCCCAGCACCAGAGGGTCCACTAACACCACCACGACCATGTCCACGTCCGCGTCCCTTACTAGATGTTTTCCTCATTGTTATGGTTCACCACAACAACAAAAATATTATTTGGCCCAATGTATTGTATTCAAATTCAGCGGGATATAAATTTGAGGCCTAGTATTTAGGCGCTGGGTAACCGGTATGGATTTAGTGACAGAATTAGACTTGGAAATGCACAGTAGCGTGTGTGTGAAGTTATTCTGAATGACCCTATGTGCACCTTGAATATTATATACCCTTTTAGGGATAGATTTCAAATAGCTCTGATATAGCAGAAACCACTAAATTATGAAATTGCTAAATTGGGAATTGTATTTCAACCCAGAACAAAAAATGTGCTTTGACGGACACTAAATAACTTTCCCATCCACAACAGGACAGCGGTAACGAGAGATTTAGCGGGATATAAATTTGAGGCCTAGTATTTAGGCGCTGGGTGACCGGTATGGATTTACTCACAGAATTAGACTTGGAAATGCACAGTAGCGTGTGTGTGAAGTTATTCTGAATGACCCTATGTGCACCTTGAATATTATATACCCTTTTAGGGATAGATTTCAAATAGCTCTGATATAGCAGAAACCACTAAATTATGAAATTGCTAAATTGGGAATTGTATTTCAACCCAGAACAAAAAATGTGCTTTGACGGACACTAAATAACTTGCCCAGCCACAACAGTACAGCGGTAACGACAGATTTAGCGGGATATAAATTTGAGGCCTAGTATTTAGGCGCTGGGTGACCGGTATGGATTTACTAACAGAATTAGACTTGGAAATGCACAGTAGCGTGTGTGTGAAGTTATTCTGAATGACCCTATGTGCACCTTGAATATTATATACCCTTTTAGGGAAAGATTTCAAATAGCTCTGATATAGCAGAAACCACTAAATTATGAAATTGCTAAATTGGGAATTGTATTTGAACCCTGAACAAAAAATGTGCTTTGACGGACACTAAATAACTTGCCCAGCCACAACAGTACAGCGGTAACGACAGATTTAGCGGGATATAGATTTGAGGCCTAGTATTTAGGCGCTGGGTGACCGGTATGGATTTAGTGACAGAATTAGACTGGGATATGGCCAAAAAATAACCACACTATTGCTGGTTAAATGCACTTGGTGTGACAGCTTGACCAACCACACTACTGAGGGTTAAATGCACTTGGTGACGGGCGCAGCTTGCCCCTGATTTAGTATATGGCCAAAAAATGAACAGACTATTGCTGGTTAAATGCACTTGGTGTGACAGCTTCACCCTGATGTAGGCTTTAGCCAAAAAACAACCACACCATTGAGGGTTAAATGCACTTGGTGACAGGCGCAGCTTGCCCCTGATGTAGTATATGGCCAAAAAATGAACAGACTATTGCTGGTTAAATGCACTTGGTGTGACAGCTTGACCAACCACACTACTGAGGGTTAAATGCACTTGGTGACGGGCGCAGCTTGCCCCTGATGTAGTATATGGCCAAAAAATGAACAGACTATTGCTGGTTAAATGCACTTGGTGTCACAGCTTGACCAACCACACTACTGAGGGTTAAATGCACTTGGTGTCACAGCTTGACCAACCACACTACTGAGCAGGGCTGCCATCAGAAATTTTGGGGCCCCTTACACAGCTCAAGGCCTGGGCCCCCCCTCCTACCCCGCCCCTTTAGAATCCATCCTGACTCCACCTCCCCTCCACCCCCAAGGACCTACCCCCAATTTCATAATTTTTTTACAACTACAAAGACAGTAAAAAGTGATAATCAGTGATTTCAGTAAGGAATTCATTTTTGACCAAATAATATGAAGCCTGCTACCACGACAAGGTAGACTCTTTTAAGCAGGACCCTCCACTAACACTAACTACACTATCTGTTCTAATCTGCCCTAGCAATCTTCCCCTGGCACATTTAAGAAAAAAAAAACCTAAAAAAGCACAAGGTTTACTGTTACAGTGTTATGGGGGGATCTGTGGATGACACACTGTTATGGGGGGAATCTGTGGAGGACTTACTCTTATAGGGGGAATATGTGGATGACACACTGTTATGGGGGAATCTGTGGATGACACTTATGGGGGAATCTGTGGATGACACACTGTTATGGGGGAATCTGTGGATGACACAGTTATGGGAGATCTGTGGGTGACACACTGTTATGGGGGATCTGTGGATGACACACTGTTATGGGGGAATCTGTGGATGACACACTGTTATGGGGGATCTGTGGATGACACACTGTTATGGGGGATCTGTGGATGACACACTGTTATGGGGGAATCTGTGGATGACACACTGTTATGGGGGAATCTGTGGATGACACACTGTTATGGGGGAATCTGTGGATGACACTGTTATGGGGGATCTGTGGATGACACACTGTTATGGGGGAATCTGTGGATGACACAGTTATGGGGGAATCTGTGGATGACACAGTTATGGGGGAATCTGTGGATGACACACTGTTATGGGGAGATCTGTGGATGACACACTGTTATGGGGGAATCTGTGGATGACACAATGTTATGGGGGATCTGTGGATGACACACTGTTATGGGGGGATCTGTGGATGACACACTGTTATGGGGGAATCTGTGGATGATGACACTGTTATGGGGGATCTGTGGATGACACACTGTTATGGGGGAATCTGTGGATGACACACTGTTATGGGGGAATCTGTGGATGACACACTGTTATGGGGGATCTGTGGATGACATTGTTATGGGGGATCTGTGGATGGCACACTGTTATGGGGGAATCTGTGGATGACACACTGTTATGGGGGAATCTGTGGATGACACACTGTTATGAGGAATCTGTGGATGACACTGTTATGGGGATCTGTGGATGACACTGTTATGAGGATCTGTGGATGACACTGTTATGGGGGATCTGTGGATGACACACTGTTATGGGGGATCTGTGGATGACACTGTTATGGGGAATCTGTGGATGACACTGTTATGGGGATCTGTGGATGACACTGTTATGGGGATCTGTGGATGACACTGTTATGGGGGATCTGTGGATGACACACTGTTATGAGGAATCTGTGGATGACACTGTTATGGGGATCTGTGGATGACACTGTTATGGGGATCTGTGGATGACACTGTTATGGGGGATCTGTGGATGACACACTGTTATAGGGGATCTGTGGATGACACACTGTTATGGGGGATCTGTGGGTGACACACTGTTATGGGGGGGTCTGTGGGTGACGCACTGTTATGAGGGATCTGTGGATGACACTCAACCACTCTCAAACCCAACTGGTCAAACTTGTTAAATGGATCCCAAACACAATATGCACAATAACACCCCCCACCCCCTCCAACACTTAATTAACCCCTTCATGTCCTAAACATTTTTTTCAAAGCTGAACACAAAGCTAAATAGGGCTGGGTGGGCTGGCAAGGGAGGGGTTAATAACAATGATGGAGGATCATGGCCCTGTGGGATAATCCAGAAAACAGCTTTGCATTTTACCCCTGAGCAAAGACCACACAACAAGTTGGACATGCAGTACTTTTAGTCCGGCGGCCTTTCGCCATGCACTGCCGTGCTGGGCCGGAGCTCCACCCCCGTCCCCATTATAGTCAATGGGGACGGAGCGGTGGTCCGGCGAAATAACGGCAGGACGGATCTGACAGGGTGAACAGCCTGTCGGATCCATCCTGCCGCTAGTGTGAAAGTAGCCTTACAATCTCATGGCTTCTGAGCAACAGATCGCGTGGTCTTCACAGTCATCTGTCACTTCTCTTATCTCTCTGCTCCTGTCCCTTAATCTTATCACTGCTGCAACAAAAGCATCAGCCTCAGTGTAAACTGTTCTAGTGACTCACGGCTCTTTTAACTCAAAGAATCGAATGAGTCTCTAACTAAGTCGGATCTTTAGATTCTTTTAACCTGAGACTCATTCTATTCTTTCTTAGACTCCCTGTACTTGTGTCAGTGACTCAGACTCAGAGCTGCTAGTGCTTGCCTTGCCTCAGCTCTGATTGGTTGGTGGGCGGGGAGGGGAGGGGCTGGCAGAAGCAGCTTCCACTCTAGGATCAGATTACACTCCTCCCGAGTCCCTCCCTGCTGCCAGCGGCTCTGCTATTGTGTGCTGTGTGACTCACTGACTCAGACTGAGCGGCTTCACACGGATCGGCTCAGTCAGAGGAATCGACTCCTCCGGTTCAGTGAACTGAATCGATTCAAATGAATGATTCGTTCATGAACTGGACATCACTAGCAAGGAATGATCAATTGCCCCCCTCTAGCGATGCAATAAAGTTCAACTCAAGTCACTGACAAATGAGAGGGGGTAATTACATTGGAACTGGCCGGGCCCCCCCCAGGGTCTGGGCCCCTTACTGGGGTATCGGCTGTACCCCCCTGATGGCGGCCCTGCTACTGAGGGTTAAATGCACTTGGTGACGGGCGCAGCTTGCCCCTGATGTAGTATATGGCCAAAAAATGAACAGACTATTGCTGGTTAAATGCACTTGGTGACGGGCGCAGCTTGCCCCTGATGTAGTATATGGCCAAAAAATGAACAGACTATTGCTGGTTAAATGCACTTGGTGTGACAGCTTCACCCTGATGTAGGCTTTAGCCAAAAAACAACCACACCATTGAGGGTTAAATGCACTTGGTGACAGGCGCAGCTTGCCCCTGATGTAGTATATGGCCAAAAAATAAACAGACTATTGCTGGTTAAATGCACTTGGTGTGACAGCTTGACCAACCACACTACTGAGGGTTAAATGCACTTGGTGACGGGCGCAGCTTGCCCCTGATGTAGTATATGGCCAAAAAATGAACAGACTATTGCTGGTTAAATGCACTTGGTGACGGGCGCAGCTTGCCCCTGATTTAGTATATGGCCAAAAAATGAACAGACTATTGCTGGTTAAATGCACTTGGTGTGACAGCTTCACCCTGATGTAGGCTTTAGCCAAAAAACAACCACACCATTGAGGGTTAAATGCACTTGGTGACAGGCGCAGCTTGCTCCTGATGTAGTATATGGCCAAAAAATAAACAGACTATTGCTGGTTAAATGCACTTGGTGTGACAGCTTGACCAACCACACTACTGAGGGTTAAATGCACTTGGTGACGGGCGCAGCTTGCCCCTGATGTAGTATATGGCCAAAAAATGAACAGACTATTGCTGGTTAAATGCACTTGGTGACGGGCGCAGCTTGCCCCTGATTTAGTATATGGCCAAAAAATGAACAGACTATTGCTGGTTAAATGCACTTGGTGTGATAGCTTGACCAACCACACTACTGAGGGTTAAATGCACTTGGTGACGGGCGCAGCTTGCCCCTGATGTAGTATATGGCCAAAAAATAAACAGACTATTGCTGGTTAAATGCACTTGGTGTGACAGCTTCACCCTGATGTAGGCTTTAGCCAAAAAACAACCACACCATTGAGGGTTAAATGCACTTGGTGACGGGCGCAGCTTGCCCCTGATGTAGTATATGGCCAAAAAATGAACAGACTATTGCTGGTTAAATGCACTTGGTGTGACAGCTTCACCCTGATGTAGGCTTTAGCCAAAAAACAACCACACCATTGAGGGTTAAATGCACTTGGTCGCAGCTTGGATGCACTTGGTCGCAGCACCGCACAAGACACAAAATGGCCGCCGATCACCCCAGAAAAAAGTGACTGACAAACGGTCTGGGCAGCCTAAAAACAGTGAGCAATTGAGTATCAGCAGCTCAATGATCCACAGCTGCAGATCGATCAATTAATCAAGTGCTTTGGAGGAGTTAATCTGCCTAATCTCGCCCTACTGTCGCAGCCGCAACCTCTCCCTACGCTAATCAGAGCAGAGTGACGGGTGGCGCTATGTGACTCCAGCTTAAATAGAGGCTGGGTCACATGGTGCTCTGGCCAATCACAGCCATGCCAATAGTAGGCATGGCTGTGACGGCCTCTTGGGGCAAGTAGTATGACGCTTGTTGATTGGCTGCTTTGCAGCCTTTCAAAAAGCGCCAAGAAAGCGTCACAAAAGCGCCAAGAAAGCGACGAACACCGAACCCGAACTTTTACGAAAATGTCCGGGTTCGGGTCCGTGTCACGGACACCCCAAAATTCGGTACGAACCCGAACTATACAGTTCGAGTTCGCTCATCCCTAATTATGATCACTATGTGAGGTACATGAGGTAATAGTAGTTGTAACTGTCTACAGGCTTGCTCTTCCTGAGGCTTGCTGTTTTAAGTGGGCTTTTTATTAACCACTTCAGCCCCACTAGGTGAAACCCCCTTCATGACCAGGCCACTTTTTACACTTCGGCACTACACTTCTTTCACCGTTTATCGCTCGGTCATGCAACTTACCACCCAAATGAATTTTACCTCCTTTTCTTCTCACTAATGGAGCTTTCATTTGGTGGTATTTTATTGCTGCTGACATTTTTACTTTTTTTGTTATTAATCAAAATGTAACGATTTTTTTGCAAAAAAATGACATTTTTCACTTTCAGCTGTGAAATTTTGCAAAAAAACACGACATCCATATATAAATTTTTCGCTAAATTTATAGTTCTACATGTCTTTGATAAAAAAAAAATGTTTGGGCAAAAAAAAAATGGTTTGGGTAAAAGTTATAGCATTTACAAACTATGGTACAAAAATGTGAATTTCCGCTTTTTGAAACGGCTCTGATTTTCTGAGCACCTGTCATGTTTCCTGAGGTTCTACAATGCCCAAACAGTAGAAAAACCCCACAAATGACCCCATTTCGGAAAGTAGACACCCTAAGGTATTCGCTGATGGGCATAGTGAGTTCATAGAACTTTTTATTTTTTGTCACAAGTTAGCGGAAAATGATGATGATTTTTATTTTTTATTTTTTTTCTTACAAAGTCTCATATTCCACTAACTTGCGACAAAAAATAAAAAATTCTAGGAACTCACCATGCCCCTCACAGAATACCTTGGGGTGTCTTCTTTCCAAAATGGGGTCACTTGTGGGGTAGTTATACTGCCCTGGCAATTTAGGGGCCCAAATGTGTGAGAAGAACTTTGCAATCAAAATGTGTAAGAAATGACCGGTGAAATCCGAAAGGTGCACTTTGGAATATGCGCCCCTTTGCCCACCTTGGCAGCAAAAAAGTGTCACACATGTGGTATCGCCGTACTCAGGAGAAGTTGGGGAATGTGTTTTGGGGTGTCATTTTACATATACCCATGCTGGGTGAGAGAAATATCTTGGCAAAAGACAACTTTTCCCATTTTTTTATACAAAGTTGGCATTTGACCAAGATATTTTTCTCACCCAGCATGGGTATATGTAAAATGACACCCCAAAACACATTCCCCAACTTCTCCTGAGTACGGCGATACCAGATGTGTCACACTTTTTTGCTGCCAAGGTGGGCAAAGGGGCACATATTCCAAAGTGCACCTTTCGGATTTTGCAGGGCATTTTTTACACATTTTGATTGCAAAGTTCTTCTCACACATTTGGGCCCCTAAATTGCCAGGGCAGTATAACTACCCCACAAGTGACCCCATTTTGGAAAGAAGACACCCCAAGGTATTCCGTGAGGGGCATGGCGAGTTCCTAGAATTTTTTATTTTTTGTCGCAAGTTAGTGGAATATGAGACTTTGTAAGGAAAAAAGAAAAAAAAAGAAAAATCATCATTTTCCGCTAAATTGTGACAAAAAATAAAAAATTCTAGGAACTCGCCGTGCCCCCCACGGAATACCTTGGGGTGTCTTCTTTCCAAAATGGGGTCACTTGTGGCGTAGTTATACTGCCCTGGCAATTTAGGGGCCCAAATGTGTAAGAAGTACCTTGAAATCAAAATGTGTAAAAAATGGCCTGCGAAATCCGAAAGGTGCCCCTTTGCCCACCTTGGCTGCAAAAAAGTGTCACACATCTGGTATCGCCGTACTCAGGAGAAGTTGGGCAATGTGTTTTGGGGGGTCATTTTACATATACCCATGCTGGGTGAGAGAAATATCTTGGCAAAAGACAACTTTTCCCATTTTTTTATACAAAGTTGGCATTTGACCAAGATATTTTTCTCACCCAGCATGGGTATATGTAAAATGACACCCCAAAACACATTCCCCAACTTCTCCTGAGTACGGCGATACCAGATGTGTGACACTTTTTTGCAGCCTAGATGCGCAAAGGGGCCCAAATTCCTTTTAGGAGGGCATTTTTAGACATTTGGATCCCAGACTTCTTCTCACACTTTCGGGCCCCTAAAAAGCCAGGGCAGTATAAATACCCCACATGTGACCCCACTTTGGAAAGAAGACACCCCAAGGTATTCAATGAGGGGCCTGGCGAGTTCCTAGAATTTATTTTTTTTTTGCATAAGTTAGCGGATATTGATTTTTTTTTGTTTTTTTTTCTCACAAAGTCTCACTTTCCGCTAACTTAGGACAAAAATTTCAATCTTTCATGGACTCAATATGCCCCTCACGGAATACCTTGGGGTGTCTTCTTTCCGAAATGGGGTCACATGTGGGGTATTTATACTGCCCTGGCTTTTTAGGGGCCCTAAAGCGTGAGAAGTCTGGAATATAAATGTCTAAAAATGTTTACGCATTTGGATTCCGTGAGGGGTATGGTGCGTCCATGTGAGATTTTATTTTTTGACACAAGTTAGTGGAATATGAGACTTTGTAAGAAAAAACAAAAACAAACAAAAAATGTCCGCTAACTTGTGCCAAAAAAAATGGCTGAATGGAGCCTTACCAGGGGGGGAGTGATCAATGACAGGGGGGTGATCAATGACAGGGGGGTGATCACCCATATAGACTCCCTGATCACCCCCCTGTCATTGATCACCCCCCCTGTAAGGCTCCATTCAGACGTCCGCATGATTTTTACGGATCCATGGATACATGGATCGGATCCACAGAACGCATGCGGACGTCTGAATGGAGCCTTACAGGGGGGTTATCAATGACAGGGGGTGATCAGGGTATCACCCCCCTGTCACTGATCACCCCCCCTGTAAGGCTCCATTCAGACATCCGCATGATTTTTTACGGATCCATGGATACATGGATCGGATCCACAGAACGCATGCGGACGTCTGAATGGAGCCTTACAGGGGGGTTCTCAATGACAGGGGGTGATCAGGGTGATCAGGGTGATCACCCCCCTGTCACTGATCACCCCCCCTGTAAGGCTCCATTTAGACATCCGCATGATTTTTTACGGATCCATGGATACATGGATCGGATCCACAGAACGCATGCGGACGTCTGAATGGAGCCTTACAGGGGGGTTATCAATGACAGGGGGTGATCAGGGTAATCAGGGTGATCACCCCCCTGTCACTGATCACCCCCCCTGTAAGGCTCCATTCAGACATCCGCATGATTTTTTACGGATCCATGGATACATGGATCGGATCCACAGAACGCATGCGGACGTCTGAATGGAGCCTTACAGGGGGGTTATCAATGACAGGGGGTGATCAGGGTAATCAGGGTGATCACCCCCCTGTCACTGATCACCCCCCCTGTAAGGCTCCATTCAGACATCCGCATGATTTTTTACGGATCCATGGATACATGGATCGGATCCACAGAACGCATGCGGACGTCTGAATGGAGCCTTACAGGGGGGTTATCAATGACAGGCGGGTGATCAGGGTAATCAGGGTGATCACCCCCCTGTCACTGATCACCCCCCCCGTAAGGCTCCATTCAGACATCCACATGATTTTTACGGATCCATGGATACATGGATCGGATCCGTAAAAGTCATGCGGACGTCTGAATGGAGCCTGACAGGGCGGTGATCAATAACAGGGGGTGATCAGGGAGTGTATATGGGTGATCACCCGCCTGTCATTGATCACCCCCCTGTAAGGCTCCATTCAGACGTCCGCATGATTTTTACGGATCCATGGATACATGGATCGGATCCGTAAAAATCATGCGGACGTCTGAATGGAGCCTGACAGGGCGGTGCTCAATGACAGGGGGTGATCAGGGAGTGTATATGGGTGATCACCCGCCTGTCATTGATCACCCCCCTGTAAGGCTCCATTCAGACGTCCGCATGATTTTTACGGATCCATGGATACATGGATCGGATCCGTAAAAATCATGCGGACGTCTGAACGGAGCCTGACAGGGGGGTGATCAATGACAGGGCGGTGATCAATGACAGGGGGGTGATCAGGGAGTTTATATGGGGTGATCAGGGGTTTATAAGGGGTTAATAAGTGACGGGGGGGGGGGGGTGTAGTGTAGTGTAGTGTGGTGTTTGGTGGGACTGTACTGACCTACCTGAGTCCTCTGGTGGTCGATCCTAACAAAAGGGACCACCAGAGGACCAGGTAGGAGGTATATTAGACGCTGTTATGAAAACAGCGTCTAATATACCTGTTAGGGGTTAAAAAATTCGGATCTCCAGCCTGCCAGCGAGCGATCGCCGCTGGCAGGCTGGAGATCCACTTGCTTACCTTCTGTTCCTGTGAGCGCGCGCGCCTGTGCGCGCGCGTTCACAGGAAATCTCGCGTCTCGCGAGAAGACGCGTATATGCGTCCAGGAGGAGTAAAGCAACCACCTCCCGGACGCATATACGCGTACGGCGGTCGGGAGGTGGTTAAGTGGAGTTAAATAAAAGGACTTCTGGTGCTGAGTGTGATTTTGTGGGAGTGATTGCAGGTGGCTGAGTGTGGTTTAAAGCAGAGATCCTTGAAAGTTACGTTTTTGCATTTTAGTACTGCCATTTAAAACTTTTTTTTTTCTCTGCTGTGTATTGCCATTTAAACCCATTTTTTTTCTCTGCTTGATTAAGGGGAGTGCCCTGGGCAACCAGGTGCTATAAATTAAACCACTGAACTCTCCAGAGCTAGCTCTTCCTGAGGCTTGCTGTACTAAGTTAAGTTTTTGCATTTTAGTACTGCCATTTAAAACTTTTTTTATTTTTTTCTCTCGGCTTGATTAAGGGGAGTGGCCTGGGCAACCAGGTGCTATAAATTGAACCACTGAACCCTCCCAGAGCTTGCTGTACTAAGTGGGCTTCTTATTAAGTGGAGTTAAAGAAAAGGAGTTTAAGACAAGGAGCAGGAAACTAAGGTTGGATATAATTTCCTTGTGTGTTGTTGGCTTAATTCTAGGTAGTCCTTCAACTACAGCAGACAGGGTCTAATTCTAAATCATATTTACTGTTTTACTTTTTTAAATTCCCATTTAGTATGTGTTGCACAATTGACAACGCAGTCCAGTGCACATATTTCATGATATATGCAGTCCTGGAACAGCCATTCGAGGGTGTATATCTTTGTTCAACATGTGAGCAAATTACCCGTTTGAAATGGCAAATCGAGTCTCTAAACGGGAAAGTTGCAACACTGAGAGGCATTGACAATTTGAAAAAGAGTTTGCTTCTCACCGAGCAAGCACTCTTTGGGGTAGATGAGGGGGGGGGGGGTGACAGAGAGGAGGCTGAGGAAAGTGAGGTAGCTAGCTGGGTAACAGTTAGAAAGTGGGGTAGAGGTAAGAGTGCCAAGGAGGCTAGCCCTGATCTGACATACCCCAACAAGTTTGCACGTTTGGCAGATGAGGGGGATGATCCGTCCAATGACAGCCTTCAGCCAGTTGGCTAGTACCTTGGCGAGGATCTTGTACTACACATTCAGAAGAGAGATGCGACACCAGTTCTTAAGATCCCGTCTCTCCCCTTCCGCTTATACAAGATCGTGATCATTCCCTCCCTCAACGATCATTCTGCCCTCGACCACCATCTTCTTGTACAGCTCCAACAGGTCCGGGCCAATAAGGTCCCACAGCCCTATGTAGAGCTCTGCTGGGAGATCGTCACTGCCCAGGGTCCTGCCACCTGAAGGATGTAGCGGCAGAGTGCAGCTCCTCCACTATCAAGGGAGCATCCATCGACGCAACGCCTGCAGGATCAAGGATGTTAGCAATACCTGACATGAACTTAGAGGTGGCATCCGAGTCGGTGGTCTTCGGGGAGTAGAGGTTGCTGTAGTATTCGCGGACAACTCCCATCACTCCCTCCTTCCCGGTGGTGATGTTTCTGGTCTCGTCTCGCAGCTCATTCAGGGGCGTATGGCTGGCGTGCAGCTTCCTGAAAAAGAAAGTTACATTTCTCACCCTTCTCCAGGTGCTCTGCTTTGGCACAGAAGAGGATGCACCTGGATTCCTCCTCAAAGTGTCTTTTCAGGCTCTTTTTAGCCTCCTTCAGCTCATTCCTGACGTCTATGCCGCACTGGTAGAGGTCCTGCAAGGAACGTAGCTGTCTCTGCCGCTGTCTCTGCAGAACTGCTTACACGCTTGTTGACGGCCTTTCGTCTGAAAGAAACTGCGAAACTTTCCTTTAACATACTCCCACCATTCAGTAGCATCCTCAAACAGGCATTTGTCGTTCCTCCACCCAATGTAGGCATTTTTCAGTTCCTTTATCACCTCTGCTCTTTGCAGCAGGGCACAGTTAAGCTTCCAGGAGCCACGGCCGGGAGGGAAACCGTTGCCCAGGTTAGCCTGCAGCCTAATGGTCCTGTGGTCAGAGAAGAAGCAGGGGACCATGGAATGCCCAAGGTGTTTCACTGCCCGAGACATGAACACAAAGTTGAAACCTCTGTGAGCCATTGGGGTGGCTCCAACTGTAGTTAACAGAGCCAGCCCCTATGGAGCCCACAGCGTCCTGCAAGGATGCCTGAGTCACCATCTCGATGAGCAGTTTTGAGGAAGAGTCCAAGTCGGTTCTTGCCGAGGTGCACCCGTCTTCTTCGATGGGGCAGAAGTCTCTGCCCAGCACTACTGCCCTAGTGGTATCAAGCTGGGTCCGCAGGAGCTGGAAAAGCTCCAAGTGCTAACTCTCGACCAGGGGGGACATACACGTTGATGAGTCTAACTGGCTCCCCCACCCATGAGCATTCTGCGACCAGAAGCCTGCCGCAGATGAGCTCATGGACGGAATCAAGCGTGAAAGCGCTCCCCCTGATAAGGATAGCGACTCCTGTGGCACCCGTGCTGCCTCCACCAGACCAGTAGGAGGGTCCACGAGACCACTGCCTGGCCAGATGATTGTAGGACCTGAAAGAAGGCAAGGCACATTCCTGCAGCATGTAAATGTCACATACCTGTGAAGGCAAAAAGTGTAGCATAGTCTGCAGTCTAGACCTATCCCGGATACTTCTTACATTGATGCTACAGATGTTGAGATTAGACATACTGTAAGAGAAAAGGGGGTTAGCGCAGACCATTCACCTTATTTACCACTCCTGTCGGGCGGATCCTCGTCTTTGAGGACCTCTGGCTCTGGGAGCTGTAGCAGGCCCTTATCCTCTAGTCGGTTGAGCAAGGAAAGCTCTCGGCAGTCTGGGAGTTCTTCGGATTCTGGTTCGGACACAAGGTCCACCACCAGCTGCTACATCTCTTCTTCCTCTGGCAACGGGTCCCCTGTGACTTCCACCACCTTTTCTTGGAGGACTCAGTGCTCGGGCTGTCCCTCCCTTTCCTCTTCCTCTGCAGGGACAAGAGGGGGAAAATCCTCCAGGGAGAGGGCCACAGCAGTGGCTGGAGGGGAGGTTAGCACTGCTGTGGGCATGGGGGGGCTGGGTGGGGCGGAGGGCCGGAGACAGGACCTCTGAGGCAGGGCTAGGGAAAGAGAAGGGGGTTGCTTCAGTGGGTATGGCGGGGAGACTCCGGACCTGGGGAGGGGGAGGAGGAACGGGAAGGGCTGGTGGCACAGGCCAAGGAAAGGGCAGATGTCCTCTTACCCTCCTTCTTGTTGGCCGCTGGGGCTGGAGCCTGTGCTGGCTTCACCAGAACCTTGGCTGCCACCGATACGTAGGTCCTGGCCCTCTTGGGGCAGTCTTTGTACAGATGAGCCGCCTGTCCGCAGAGGTTACAAGCAGTCATCTTCGGACAGTCTATTAATTCTTGCCCTGCCACATGACAAATCCTGCAGGCAGCCTCTTTGCAGTCCTTCATACTGTGACCCTTCTTGCTGCATTTCCTGCAGATCTGTGACCTATCAGGGCAAAAGATGAGTGGAGAGCTAATTTTCCATGCTGCTGGGGGTTGAAGGACTTGTGATGATGCTCTGCTTTGCAGTTCTTTTACTAGATACACAGGACCTATGATGATGTGATCACAGGTCCTGGCAGATGCTTCTATCTCACCAGGGAACTACACCATGCCCTGTGCAGTTCCCTTACTTGATATACAGTAACTGTGATGCTGAAGATGATGTCATCACAGGTCCTGACAAATTCTCCTATCTAACCTAGGAACTACACCATTCTTTGTGCAGTTCCTTTACTAGATATACAGGACCTGCAATGACATCATCACAGGTCTTATAGCTTTCTCTAATGATGGTAGGGCTACTATACTGGAGCTGGATGTAATGAGTGTAATTAGGGTGTGGGGCCTATTCTTCACTGCAGACCCCTTTTCCCCACAGGCCCCATAACAGCTGCGTGGTCTGGCTCTATTGGGGGTACGCCAGTGTGGTAAGGATATAGTGGTATAAGGCTATATCCCATTCTGACATTCAGTTTGGAGTTCAGGAGATTGTCTTGACCAGGACCACAACCCTACATGCATTGAAGCAACTGCCATGTGATTGGTTGACTAGATAATCGCATTAATGAGAAATAGAACAGGTGTTCCTAATAATTCTTTAGGTGAGTGTATACAACTTAATTAAATTGAACCCCACAAAAAAGGATTTCTGTGAAAAGGAAGGGGGAATGAAAGTTTTTGCTTGTAGGTAGCTGCTTTTGAGGTCTGCACTGCAGCACCTGCACTTCTTATAGCATGCACAGCCAGCCACAGCTTCTGTCTTCTCTCTCTCTCTCTGTCAGCTGCCCTGATTGTCACTATTCAACACAACACACACAATTCTTCTTTGGAATCCTAGCCTTTCCCTTCACTCTCCCTGGCAATAAGCTTGATTGATTTCTGACTTTTCCTGATTGATTTCTGACTCTCTCTGACTTCCTAAGATTGCTTTCCTGACAGACACTGTAATACCCGAAAACTCTCATTCATAGCCCAGCACAGAATGGCGTTTTGCTAGGGCACCTCCCTGCCTGCTGCAGCACTTATTGGCTCATGGAGGCTGTCTGTCAGCCTGGGAGCCAACCAGGGCAAGCCCTCCCCAATACTTCCTCTCAGGGTCATGTGAGACCCCATTTTCCACCCTAGTTTTTTTGTCCACCCACATGTACACTAAAATGGCGCTACATGCCATTTTAGTGGATTTGAACGAAACAAACCCGGAAAGATTCGTGTTCGTCTGCCGTCTGAAAAATAGCAAAGTTAGGAGCGAACTCGGTTCGGTCAAAACTGGTTCACTGATCCTTACTCCATGCATATTTCAGCTCCATGCAACTTGTGAAGAGCCCTTTGTGGATAACTCACCAAAATCTGCTCCTGTCGAGAACAGCTGATGGTATCTCCAGTTTTATAGCATGTCAAGAAGTAGACAGCTGGCAGCAGTGGTGAGGCAGAGACACCAGCAAACTCAGCAGTAGAACCCATGTATAAACCAAAAATATCTTATTAAATTACATTGATAGTAAAATATATAAACATATAAATCCACAAATGCAAAGTGCAGTGCATTATAAAATAAAACTATCCAAATTAATATATTCTTGAGAATAAAAAAAACAGACTGTCAATATAGTGATAGAAGGTAACATAATTCCCATACTTGTGATTTTTTTGTATACTTTGCATCTTAAACAGCCTAATGAAGAGATCCAATCCAGTAAAATAGCACACAAAGACGTTTTACTGCACAGGTTGGCCGGAAAAACCATGAGGGAGGAAGGATACTCACATGACCCTGGGAGGAACTGGGGAAGGGGGGCTTGCGCTGACTGGCTCAGAGGCTTAAAAACAGGCTTATCAGCCAATCAGGGGTGGCAGCAGGCAGGGAGATGCCTGTGCAGAATGGTCAGACGTACCTCTGTGTTGATCTGTTTAGGGTGGATGGGTCTATGTAGGGTCTAACAGAAAATGACTTTACACAGTATAGAGAGGCTCAAAGACGCTTCTCTTCTAGTGTAACAGGGACAGTGTAGGAAAAGAATAGAAATAAATAATTGAGGGACTTTGATCAGGGAAAGCAGTTTGAAGGAGTGGGGCCTGGGGCATAGTACTTAATGATACACCTGCTGCAGAACCTTTTTTTTTTGCTGTTCTGTTCTACAAAACTAGTCACCTACATGAAAATAATATTCTTTTTTTCTCTGTCTTGATGACTTGTGTGAGGGCAGTAAGAAATTTGGACTGCCATGAGGAGGATGTTCTGGAGGAGCCAGGGGACCCTATGCATAGCTGTGTTGGTGGTAGTGATGATGGCACTTATAGCCATGGTGGTGATGGTAAAGGCAGCAGTAGCAGGCACTCTGGGCAAATGCAGGGCAGCGAACTGGGAGGAGGCCAAGGAACCCACCCTGAGATATCACAGTATAATAAAAGTGGCAAGGAGGGCGAGGACTATGACGATGATTGTGTGTTGGACTGGACCTAGGAGCCTAATCGGGTTTCTGAGGATGAGACATCAGAGAAGGTTGGTGGCTGTGATTGCAACAAAGAGTGGATGCAACTGCAGTACCCCAGACCTGGGGGTATCTGCAATTGGTGTTATTTTATTGTATATTGTTATTCTTATGTATTTTCATGTTTTGGTTGTTTGTTCCAGCCAGAGGAGGATATGGGTGGCAGGAACAAGGGTAAACACCCTGTTCTTCCCTTCCTGGTGGCAGTGGGCTGGGAAAAACATCACACCAGAACAACACGGTACTTCCAATCACCTTTTTTTGTGTCGTTTAGAGAGTGGGCTGGTCCTACTTCCTGCAAGAAGGGGGGGATTTCCAGTTCAGAGAGAGAAGGGAGAAGATGCGCATGTCAGAGCTCTTACTGCTAGAAACCAGATCTAATTCTCATGCGAGACCAACACTCTAGAGAGATCATCAATATCCAGAACACTGCTTCCAGAAAGCATCAGTTTGTCAAGACATACTGTGATCAGCAAAATGACAACTTTACAGACATTGCTGCAAGTTTAGGGACTATGACTCAGACATCCAGAACCAATTTACTG
Organism: Bufo gargarizans; assembly: GCF_014858855.1. Taxonomy (NCBI): domain Eukaryota; kingdom Metazoa; phylum Chordata; class Amphibia; order Anura; family Bufonidae; genus Bufo; species Bufo gargarizans. The sequence continues at coordinate 218,178,313 of NC_058081.1, read as the reverse complement.
GCGTAACTATTATGGTGAATGGGATTCTGCCTCTCCGCCTGCAGAGCTGTGCCTGCTGCACAGTTTTGCAGGCAGATTGCCATGACAGAATAATTATAGCTGAGGATCCAGGCCGGCAAATTTTTAATTTGATCTATTAACATATGTTACATGAAACAATAAACTTTGACATAGAACTGCAGGAGAGACATTGGTACTTATACATCATCACTGGATAGATACTTGATTATCTATTTATTCATCAATTCATCAATATGGAATATATGCACTGATTCTATATAAAAAGGACGCACATAGATTTTTATAATTTTTGTATTTTTTTATTGCCAAAAGGAGGATCAACTATGCATCAGTATTTGCAATTACACTTTTGATATTATATATAAATAGATGGAAGTGATTTAATCAGTGGTTTATAAGGACATTTATCTATACAACTAAAATATAAGAATAATGATTCTATAACGTTTTATCTATATATCTATGCATTATTGAGATTCATTTAGATAGAAGGATATATTACAATCAGGGTGTGTAGATTTTTATTCAGATTTTCTGTTTTATTATTTTTTTATTTATGTACAGTTGCAAGAAAAAGTATGTGAACCCTTTGGAATGATATGGATTTCTGCACAAATTGGTCACAAAATGTGATCTGATCTTCATCTAAGTCACAACAATAGACAATCACAGTCTGCTTAATCTAATAACACACAAAGAATTAAATGTTACCATGTTTTTATTGAACACACCCTGTTAACATTCACAGTGCAGGTGGAAAAAGTATGTGAATCCCTAGACTAATAACATCTCCAAGAGCTAATTGGAGTGAGGTGTCAGCCAACTGGAGTCCAATCAATGAGATGAGATTGGAGGTGTTGGTTACAGCTGCCCTGCCCTATAAAAAACACACACCAGTTCTGGGTTGCTTTTCACAAGAAGCATTGCCTGGTGAATGATGCCTCGCACAAAAGAGCTCTCAGAAGACCTACAATTAAGAATTGTTGACTTACATAAAGCTGGAAAGGGTTATAAAAGTATCTCCAAAAGCCTTGCTGTTCATCAGTCCACGGTAAGACAAATTGACTATAAATGGAGAAAGTTCAGCACTGCTGCTACTCTGCCATATGCTAACATACCTGTTAGCGAATCTACGATACGTAAAACACTAAACAAGAATGGATTTCATGGGAGGATACCACAGAGGAAGCCACTGCTGTCCAAAAAAAACATTGCTGCACGTTTACAGTTTGCACAAGAGCACCTAGATGTTCCACCACAGTACTGGCAAAATATTCTGTGAACAGGTGAAACCAAAGTTGGGTTGTTTGGAAGAAACACACAACACTATGTGTGGAGAAAAAGAGGCACAGCAGACCAACATCAAAACCTCATCCCAACTGTGAAGTATGGTGGTGGGGGCATCATGGTTTGGGGCTGCTTTGCTGCGTCAGGGCGTGGACGGATTGCTATCATCGAAGGAAAAATTAATTCCCAAGTTTATCAAGACATTTTGCAGGAGGACTTAAGGCCATCTGACCACCAGCTGAAGCTCAACAGAAGATGGGTGTTGAAATAGGACAACGAACCAAAGCATAGAAGTAAATCAACAACAGAATGGCTTAAACAGAAGAAAATACGCCTTCTGGAGTAGCCCAGTCAGAGTCCTGACCTCAACCCGATTGAGATGCTGTGGCATGACCTCAAGAAAGCGATTCACACCAGACATCCCAAGAATATTGCTGAATTGAAACAGTTCTGTAAAGAGGAATGGTCAAGAATTACTCCTGAACGTTGTGCACGTCTGATCTGCAACTACAGGAAACGTTTGGTTGAAGTTGTTGCTGCCAAAGGAGGTTCATCCAGTTATTAAATACAAGGGTTCACATACTTTTTCCACCTGCACTGTGAATGTTTGCATGGTGTGTTCAATAAAAACATGGTAACATTTATTTATTTGTGTGTTATTAGATTAAGCAGACTGTGATTGTCTATTGTTGTGACTTAGATGAAGATCAGATCACATTGTATGACCAATTTGTGCAGAAACCCATATCATTCCAAAGGGTTCACATACTTTTTCTTGCAACTGTATTAAGTACTAAAATGACATAATGACTAATACAATACAGATTATAATTTTTATAATGCCGTACTAGATGATAGAGTGCCATCATTAAAATTATCTTGACACTATAAATATAAATTTGGCATTGGGTGCACCACAGATAGAGCATGTCATGGTAACCCGATCGGAGCCCTGTGATTTCAGTGCAGGGGTTTTGATTGGTAGGCAGAGCAAGCCGTCTCCCTCTGCCAAACTCATTTCTGTAGTGATGGCATCTAGGTATCATGTGCCAGAAAATATTTAATGATCTGCAGATCTCCTGCTTGTGTATATTTGAATACAATGCTGATTATTTAGAATGTTTTGCACCTTCACGAGGGGTGAAGGATAAATCTGTCTCACTGGCAAGTAAATGTTTCTCTTTTTTACTTAACAGTTGTCTGCCAATTGAAGTGCTGATAAGAGTATTAGGTAGCTTTTCTCTGAAGGGGTTACTCTCTAATGCCACATAGAAGTTTGTATCCCAGACAAGATTCATAGCCTTTATTATTCCGTTATATATTGACCTATTCTGAATTGCAATACCTCCTGCTTTTTCTGCATCATGGATAACAATATGTAGAGCAGAGAGGAGGATGGGGCAGCTTTTCAGCTGTGTGATTAGGACAGGTTTTGAGTGTACTAATAGGAGAGTGGCCATTTCTTTTTTACTCTTAATAATTGGACCCTAGACAAAACTAGACAGGTATTTGGGAAAATATTTATAATTAAAGGGGTTTTGCCATCACAGACAATGGGGGCATATCACTAGGATATTCCCCATTGTCTGATAGGTGCAGGTCCGACCTCTGGGATCTGCACCTACATGGAGAATGGAGCAGGGAAAGAAGTGAAGGGCGCAATGCGCATGCACAGCTGCCCTCTATTCATTTCTATGGGGCCGCCGAAAATAGCGCTGGCTCGGCTATTTCCATCGACCCCATAGAAATAAAGGGGAGCAGGGGCCGCGCATGTGCAGTGTGCTCCCTTTTACTTGTACTAGAGCAGCGGGGAGCAGCGCTTGGTGGAGGCCAGACCCTGGGAAACCCGGGGTCCTCCAGCCACAACTCTCCCAGCTTTCTCATTGTAGGGACCAGCACCGATCAGACAATGTGGGCATATCCTAGCGATATGCACCCATTGTCTATGATGGGAATACCCTTTTAAGTCATATTTAGGTATTTTAATTTTCTGTATCCCCAGAGAACTCCTTTAAACCACCTATTTTTTGGCTTAGTATAGTTGGAAAAAGGCATCACTCCTCATGTTTCATGCGCCCCAGCTTTTTGGTGCAAATCGTTCCAGAATTATGGTACATTATGATTACTTAATCTCCCTCACTGTGTACGTTAAATGGTTTTAAAGTGGGCCTTGACAGGTGTTCAAACCGGTATAGATAAACCAACAGATCCTTTGCTTTAAAGCATTCATTGGTATGTTCCCCATGGGAACCAACTTGATTAAAGTGAAGAGTACCAACACTGCTTATTACTATTCCAATGTCAGCCTCGGATACCGTAGTAAATACATGTCAGCTTTATTTAATGTGCATTTAAAATCCTTTGAACATATATTAAGTTTTGCATAATTTGTCAGTTGATCTCTAAGGCTACTTTCACACTGGCGTTTTAGTTTCCGTTTGTGAGATCCATTCAGGGATCTCAGAAGCGATCCAAAACGGAGCAGTTTTGCCCTTAATGCATTCTAAATGGATAAGGATCCGCTTAGAATGCATCAGTTTGGCTCCGTTCCGCCTCCATTCTGCTTTGGAGGCGGACACCAAAACGCTGCTTGCAGAGTTTTGGAGTCCGTCTGACAAAACTGAGCGGATCCGTCCTCCGGATCCGTGACAAAACTGAGCGGATCCGGATCCGTCCGTGTGGTTGTATTATCTGAAAGTATGCGTTTGTGCAGATCCCTGACGGATCTGCACATTCTAAGGCTACTTTCACACTAGCGTTCGGGGCTCCGCTTGTGAGTTCCATTTGAAGGCTCTCACAAGCGGCCCCGAATGGATCCTCCAGCCCTAATGCATTCTGAGTGGATGCGGATCTGCTCAGAATGCCTCAGTCTGGCACCTTCTGTCCTCCGCTCCGCTCAGCAGGCGGACACCCGAACGCTGCTTGCAGCGTTCGGGTGTCCGCCTGGCCGTGCGGAGGCAAACGGATCCGTCTATACTTACAATGTAAGTCAATGGGGACGGATCCGTTCGAAGGTGACACAATATGGTGCATTTTTCAAACGGATTCGCCCCCCATTGACTTTCAATGTAAAGTCTGGACGGATCCGTCTGGATACAAATTGTACTTAGACTTTTTTAGTAAAATATAATGCAGACGGTTCCGTCTGAATGGATCCCATCGTTTGCATTATAGGAGCGGATCCGTCTGTACAAATACCAGACGGATCCGCTCCGAACGCAAGTGTGAAAGTAGCCTAAGGCATGCACAATCCAAAATAAGATCCATTTCAGGATGCAGGGTAAAGTCCATCCTCAAGCATCAAAATGGAGCTGTCAGTGTTGAGTTGAGATTGTCTACAAAAATATGGTCAGCGGATAATCCCACAAGCAAATCCAGAGAACAGCCCACACAACAATATATAAGTGAGCAAAGTGCTTGAAGTGTACACTGTATCGTAAAGAAACCTGTATGTTGACATCCTCACGTGATCGGAATATGTGCACAATGACTTGATGCTGTGCGATGTCAGATCACAGTGCAGCATGGGCTGGCAGAGGACCAGGGAGTGGTGAGTGCAGGAAGAGTGTGCTGGATCGCACGATTGGCAGCGCCATCCAGAGCAGGAGAGGTAAATTAATTTATTTATGTCCGATCTGAGGTATAATCTGAGGTTTGATACAGAGTGGGGTTCTGATAAATTTTGGCATTGAAAGGGTCTAATGAACATTGGAGGTCTAATCTGAGGTCAGATAAAGATTGAGGGTCTGATGAAGATTAGGGGGGCTGAACTGAGGTCTGATGAATATTGGGGGTCCGATTTAGGGGTCTGATGAAGATTGGGGAGCAGATCTAACGTCTGATGAAAAATATTTTTGTCAGGTCCCCTACCTGGCGCAACATTTCTCCTTAGCACCTCCGGCATGCAGTTGCTAGGAGGTGTGCCCGTTATCTAAGGTAGAGTATGCCAGCCAATCAGAGGTGGCGATTGCTCACTAGGCGTAATGGCGTCATGTGACCTGGAAGCACAGCCTATTTAAAACAGCAAATTGCTAGCCACAGGTTGCCTGTGTGGTTTTATCTACTGATTACCAAACTAGCATTTTCATATTGGATTGTTGCTACTGGACTTCTGACCTTGGCTTGTACCCTGACTCTGACCTTGGCTTGTACCCTGACTCTGACCTTGGCTTGTACCCTGACTCTGACCTGTGTTTGACCCCTCAGAATTGACGCAACCTCCTGGTTTGACTTCTGGCTATTCCTTGATTTTACTCTGGTTCTAATTCTGGTTGGTTTGGACTCTCCTGGTATTGACTTTGGCTTGGTACATTTTCTGTTTCTGTCTTTAGTCCGTTGTGTCAATTTGTCACTAGCCATTTTTTATTCTGTCTCCCTGTGTTTCCCTCCCTGGTTCGGGCCCAGCATGCAATATAGGAGGAACTGTCGTCCAGTTGTGGGCTGCCAGTAAGGGTGGATAGTGCAAGTAGTTAGGGACAGGGATTTTGGCTAAGTTCATGGCCTCACGACTACCTACGTGACAATTGTTTTCTGGTTCTCCTCCTCTAAAACCTAGGTGCGTCTTATAAAGTGAAAAATATCACACATCTTAATGGTGTCTGCTTGCAGTGTTGGGTATTACAGTGTTTGATGCGACCAGGAGTTAATAGATTTGTTCAAAGAATTAAATTATAATAATAAATAATAATCAGCCCAAACAACTGAAGATACAGTTCATTTGCTATACTTAGGCCTCATGCACACGACAGTTCTTTTTCACGGTCCGCAAAAACGGGGTCCGTGGGTCCGTGATCCGTGACCGTTTTTTCGTCCGTGGGTCTTCCTTGATTTTTGGAGGATCCACGGACATGAAAAAAAAGTCGTTTTGGCGTCCGCCTGGCCGTGCGGAGCCAAACGGATCCGTCCTGAATTACAATGCAAGTCAATGGGGACGGATCCGTTTGACGTTGACACAATATGGTGCAATTGCAAACGGATCCGTCCTCATTGACTTTCAATGTAAAGTCAGGAGTCCCTTTACTTTCACACTTGTGTTCATAATGCAGACGGTGGCTCCGTTCAGAGCGGATCCGTCTGCATTATATTGTTAAAACATTTCTAAAGTGTGAAAATAGCCTCAGACGGATCCGTCCAGACTTTACATTGAAAGTCAATGGGGGACGGATCCATTTGAAAATTGAGCCACAGTGTGTCATCTTCAAACGGATCCGTCCCCATTGACTTACATTATAAGTCTGGACGGATCCGCTTGCCTCCGCACGGCCAGGCGGACACCCGAACATAACTTGAAGCGTCCCCATCACCATGGGAACTCCTCTATGTTAGAATATACTGTCGGATATGAGCTACATCGTGAAACTCATTTCCGACAGTATATTCTAACACAGAGGCGTTCCCATGGTGATGGGGACGCTTCAGGTTAGAATACACTGAAAAACTGTGTACATGACTGCCCCCTGCTGCCTGGCAGCACCCGATCTCTTACAGGGGGCCATGATCAGCACAATTAACTCCTCAGGTGCCGCACCTGAAGGGGTTAATTGTACTATCATATCCCCCTGTAAGAGATCAGGGCTGCCAGGCAGCAGGGGGCAGCCCCCCCCTCCCCAGTTTGAATATCGTTGGTGGCACGGTGTGCGCCCACCATCGCCCCCCCCCTTCCTCCCTCTATAGTTAAAAATCGTTGGTGGCACAGTGTGCGCCCACCATCGGCCCCCCCTCTCCCTATAGTAGTAACAACCATTGGTGGCAGTGTGCGGCCTCCCATTCCCCCCCCCCATCATTGGTGGCAGCGGAGTTCCGATCGGAGTCCCAGATTAATCGCTGGGGCTCCGATCGGTAACCATGGCAACCAGGAAGCTACTGCATCCCTGGTTGCCATGGTTACTTAGCAATAGTACAATTGTAGAAGATTCATACTTACCTGCTTGCTGCTGCGATGTCTGTGACCGGCCGGGAGCTCCACCTACTGGTAAGTGAAAGGTCTGTGCGGCGCATTGCTAAAGAACTGTCACTTACCAGTAGGAGGAGCTCCCGGCCGGTCACAGACATCGCAGCAGCAAGCAGGTAAGTATGAATCTTCTACTGTGGTGGGGGGGGGGGGTAATGGGAGGCCGCACACTGCCACCAATGGTTGTTACTACTATAGAGAGAGGGGGGGCCGATGGTGGGCGCACACTGTGCCACCAACGATTTTTAACTATAGAGGGAGGAAGGGGGGGGGGGCGATGGTGGGCGCACACTGTGCCACCAACGATTTTTAACTATAGAGGGAGGAAGGGGGGGGGATGGTGGACGCACACTGTGCCACCAACGATATTCAAACTGGGGAGGGGGGTGGGTCTGCCCCCTGCTGCCGGCCAGCCCTGATCTCTTACAGGGGAATATGAGAGTACAATTAACCCCTTTAGGTGCCGCACCTGAAGGGGTTAATTGTGCTATCATATCCCCCTGTAAGAGATCGGGTGCTGCCAGGCAGCAGGGGGCAGTCTTGTACAAAGTTTGCAGTGTATTCTAACTAGAAGCGTCCCCATCACCATGGGAACGCTTCTGTGTTAGAATATACTGTCGGAAATGAGTTTTCACGAAGTGAAAACTTAGATCAGAAAAAGCTTTTATGCAGACGGATCTTCGGATCCGTCTGTATGAAAGCAACCTACGGCCGCGGATCACGGACACGGATGCCAATCTTGTGTGCATCCGTGTTCTTTCATGGACCCATTGACTTGAATGGGTCCGTGAACCGTTGTCCGTCAAAAAAATAGGACAGGTCATATTTTTTTGATGGACAGGATACACGGATCACGGCCTCGGCTGCAAAACGGTGCATTTTCCGATTTTTCCACGGACCCATTGAAAGTCAATGGGTCCGCGAAAAAAAACTGAAAACGGCACAACGGCCACGGATGCACACAACGGTCGTGTGCATGAGGCCTTAGAGGGGGGTTGTCTCATCATGGACAATGGGGGCATATTGCGAGGATATGCCCCCATTGTCTTATAGGTGTGGGTCCCACCGCTGGGACCCACACCTATATCGAGAACGGAACCCCACAATTCAAGGAGGGCGCACTGTGCATGCATTTTCTATGGGGCTCCTATCCATTTCTATGGGGCTGGCGAAAATAGCCGAGTGCTGTCTTGGCTATTTTCGTCGGCCCCATAGAAATGGATGGGAGCGGGGGCCGCGCATGCTTGGTACGCTCCCATTTACTTCTATGAGGAGACGGCTTGGTGGTAGCCAGACCGGAGGCCTCCAGCCACCACTTTGCGGGGCTCCGTTCTCTACATAGGTGCTGGTCCCAGCAGTGGGAACGGCACCTATAAGACAATGGAGGCATATCCTAACAATATGCCCCCATTGTATATGATGAGACAACCCCTTTAAGTGATCCAGACAAGACAACCACAAAGGCTGCTTCTAGGTAGGCACCACCAGGGGGAGCTTGTTGCATATGTATTCATATTGCTCCCATTGACTTCAATAGCTGTATAAGTCAGGGTTGTCCTGTAATTGCATAAAACTTGGTTACTTTCAGACATTATCCTTAATATATCCTATATATATATATATATATATATATATATTTACAGTGCATGACAAAGTTCTCATGCCCCTTGAACTTTTCCACATTTTCTCACGCCACATTCAGGGATGCCAACCAGAATTTTTCTTTTATCTGGACAAATTATCCCCAAATCACAGTCAGCCAACATTTTTTACGGACATATTAAAAAAACATAATAAATGTTAAAAATTATTAGGAATAAATGTCTATAGTTTAATATAGTGGTGAGAACTCATTACCAGCATGTACTGTTAGCTGTAAAATGATGATAATAACCACCTAAATAATCTAGTCAGGTACCACCAGACTTAGAAATAATCACAGACAAATCTATTTTTTTCACAGACAGATGAAAAAAGTTGCCTATTTTTATGGACTGTCCAGAAATTTCTGGATGGCTGGCAACCCTGGCTACACTCACAAACTTAAATATATTTTAATTGGATTTTATGTGTTAGACCAACACAAAGTAGAAAGTATCTGTGAAGTGAAAAGAAAATTATACATGGTTTTCAAATAAAAAAATAAATAAAAGTCAATACTTTGTAGGACCACCTTTCACTGCAATTACAGCTGCAAGTCTTTTAGGGTATGTTTCTGCCAGCTTTGCACATATAGAGGCTGAAATATTTGCCCATTCTTCTTTGCAAAATAGCTAAAGCTCTGTGAGATTGGCTGGAGAGTGTCTGCCACAGATTCTCAATGGAATTTAGGTCTGGACTTTGACTGGGCCATTCTAACACACGAATATGCTTTGATCTAAGCTATCCCATTGCAGCTCTGGCTGTATGTTTAGGGCCGTTGTCCTGCTGGAAGGTGAACCTCCGACCCAGTCTCAAGTCTTTTGCAGCTCCTACCAGGTTTTCCTCCAGGATTGTCCTGTATTCAGCTACATCCATCTTCCCAGTAACTCCCCTGCAGAAGAAAAGCATCCCCACAGCAAGATGCTGTCACCATCATGTTTCACAGTGGAGATGGTGTGTTCAGGATCATGTGCAGTGATAGGTTTCCTCCACACATAGGAGGTCATTTACCATGCTGAACTATGCCTAAATTAGGGGTATTTCAGGGCAGATAGCGGTGCAACAGTTGGCTGGGCAGCTGTCTTACATTTAGAACTGACACTGGATGCGCCGAAGTTATGGAGAGGCCTATGTCTCTTTATAACTTCAATGGATCCACCGCCAGTTTAGGGCTTTATTAAGACCAGCATTCTAAACGCCGGTCTTAATAAATGTGCCCCATAGCATTTTTCATTTAGGCCAAAAAGTTCAACTTTGTTCTCATCTGACCAGAGCAGCAGCTTCCACGTTTCCTGGGTCCCCTACATGGCCTGTGGCAAACTGCAAATGGGACTTCTTATGACTTGCCTTCAGAAATGGCCTTCTTCTTGCCGCTATTCCGTAAAGGCCAGATTTGTGGAGTACATGACTAATAGTTGTCCTGTGGACAGATTCTCCCCCCTGAGCTATAGATCTCTGCAGCTCCTACAGAGTGACCACAGGCCTCTTGACTGCTTCTCTAATTAGTTCTCTTTTTGCCTGGGCTGTCAGTTTAGGTGCACAGCCTTGTATTGATAGGTTTGCAATTGTACCATACTCCTTCCATTTTTGGATGATGGATTGAACAGTGCTCCATGAGATGTTCAGAGCTTGGGATATTTTATAATATTTAAAACCTAAACCCTGCTTTATTCCATTAGTGGGTATATATGTAGCCAATTACATACTACCCAAGGAACTATAGTGTATATATATGGCCTAGTAGATACTACTGGAGAAACTATAGGGGTCATTATTAGAAGAAGTCTAGACAGCATGCTGAAGGTAGGGCTGGCTAGGTGTTATGGCCCACATCTCACCTCCTAAGCCATCTGTTACATACCCATATTTAGAGACAATTGGAGGAGGAGGAAGACAGAACATGAAAACTGAGGGATGGCTTCTAGGGGGGGTATTTTGTGCCCCACTGTCGTATTTGGTTCTGTGGTATGTTTTTCTGTGCAGCACTATGGTATTATTGAGCCTATCAACTTGTATTGGCGCCAACTACTTGTGTTGCCCCACCTTCTGTCAATTTGGACCCACCTACAACATTAGGGTCCCTTTTTTTTCCAGGGCCACATTAATACAAAAATGACAATGTACATTAATTCATGATTATGTAATTATGGTTCAGATGTCTCTATATATATCTAGCACTATTGCACTTTTGTATTGCTTGAGAAAAGTCCCAGTAAGAACACTGAAACATCACATTAACTCTCACCAGCTTCCCTATCCCTGCAGAAGAAAAGCATCCCCACAGCGTGATGCCGTCGCCACCTTGTTTCACAGTGGAGATGGTGTGCTCAGGTTGATGTGCAGTGATAGGTTTCCTTCACACATAGGTCATTAAGGCTACTTTCACACTATCGTTCGGGGCTCCGCTTGTGAGTTCCGTTTGAAGGCTCTCACAAGTGGCCCCGAACACAACCGTACGGCCCCAATGCATTCTGAGTGCATGCGGATCCGCTCAGAATACCTCAGTCTGGCACCGTTTGGCCTCTGCTCCGTTCAGCAGGCGGACACACTTACAATGAAAGTCAATGGGGACGGATCCGTTTAAAGTTGACACAACATGGCTCAATTTCAAACGGATCCGTCCCCCATTGACTTTCAATGTAAAGTCTGGACGGATCCGCCCGACTAACTTTCACACTTAGATTTTTTTCTGAAATATAATGCAGACGGATCCGTTCTGAACGGAACCCATCGTCTGCATTATAGGAGCGGATCTGTCTGTGCAGACACCAGACGGATCCGCTCCGAACGCAAGTGTGAAAGTAGCCTTACTATGCTGAACTAGAAATGCAGTGAAATGTCTTCTACTATTTCTTTGGAGGTATGATCATATCCACCGCCGCTGGCAAACAATTCTTTATATTATTTCTGGTAGCGCTGCTCTTTCTTTGTGTGTATATATATATATATATATATATACACAGGGTGGGCCATTTATATGGATACACCTTAATAAAATGGGAATGGTTGGTGATATTAACTTCCTGTTTGTGGCACATTAGTATATGTGAGGGGGGGGGGGGGGAACTTTTCAAGATGGGTGGTGACCATTTTGAATCCAACTTTTGTTTTTTCAATAGGAAGAGAGTCATGTGACACATCAAACTTATTGGGAATTTCACAAGAAAAACAATGGTGTGCTTGGTTTTAACGTAACTTTATTCTTTCATGAGTTATTTACAAGTTTCTGAACACTTATAAAATGTGTTCAATTTGCTGCCCATTGTGTTGGATTGTCAATGCAACCCTCTTCTCCCACTCTTCACACACCGATAGCAACACCGCAGGAGAAATGCTAGCACAGGCTTCCAGTATCCGTAGTTTCAGGTGCTGCACATCTCGTATCTTCACAGCATATAAAAAAATTATAATTTTGGAAACAAGTCAGCTATTTAGATTTTAGTGGTTTTCCAAGATTTATATACTGATGGCCTACCCTCTGATTGGTGGGAGTCTGACACCTTGGACCCCCTGCAGATTGGCTGTTTTAGAAGGCACCAGTGGCTTTCTCTCAGTTTCCCTAGGACAAGTGGGGACATCTTCTTCGTTCACATGACCTAGGCACAGCTCAGTTCCATTGACGTGAATGTGGCTGAGCTGCGATACCATCAGTACATAAGTCTCAGAAAACCCTAGAGGACTTTATCATGTGATCATTTCTCCCATAGATGAATTTATTTTAGAATGCAGCCTATGGGCAGGACCGTCTTTAACGCGGGGCAGCTGCCCCGGGCCCAGTTGCTCCTGGGGGGCCCAAGGCAGCTGCCTCCTGAGGCCCGCTGGCCTCTACACACATTGTATAATAGCGCTCTACTCTCTCTTAGTGCTATACCATCCCACTACACAAGCAAAACACTGTCCATCGCTGGTGCGTTCCATCACACATAGCCCCGCTCAGAGGCTTGACACGCACCCTCGTGCACATGCGCGCCGAGGGAAGTGCGCTCTTTAAATGCACGCAGCCTCCTTCTCATTAGCGGCTCAGTACACTAGCATTGCAGACGCACCCTTTCAATTTAGGAGCACTTTGTCACCCACCACCTTACCTGCAACAAGCTGCACCAGGTATCTTTCTACACCACACCACCGTATTTCTGAAAATTCTTTTCTTTTTCTCCTTCTTGCCTCATTATGTTGTCACATGTACGCTGAACTTGGCATCCAATTGAATCAATAGACACTTATGCCTCGTTTCCACTGAGAGGATTGGTTCGGGTCGGCACAGTTTTGAAGATTTTTTAATGGTCCGGTCTATTTAGGTGAGCGTTTCCACTGCAACTCGGGCCGCCGGGTCCATACGTGGTTTAGAAACAAAATGCGTAGCTTGACGTCACACTAGTGCGACAACAAACACGACACTACAAACAACAAAGATGGAGGTCTTCCGTTTGACGTTATTCAGGCCGCCAATCAGGAGAATGTATTGTGTGACGCAAGTAGCTCCGCCCTAACCGAACCATTCCATTTTTCTATGGCCCTACATCTGAAGCAGGACCCTGAATGGTGCGGTACGGTTCGCTTGTATGGATCCCTATTATAGTGGAAACACCCAAAATAGCGAACCATACCGTACCGACCCGCTCAGTGGAAACGAGGTATTAGTATGCTTTTTATAATGTCACCTCACTACTACCAACAGTTCATTATTTTTATAAATATATATTTTGTTTGTATAATGTCACCTGCCTACCACTTACGGTTTATTTCACACATACCAGGTATTCCCCTATAACAGTGATGGCGAACCTTTTAGAGACCGAGCGCCCAAACTGCAACCTAAACCCACTTATTTATCACAAAGTGCCAACACAGCAATTTAACCTGAATACCAGTATAGTGTATCTTCCATGTACTTTATCATTTAGCTATAATAACTGCCTGCATTCAGTCCTCTGACTATGCTGTTCATAGCGAGCGAGCCCTGCGCTGATGAAGGGCAGAAAAAGTCTAAGGCAATTTGGTACACCATAGACTTTTTCCAGAGGTGCGGATGCCCACAGAGAGGGCTCCGAGTGCCGCCTCTGGCACCCGTGCCATAGGTTCGCCATCACTGCCCTATAATATACCCAGTTATCTAACTACTATTACCCTTCTTCCCTACTTTGCCTGGAGTCTTCAGAACTTTAGGGCCCCTTTCACACGGGTGAGTATTCCACGCTGGTGCAATGCATGATGTAAACGTATTGCACCCACGCTGAATCTGGACCCATTCATTTCAATGTGGATGTGTACATGAGCAATGTTTTTCACGCATCACTGGTGCATTGCGTGAAAATGGCAGCATGTTCTATATTCTGCGTTTTTCACGCAACGCAGGCCCCATAAAAGTGAATGAGGCTACGTGAAAATTGCATCCGAAAGCAAGTGCGGATGCAATGTGAGTTTAACGGATGGTTGCTATGGAGACAATGTTAATAAATAGGGATGAGCCATTTACTTTATTATTTTCCATTATAACATGGTTATAATGGAAAATAATAGCATTCTATAATACAGAATGCCAAGAAAAAGTCCATTGAGGGTTAAAAAAAATTAAAAAATTACGCAACTCATCGCACAGCCGGGATCCTCCTCTTCTTGCAGGACCTGCAAAGGGACCTTCGCTGACCTCATCGCACTCACCAGTGAACAACACAATGCAATCGCAGACAAAACTGACTGAAATAGCGTGCGCACTCGCAATCGCATCCGGCCCTCACCCGTGACACCCATGTGAAAGAGGTCTAAGTATTTACAGTAATTCACGGTGGAGGGCTTGATTGCATGCTAGCGTGTGGGAAGGCGGGATCCAGGGGGCCCAAGTAAATTCTTGCCCAGGGTCCAATCAATATTAAAGAGGGACCTGACTATGGGAGACTCAATATATTCATATGGAGCACTGCAATAGAAATACATAAGTTGTGTATCCATGACAAGAAATGAGACCCTCATGGATAAAGACCCTGCCATGAATGCTCCTAACCTTGATGTGCATGTTGCAAGTCAGCTTCCTCAGGGAGAAAGTGGAGATGTATCAAACTGGTTTAAAGGAATACTAGCTTAGTTGCCCATAGCAACCAACCAGATTCCACCTTTCATTTTCCAAAGGAGCTCTGAAAAATGAAAGACAACATTTGACTGGTTGCTGTGAGCAACTAAACCAGGTTTCCTTTACAACAATTTTGATAAAATCCTCAATATCTGTACTGCTCTTATCCAGAATGGATGCCATCTGATAACACGATATCTAGCTCTAACATACGCAGAATGAATATGGAGGCCAGAGACTCCATATCCTAGTAATCTATCTATAAAGATGCCCCCTTTTGTAACATCCTGAAGTATGTCACTAAACTTCTGTCACCCTGCTTCATAATGTATTAAGTGTATATTTATTATCATCCTGTGTAATCTTGCATTTTCCATTATATGTATTTTCTATGTCTGTTTTATATTATTGCTGTAATTTTCCATGTACACCAGCAGGTGGCAGCAGTATGTAGCAGGTCATAGTTAGCATCTCTAGCCTGGAATAGTCCATTCCAGGCTAGCTCCCCCCCTTTCTGAGGAGGAGTGGAATGTTCCCACTTCCTGCCTCATGGGGAGGAAGGAAAGTTCTAGTCAGTGTACCAGCCACCCCCTGCTGGGGTAGGTTGTGTTAGTAGGAGCTCCCAGAAAACAGGGATCCCAACCCTGGATCCAGCCTCGGCTGAGGTAAAGATCCATCTTTCCCAGACTGAGTCATCTATCTCAGCTGGTTGACAAGAAAGCAGCCATCTACAGAACTATAGATCTCCAGGAAGACACCACCATACCCTGCAAGCAGTCCTGTAAGTACAGATCCAAAGAGAAGATAGATACCTCTTCAGCTAGTCAGGCCCAAACAAAGCAGACTAAAGACAGAGCAGAAGATGGATACCTGCCGGATTCTACTAGGCGTATGTACAAGAAGCAGAATAGATAAATTCCTGCCACATATTGCCAATACCTGCTGGGATCCTAGACTATTGCTGTACCTGTATGGATCAAAGCTGCATATCACCAAGTAAACTCAAGTTGGACTTTATTACCTGTTTGGATCTCAATTATTCCTCAATTACTCCTGCTAACCACACTCCTGCTAACCAGCCGTAGCAAGGTAGGCGACACCGTTGACACTACACAGAGACATTATCCCCCTCTGGCATTCCTCACCTGGTATATGAGCTATAACATCTTAAAGGGCCCTGCTACAGTACCTGCGCAAGCTGCAATTGGCGTCACAAACTATTACAATATATACTGACCCACTGCATAGCATCCCCACTGACCCAGTGTCCTGCTCATTTCACTTTTAATCTATGTCCCCATATAATTTCATTATCTCCCTTTAGCACACTGACATTATAGTATTCAGGGTGAGTAGGCAGTTCGTAATTCTATTCAGAGCTCTAAGTCGGCAGTCTAATTATAATGGGGATTTTTTTCTTTCATTTCTGAGATATTAAAGATGAAAAGGAGTATTTTGCAACATTACATCTGTTATTACTCAGTTTTATGGCAGCAGTGCGTTATATTGTTATTACAGTGAAATCTCCCGGTGCCCTGCCAGGAAATGTAATAGTTAGCATGTGGGCAGGCAGCTATATATACATAGAAAACTATTTCTTTATCGGAAGAAAATCTGAATAATCTAAACTTTCCATGTTGGTCAGTAAAATATGCTGTCCTAGCTAAGAGCTGCATACTATATGCCCCAGTCCATAGAGTTATTCGAACAAATGACACATAATAAATACTCTGTTATATGTCCAATAACCCTTTAGAAATAATAAATTGGACAACCTAGTGCCTTCCTGAAGGGTGTGCTCCCCCTACCTTCCTTATATATATTTTGATATAGGTTTATACTGCAGCAGCAGCTGCTGTCAGTTAATAGCGAGGGGGGTGGGATGAGTTGGAGACAGTCATCTGCTTATCAATGTGCTAGACCAGGGATCAGCAACCTCCGGCACGCCAGCTGCACTGAAACTACAACTCCCAGAATCCTTCTTTCACTTCTATGGGAGTTACCAGCTGAGTAATGTGCATGTTGGGAGTTGTAGTTTCACAGTAGCTGTAGTGCAGTGGGTTGCTGATCCCTGTGCTAGACTGTCCAGCATATTCTTTGTAGCAGGTTATTAAACAAGTGGCACAGATTATTAAAAATGCTCTATTTGTTGCAATCTGCAAAAAAAAAAAAAAAAGGTATACATGCTTTGCACCGCATTTAAAGGGTATGTGTCAGCAGGTTTGTACCTATGACACTGGCTGACATACATGTATACTTGGCAGCTGAAGACATCTGTGATGGTCCTATAGTCATACGTGCCTGCATTACTGAGAAAAATGAGGTTTCAGTATATGCAAATGAACCTCTAGGAGCAACAGCTCATATGTATATATTTAAAATAAAAAAAAATTCTCAGCCATGCGGGCACATATGAACATGGGACCAATAGAGATGCCTTCAGCTGCCAAATGCATATGTAACAAGTCAGTTTCATAGCTACAAAACTGCTGACAGATGTCTAAGTGTTTTAGGATTCACAGTATTACCATCATTCTAAAATATAACTTTTAATATATATATATATATATATATATAAAACAGTTATTACACCCTTCTAGTAAATAGTAAATAATATGAAGAAAAAGAAAAATCAGAATCTAGGGGCAGATTTAATTTGCACGATGTTTGCAATCTGGTCAGTTGATATAGATGAAACCTCCTGGGGGAAGTGTCCCTAATACTGGCCCTGGTGTAGCAGCCCTGCCTAATTACGGAATAGCCGCCCCGATAGGGGCGATCCCGTCTCTCGTGCCTCCTGGTATCCCTGGTAAACCCTGATATGGGTTAGATGCCTATCTGACAGGGAACCCTATAGACGACACCTTGGCTAGTCTACACCACAAAAAAATAAAAAAGAGAATATATAAATAAATACCCAAGGTAGGTAACAAACAACACCCCAATATCAAGTGTATATAAATCAATCAATTGTCCAATACCGTCCCAACGGTAAATTAAATCTGCCCCTAGATTCTGATTTTTCTTTTTCTTCATATTATTTACTATTTACTAGAAGGGTGTAATAACTGTTTTATATATATATATATATATATTAAAAGTTATATTTTAGAATGATGGTAATACTGTGAATCCTCATTTTTCATGACCATATTCCGCTATAGAATCCTTGAACAGGACTATGTTCAAACTGTGAATACATAGTCTAAGTGTTTTAGACACTTTTTTTTTTTTTTTTTACACTTGTCTAGCAAGAAAGTGTGGCTTAAATTTGTCAGTGAGCAAAAAAAGGTCAACATTTTGGCACATTTTTGGAGTGAAATTAAGGCAACAAATAGATAATGTATAGTTAGTTTAAGGCTATGTACACCTTCAGGGGCAATTTTAAATTACAACTGCATTCTACAAATTTTTGGCTAAAAATCATATTTTAAATAGGCCTTTATTAAAGGATAACTGTCACCTTTAGACCCTAATTTTAAAAATTTTCATATATGTAGTTACTAATAACATGATATTCCAGAATCAGTTACTATCAGACTGACTTACCCCATATTTAATAACATTCAGCCCTTAGCAACCAGTCTGCATAAAACTGCAATTTCACTATTCAGTTAAGATGGCCGCCACTGCCCTCACCCTGAGGCTAATCCCGCCTGCCCTCACTAGCCAGGAACAATAGCCCCCCAAAAGTGTCAGTAACCAGAGCCCCCCCCCCTAAAGGGTTAATCTCCTGCAGCACAAAGGGGTCCTTTCATTTATACACTGAGCAGATGGCAGATCTCCCTTGCCTGTTGTGCGCTGCTCCAAGTCTGCATTCTCCAGCTCTGCTGAGTGAGGGAGCATCTGCCAAGCGCAGGGACAGGGAGAAGTGCACACAGCCCAGGCACTGTTATCAGCTGCTGGGGAGGACCTGGCTTTAATCATTTACTTACAGTCCCTGGTGTCGGTAATGTGAGCCTGCACGCTGCGTGCTCCGTCCTTCAACACATAGACGGACCATGCCTAGCAACCCTATTTTAAGCACAGGTAAAAGTAGGCAGTACAGGGAACAAAACTGTGGAATTAAGGGGTAATTGAATACACAGTGAAAAGTTGAAATAGGGCCACCAAGATGATATTAATCACCACAATCTAATACTTAAAAAATAAAAATAAAAAAATACGAGTTATCCTTTAAATATATTGAACCATTCTGTAACAAAGAGTTAACCGTTTTTCTAGCTGTGTGATTTGTACTTTACCTTTGTGTGGTCAGTAACCCTCATCTCTAAACTGCTGAGCAGTCATCAACACTTATTTGAGCCACATTCTTATCAGTAAGATAAGGATTGAGCTTTGAGTGTCTATGTGAGAGAGGAGAGATAAGGAGTCAGTCTGCTCCCCAGATGACAGAAAAGACAAAAAATCCACAGGCAGGTAGTAGAGCATCTCAGCTCTGTACAGTAAAAAGGATTCCATATTGTTAATAAAGATCAATAGAAAAAAATGCTTTTTAGCTCAAAATAGTACAATGCAATAATAAAAGAAATCCCCCCCAAAGGTGTACATGGCCAGACTTGCGAATACGGACAGCAGACGGTGTGCTGCTGCATCTTTTCTGGCCCTATTGAGATGAATGGATCCGCATCAGATCCAGCTGTGTGTGAGAGGCCTTAACCACCTCCGGACCGCCTAACGCACATGTGCGTTCCGGAGGTGGCAGGCTGGCGCACAGTCACGCATATACGCGTCATCTCGCGATACGCGAGATTTCCTGTGAACGCGCGCACACAGGCGCGCGCGCTCACAGGAACGGAAGGTAAGCGAGTGGATCTCCAGCATGCCAGCGGCGATCGTTCGCTGGCAGGCTGGAGATCCGAATTTTTTAACCCCTAACAGGTATATTAGACGCTGTTTTCATAACAGCGTCTAATATACCTCCTACCTGGTTCTCTGGTGGTCCCTTTTGTTAGGATCGACCACCAGAGGACTCAGGTAGGTCAGTACAGTCGCACCAAACACCACACTACACTACACCCCCCCCGTCACTTATTAACCCCTTATAAACCCCTGATCACCCATGATCACCCCATATAAACTCCCTGATCACCCCCCTGTCATTGATCACCCCCCTGTCAGGCTCCGTTCAGACGTCCGTATGATTTTTACGGATCCACGGATACATGGATCGGATCCGCAAAACGCATACGGACGTCTAAATGGAGCCTTACAGGGGGGTGATCAATGACAGGCGGGTGATCACCCATATACACTCCCTGATCACCCCCTGTCATTGATCACCCCCCTGTCATTGATCACCCCCCTGTAAGGCTCCATTCAGACGTCCGCATGATTTTTACGGATCCATGGATACATGGATCGGATCCGCAAAACACATGCGGACGTCTGAATGGAGCCTTACAGGGGGGTGATCACCCATATACACTCCCTGATCACCCCCTGTCATTGATCACCCCCCTGTAAGGCTCCATTCAGACGTCCGCATGTTTTTTGTGGATCCGATCCATGTATCCATGGATCCGTAAAAAATCATGCGGATGTCTGAATGGAGCCTTACAGGGGGGGTGATCAGTGACAGGGGGGTGATCACCCTGATCACCCCCTGTCATTGATAACCCCCCTGTAAGGTTCCATTCAGACGTCCGCATGCGTTTTGTGGATCCGATCCATGGATCCGTAAAAAATCATGCGGACGTCTGAATGGAGCCTTACAGGGGGGGTGATCAGTGACAGGGGGGTGATCACCCTGATTACCCTGATCACCCCCTGTCATTGATAACCCCCCTGTAAGGCTCCATTCAGACGTCCGCATGCGTTCTGTGGATCCGATCCATGTATCCATGGATCCGTAAAAAATCATGCGGATGTCTGAATGGAGCCTTACAGGGGGGGTGATCAGTGACAGGGGGGTGATCACCCTGATTACCCTGATCACCCCCTGTCATTGATAACCCCCCTGTAAGGCTCCATTCAGACGTCCGCATGCGTTCTGTGGATCCGATCCATGTATCCATGGATCCGTAAAAAATCATGCGGATGTCTGAATGGAGCCTTACAGGGGGGGTGATCAGTGACAGGGGGGTGATCACCCTGATCACCCCCTGTCATTGATAACCCCCCTGTAAGGCTCCATTCAGACGTCCGCATGCGTTCTGTGGATCCGATCCATGTATCCATGGATCCGTAAAAAATCATGCGGATGTCTGAATGGAGCCTTACAGGGGGGGTGATCAGTGACAGGGGGGTGATCACCCTGATCACCCCCTGTCATTGATAACCCCCCTGTAAGGCTCCATTCAGACGTCCGCATGCGTTCTGTGGATCCGATCCATGGATCCGTAAAAAATCATGCGGATGTCTGAATGGAGCCTTACAGGGGGGGTGATCAGTGACAGGGGGGTGATCACCCTGATTACCCTGATCACCCCCTGTCATTGATAACCCCCCTGTAAGGCTCCATTCAGACGTCCGCATGCGTTCTGTGGATCCGATCCATGTATCCATGGATCCGTAAAAAATCATGCGGATGTCTGAATGGAGCCTTACAGGGGGGGTGATCAGTGTCAGGGGGGTGATCACCCTGATCACCCCCTGTCATTGATAACCCCCCTGTAAGGCTCCATTCAGACGTCCGCATGCGTTCTGTGGATCGGATCCATGGATCCGTAAAAAATCATGCGGATGTCTGAATGGAGCCTTACAGGGGGGGTGATCAATGACAGGGGGGTGATCAGGGAGTCTATATGGGTGATCACCCCCCTGTCATTGATCAACCCCCTGTCATTGATCACCCCCCTGTCATTGATCACCCCCCCCCCCCCCCTGGTAAGGCTCCATTCAGACATTTTTTTTGGCACAAGTTAGCGGAAATTTTTTGTTTGTTTTTGTTTTTGTTTTTTCTTACAAAGTCTCATATTCCACTAACTTGTGTCAAAAAATAAAATCTCACATGGATGCACCATACCCCTCACGGAATCCAAATGCGTAAACATTTTTAGACATTTATATTCCAGACTTCTTCTCACGCTTTAGGGCCCCTAAAAAGCCAGGGCAGTATAAATACCCCACATGTGACCCCATTTCGGAAAGAAGACACCCCAAGGTATTCCGTGAGGGGCATATTGAGTCCATGAAAGATTGAAATTTTTGTCCTAAGTTAGCGGAAAGTGAGACTTTGTGAGAAAAAAACAAAAAAAAAATCAATATCCGCTAACTTATGCAAAAAAAAAAAAAATTCTAGGAACTCGCCATGCCCCTCATTGAATACCTTGGGGTGTCTTCTTTCCAAAGTGGGGTATTTATACTGCCCTGGCTTTTTAGGGGCCCGAAAGTGTGAGAAGAAGTCTGGGAACCAAATGTCTAAAAATGCCCTCCTAAAAGGAATTTGGGCCCCTTTGCGCATCTAGGCTGCAAAAAAGTGTCACACATCTGGTATCGCCGTACTCAGGAGAAGTTGGGCAATGTGTTTTGGGGTGTCATTTTACATATACCCATGCTGGGTGAGAAAAATATCTTGGTCAAATGCCAACTTTGTATAAAAAAATGGGAAAAGTTGTCTTTTGCCAAGATATTTCTCTCACCCAGCATGGGTATATGTAAAATGACCCCCCAAAACACATTGCCCAACTTCTCCTGAGTACGGCGATACCACATGTGTGACACTTTTTTGCAGCCAAGGTGGGCAAAGGGGCACCTTTCGGATTTCGCAGGCCATTTTTTACACATTTTGATTGCAAGGTACTTCTTACACATTTGGGCCCCTAAATTGCCAGGGCAGTATAACTACGCCACAAGTGACCCCATTTTGGAAAGAAGACACCCCAAGGTATTCCGTGAGGGGCACGGCGAGTTCCTAGAATTTTTTATTTTTTGTCACAATTTAGCGGAAAATGATGATTTTTCTTTTTTTTTCTTTTTTCCTTACAAAGTCTCATATTCCACTAACTTGCGACAAAAAATAAAAAATTCTAGGAACTCGCCATGCCCCTCACGGAATACCTTGGGGTGTCTTCTTTCCAAAATGGGGTCACTTGTGGGGTAGTTATACTGCCCTGGCAATTTAGGGGCCCAAATGTGTGAGAAGAACTTTGCAATCAAAATGTGTAAAAAATGCCCTGCAAAATCCGAAAGGTGCACTTTGGAATATGTGCCCCTTTGCCCACCTTGGCAGCAAAAAAGTGTGACACATCTGGTATCGCCGTACTCAGGAGAAGTTGGGCAATGTGTTTTGGGGTGTCATTTTACATATACCCATGCTGGGTGAGAAAAATATCTTGGTCAAATGCCAACTTTGTATAAAAAAATGGGAAAAGTTGTCTTTTGCCAAGATATTTCTCTCACCCAGCATGGGTATATGTAAAATGACACCCCAAATCACATTCCCCAACTTCTCCTGAGTACGGCGATACCAGATGTGTGACACTTTTTTGATGCCAAGGTGGGCAAAGGGGCACATATTCCAAAGTGCACCTTTCGGATTTCACCGGTCATTTTTTACAGATTTTGATTGCAAAGTACTTCTCACACATATGGGCCCCTAAATTGCCAGGGCAGTATAACTACGCCACAAGTGACCCCATTTTGGAAAGAAGACACCCCAAGGTATTCCGTGAGGGGCATGGCGAGTTCCTAGAATTTTTTATTTTTTGTCGCAAGTTAGTGGAATATGAGACTTTGTAAGGAAAAAAGAGAAAGAAAAAAAAATCATCATTTTCCGCTAACTTGTGACAAAAAATAAAAAATTCTAGGAACTCGCCATGCCCCTCACGGAATACCTTGGGGTGTCTTCTTTCCAAAATGGGGTCACTTGTGGCGTAGTTATACTGCCCTGGCAATTTAGGGGCCCAAATGTGTGAGAAGTACCTTGCAATCAAAATGTGTAAAAAATAGCCTGCAAAATCTGAAAGGTGCACTTTGGAATATGCGCCCCTTTGCCCACCTTGGCAGCAAAAAAGTGTGACACATCTGGTATCGCCGTACTCAGGAGAAGTTGGGGAATGTGTTTTGGGGTGTCATTTTACATATAACCATGCTGGATGAGAGAAATATCTTGGCAAAAGACAACTTTTCCCATTTTTTTATACAAAGTTGGCATTTGACCAAGATATTTTTCTCACCCAGCATGGGTATATGTAAAATGACACCCCAAAACACATTCCCCAACTTCTCCTGAGTACGGCGATACCAGATGTGTCACACTTTTTTGCTGCCAAGGTGGGCAAAGGGGCGCATATTCCAAAGTGCACCTTTCGGATTTCACCGGTCATTTTTTACACATTTTGATTGCAAAGTTCTTCTCACACATTTGGGCCCCTAAATTGCCAGGGCAGTATAACTACCCCACAAGTGACCCCATTTTGGAAAGAAGACACCCCAAGGTATTCTGTGAGGGGCATGGTGAGTTCCTAGAATTTTTTATTTTTTGTCGCAAGTTAGTGGAATATGAGACTTTGTAAGAAAAAAAATAAAAAAATAAATCATCATCATTTTCCGCTAACTTGTGACAAAAAATAAAAAGTTCTATGAACTCACTATGCCCATCAGCGAATACCTTAGGGTGTCTACTTTCCGAAATGGGGTCATTTGTGGGGGTTTTCTACTGTTTGGGCATTGTAGAACCTCAGGAAACATGACAGGTGCTCAGAAAGTCAGAGCTGTTTCAAAAAGCGGAAATTCACATTTTTGTACCATAGTTTGTAAATGCTATAACTTTTACCCAAACCATTTTTTTTTTGCCCAAACATTTTTTTTTTATCAAAGACATGTAGAACAATAAATTTGGCGAAAAATTTATATATGGATGTCGTTTTTTTTGCAAAATTTTACAGCTGAAAGTGAAAAATGTCATTTTTTTGCAAAAAAATCGTTACATTTTGATTAATAACAAA
The DNA here is from genome assembly GCF_014858855.1 of Bufo gargarizans. NCBI lineage: Eukaryota > Metazoa > Chordata > Amphibia > Anura > Bufonidae > Bufo > Bufo gargarizans. The sequence continues at coordinate 218,153,457 of NC_058081.1, read as the reverse complement.
AAAAGTAAAAATGCCAGCAGCAATGAAATACCACCAAATGAAAGCTCTATTAGTGAGAAGAAAAGGAGGTAAAATTCATTTTGGTGGTAAGTTGCATGACCTAGCGATAAACGGTGAAAGTAGTGTAGTGCCGAAGTGTAAAAAGTGCTCTGGTCATGAAGGGGGTTTCACCTAGCGGGGCTGAAGTGGTTAATATGCACCAGATTTATCACCCAGCATGAATCACTGTAATACATTTGGTGTTCGTAAAACTGCCCCAATATAGTTTTGTATCATTTAGAGCTCATGCACACAACTATATCCATTTTGCGCTCCACAAGTGGCAGATCTGCGAAACATAGATCCCGGGTGTGTGCTACTGAAATTTATTTTCTCACTCCTGTAGAAATGTCCTATCCTTTTTAACAAAATGGGACAATACATGCAGATTGAGCCCTAATATAGATAACCCTGTAAACCTAGACATGGGATACGCTGCCCTATATTGTATGTGCATTTCAATACATTTTTATTGGTAAGACATCCTCTAGACCAGTGTTCTAGTCAATGTTCTCAGGATTACCTTAGTATTTTAAAGATTATATAACGATAGTGAGAGCTTTAGAAATAACATGTCCTCAATATGTGAATTTCTTAAAGGGAATCTGTCACCCCAATCTTGGACTATTATCTGAAGTATAACAGAGAGTCCAGAGCACTATTTTTAATATTCCTACTGCCTCCCGTTCCCCCACTGTCAGCACTCAAAGCTGCTGTGCTAACGTAACAGAGAGGACTCCTGTGCGCATGCACAACAGTCCTGACAATGTATTTCAGTGCAACTTTGACTGCTGACAGTAGGAGTATGGGGGTCAGTAGGAAAAGAAAACATAGCAATCTGGACTCCTTATACACAGTACTACTCATACACTATAGATAATAATAATAATGCAAGACTGAGATAACTGATTCCCTTTACATCATGCATTGTTGGTGGTGCTTGAGTCGAGAAACACAAGTTTGGTGTAGCTCTGTTCACACTAATGGTATGACTTCCATGCATAATTGAGCCATAATAACCATACTGGATCAGTTTTCAAATGAATGCTAACTGCAGAATGTGCTATTCTTGCCATCAAAAATATTGCAACGACTGACGAGAAGCAAATATGAAGAGAGCATAAAGTATGCTGTCCTGTAACAGTCTGAGATTATTTTGAACATGTGTGTCCCTGTGAGGTGGGTGGAGACCGTATGACGCAGCAAATCAAATCTTGCTGATAACAGAAGCATGATGTATAGTTAATGAGGACAATGCTAGATATGACAGGTGCATGATCAAAATGTGATCAGGGACATGGTGACAAGAGCAAAAACCCCTAAGGAAACTTGACGATTCTCTGGAAATGATACAGAAAGGCTTTGGTGTCAAATGTGTAACTATATGAAGCTTAGAGACACCTTGCTTGCTTCTTAATGCAGCTGTATTTCCTTCATGGCTTCTTACTGATCAATTGAAGTCCTACTATAATGAAATAAAAGCTGCTGTAACCTGAGAATGTTTGTGCAACACTTTATAATGATGCAATGAATCGGCCACAGCACAAGGCTCCCGACGGTCAACATTTTTTCATAATGTTAGGTTCCTTGAACTAAGTGTACACTCTGCTTGTTTTCCTTTGTACTTGAGTTCCCAGTATTTTCATTTTAATTCTCATGTGGTTTTTCATTTGGCAAACACAACAAGAAATAGAAAAGTCTAAAACAGGATTCCATTACCTCTGCCAGAGAGACTCTTACCACAGCCCCTTTCCATTTTCTTGTTGTTGATGATCTCCACTTGTAGCTGGATTTGGGCTTCTTACCAAACAGCAGGTGCCACAGATAATGTACACATAGTGAGGCCACCTTCGTAAGGTGTATAAGGTCAGAGTATTTGAAATTGATATAAATGGATAGTACTTATGTTGTAGTTTAGAACATCGCTGCAGGATCATATGCTGTGTAAAGATGCTGGCCAGTCTGAGAGCAGACAGTTTTTCCAGTGTTTCTTTACATCATTTTCCCATATTTTAACTCTTATTCTCTAGAATGGAGTAATTATACAGGAGGTGAATAATAGTGCTTCCTTTAGAAGCACAAGTCTGTAACAACCTAGTGTGGAAACCAACGCAAGAAAATGTGAAGAAAACAAAATTACATGTGGTTTTTGGTTAAAATTAATCTAAAACATTTTTGGGGAAAAGTAATCATAGTAAGCACAGTGGCTAGCACTGGTGCCTTGCTGTGCTGGGGTCCTAGATTCAAATCTAACCAAAGACAATATCTGCATGTTCTCCCTGTGCTTGCATGGTTTTCTTCTTTCAGGTACTTCGGTTTCCTCCCCCACTCCAAAGACATACTGATAGGGAACTGAGACTGGGAACTCCACTGGGTACAGGAAGTGATGGTAGTGTCTGTAGAGCGCTGCAGAATATGTCAGTGCTATATACGTTAAATGAATAATAGCAATCACCATAGAGGAGCAATAATTGTGAATGCACATAACAGGTTAGCAATGTTCTGGTACTAATGTTAGAAATAAGGGTGGTATTACACTGCCGATCTTCAGGCAATGCAAGCAGTCATGGGTGATAATCCTCTATCGGCACTCATTTGCACCGGCCTGATTACATGATAAATGCTGTTTGCTGAAGTGAGACAACCCCTTTAAGGGCCTATTACACAGGACAATTTTGGCCCAATTATCAGGAACACGCAATCACAGGAACTCTCATTCACGATAATTGCCCTTCGGAATTGTGCTGCAAATCAGCGGAAAAACAAGCAAACACTCAGCATAAAAGATACTCGCCTATTGGCAGGATGTTGCCCTGTGTAATATGGATGTTCTGTTGATAAAAGAACTGAACGAGCAAGGAATGATCATGGGACTGTGTAATGGTGGCCCTTCCGTTATATGTCTTTTGTCCCATTGGGAGACTTAAACTTTTTTTTCCCCATATAATGTAATATATTTACAGTTATCAGCACCAATTGCATAGGTTTTCAAGGGTTAAATATGAGTAACCAGCATTCATGCCATCAGTGTGCAAATGCAACTGTGATTTCATAGGCACCCGCCTTGCTTAATGTAAATATATTTTGAAATGCATCTGTGTCTACATAAATTTAGGCTGTGCCACAGAAATATAAAAAATGTATGAAACATTCCAAAACTTTTTGTTAGATCGTTTTTTATTAAAGGTGTAGTCCAGGATTTTTATAGTGATGGCCTATCCTCAGGACCATCACTATATGATCAGCTCACCCAATACACAAAGAATGGAGCTGGGCAGTTCCAGCTACTCTGAAACAGCTGATTGGCAGGGGTGTGGGGTGTCAGACTCCCATCGACCATATATTAAACCAGGCATGTTAATGCTGATGAAAACAACATCTTTCTTTTCTCTGTAGCTTGCAGTATGGAGATATCACGTTTCTCTTTATCCAAATTACTTGGGGCAGTTTGAGGGTCCAGCGTAGCTCTTCGAGTACCGCTACACCCCTTGATGCTCAGTACACTTCCCCATCCCCTTTGACTGACAGGGTTAGACAACCTGGTGTTCTGGGGCTTGCACCGTTGCTCCTAGAGGCTCAGCTCATTTGTATATATATATAAAAAAATAAAAATTCTCAGCAACGCGGGCACATATAAACATGGGACCAACACAGATGCCTTCAGCTGCCAAGTGTTCATGTAACAGGTCAGTCAGTGTCATAGGGACAAATCTGCTGACAGATGCCCTTTAACAAGTGTTTTAGACACTTTTTTTTTTTACACTTGTCTTGCAAAAAAGTGCAGCTTAAATTTTACCAAAAAAGGTCAACATTTTGGCTCATTTTTTTGAGTAAAACTAAGCCAACAAATAAGTGATGTACAGTAAGTTTAAAGGGATTGTCTAACTTCAGCAAATGGCCTTTATTGTGTACAGAAAGTTAATACAAGGCCCTTACTAATGTATTGTTATTATCCATATTGCTTCCTTTGTTGGCTTTATTCCTTTTCCCATCACATTTTAAACTGCTCATTTCCATGGTTACAAGCACCCTGCAATCCAGCAGCAGTGGCCGTGCTTGCACATTATAGGAAAAAGCTCTCGCCTCTCTGGTGGCCAGGACTATGGGAACACACATAGGCTGGTGCTTTTTTTCTATAGTGTGCAAGCACAGCCACCGCTGCTGGATTGCAGGGTGGTTGTAACCATGGAGTGGCTCATTTAGTTATTGGTGGTCCGTTATTTATGGTATAAAACTGTTTTAGCGAGAACATGCTGTCCCCTAGGAATGCATGATTTTGATAATGTCTTTCGCCAATATGTAAGCATTCTTTCAAAATAGGGTCTAACATGTAAGCATTCAAGGGAGCGAGTGTTGTGTCAGAAGGAGAAAATACAGCACTGCTCCGCTGTGTGTGCCGCTGCCAGCGACATCAGTCCAACCAGTAGTGGAGGTGCTGGCAGCTTTACGTACAGCGGAGGAGCACAGCTGCTGGGAGGATCACAAGGGTCTAAGAATGCTCTCCTTCCTACACAGCACTTGGTCCTTTCAATGCCTACATATTAGAATTTATTTTGAATAAATGTCTACATACTGGCCACAGCGCATTAGCAGTATCATGCATTCCTATGCTAAAGCATGATTTTGCTAAAACACACAGCCACTAATGAACAAATAATGCTGGCCCACCAATGAATGTTACTGTCGCTCACTGTCAATCAAAGGGAAAGGGGGAGTGTACAAAGCACAGAGGGGTTTGAACTGCCTAATAATAAAGATAAATATAATGATACATCCACAACGCTGCAAGCTACAGAATAAAGAAAGTTATAATCTTATAATCATCAGCATAACCAACCCTACTTGGCGATAGGCCTGGTTTAATAGGGTAAATCATGCTCACAGAGGCTCTTTAGTGGCTTAGCTTGAGGATAGGTCATCAATATGAAAGGGATAATGAGCCGGGGAGAAATATGTAGAATACAGGGTAACATTCTATGTTTAGCACAGAAATCTCTTATGCTGAATAAAACAACTCAGTAACCTAACATGGTGAACCACCATCCAGCCAAACATGGCACTGTGGTGGGGTCTTTGAACTGGTCTGGGAGAACCACAGGGGAAAAAAAAAGTCTGACTACTTCACCTTCTTGGCCGCCATCATGTCTTTCAGACATATAGGGGAAGATTTATCAAGACTGGCGCGTTCCACACCTTGCACCTTAATATCTCCTGCACTGCCGGAGGATGTGCTTAATTAATGGCGCACACCTCGTCATAAATTAGGCATGTCCTCCTACAGTCCATTCACCTAAAAAGAATTCTACAACAGCTCAGAGCCATAGATTCCTGGCTTCAGTTACACCCGATAACTGGCGTATATGAAGATAAATTTGTCACTGTTGCTGGCCCCCTTCCTAGCCCCCCCTTTAGAAAAGTGGCAAGGACGGCGACAACTTCCAGATTCTAGGAAACAATTGTAATAATATATCTATATATGCGCGACTCTAAAGAATAGAAATTATTATACAAAAGGAAAACACAGAAAACATTTATATCCACCTTTATGTTCAGTTACATCATTTCATTTCTATTTACGATTTTCTTTATTCGACCACTGACAAATACTAATTATTTGCAGCAACAGTAATACAGATGCAGGCCTTCAATACCGATCGTGATGAATTCTTGATTTATTATAGCAGAGTTTTTCCCCAATCATTATAACCGATTTCAAATGGTGCTAGAAAAGCAGAAGACTCTAAACACCAGAAGAAATCAGTCATCCTTTATAAGGGGTTCATATTATGGATGTTCAGGAGGTAGCTTTCATATTGCAGTCTGGACATCACTGGAAAGTTACAAGGAGAATCGATGAAACATTTCAACAGAACAAATTATAAGACAGTAGAGGAGCAGCACAGCCAGCCGAGGTAGAATCAGGGCGCACAGTTTAGTAGCGCGACCTACTGACATATCTTACAAAGAGTGCAAGAAGCTCTAATGCCAGACGTTCTGGATGGTCAGACGCAGAAATAGGAAAATGTTCAGGCTAAGTGGTCAATTATTTCCTTTCTGATGTCAAGCACATCTACTTCACTGCCTATGTGGATGTTCTTCCAGATCATTTTCCAAGATAAAATAAAATTGAATTTGCTGAAAATAAGACAGGTCTTCTGTATAACATTCGGAAAGTTAACTATTTTATAGCCAACACATAAAAAAATAAACACATGGAAACTTGATCTAGCCAAGACTAGTTTTTGCTCTTAGGATCACTTATAATGAAATTGCTAAAAAACCATTTGTTTCCCATCTTCCTTCACACAACACAGATGCCAATAGGTGCATACATTTTGTGATTGGCTGCAGAGGGCATCATATACAGCTGCTGTACATCACTGCTGCAGCCTGTACACAGACCAAAGCAGCATTTCAAGAACAGAGGATTAAGAGGCGAGTATAAAATCTTTTATTATTTTATCATATTTTGGGGCACTGGGAAAGTGGAACAAAAACTATAGGGGTCATTTATTAAGACCGGAGTTTTAGATGGCAGTCTTAATAGCCCCTTTAGCGAGCGGTGGATCTGCCAAAGTTATGTAGAGGCGCCAGCCTGTCTAAATGTAAACCAGCTCCTTGCTGGCTTACATTTAGACCATTTTCCATTTCTAAAACAGGTGGAAAATTATTCCCTTTCCCTGCCCACTTTTTTAGACCTAGTGTAAGCAGGAAAAAGTTGCAGATTGCGAAGCAAATAATTTTTACGACACAATCTGTGCCAGAAATACGCCTAATATAGGCATATTTCTGATTGTAAATGACCCCCTATGAGCCTAATATATAAACAAGGGGAGTTTACATAAAAAATTAAGTCAATTGCACACACAGCAATCCCTTATAGTGAATGTGCACCTAATAACTAGGTTCAATATATCTTTATAGCAGTGAGGTCCATTTTATGATGCAGAGCTCCAAATTTTCAGTATAGGAATGCATTTAAAAGGATTATGACTGAATCGGACACTTTTTACGAACTCCTGAACGCTCTTTTTTACCGAAAACAAGCAAGATGCCCCCAAACACAAACTTTTATACTGTGGTTCTATTCTTGCGGCCTCCAGTCTGACATTGCACTGCCTGCAATAAATGTCTGAACTGGACGATCAAATCCTAAAATTCCCAAGGCCAAGGCAGATAAGCTGTTTATTTTAGATAAATGGTTATATTAGCAAACATTGTTTATTGAACAAATTGGAACTGATTGATGAGTCTGGATATACCCCTCTAAAATATAATGTTCTAGTTGTCTGCAGCTGCCACTAGAGGGATCTTAGTGCATACTATCATACATAAAACTCACAGTAAGCTTCCCATGCTGACAACTGCAGGCAAATGGCATCATATGTATGGCTATGCAGGCGATTTGGAGCTCTGTATTAGAAAACCAATAAAGGTATAATGATAAATTCAACAGCACAAATTATGGCCCTAAAACATTATGAAAAAAGATAAAGATTTTCTTTAAAGGGGTTTTCCAGGAACGTTAAGATTTGAGGCCCTTAGCCTGCATCATTTCCCGAAAGGTCTATACTTTCCTGCTCCCTATTACCAGTAAATGGCTGCAGTCGCACATGCAGCCATGTTCATGCTCCAGCCGGAAGACAAGAAGCCAGGGACCGATAGATGGAGGGACAGGAACAGCGCATAGGACCAAGAGCGGTGTTGAACAGGCATGTATAAACATTTCAGGAGGTGATGGAGGCTAGGGACCTTCTTATAACAGGTCGCATCACCAGAAAGCCCCTTTAAGACAATGTTAATAACATAATAACTTCAATTAGCAGTATGACACATAAGAAAAAGGGAAACAAACCGACCAGCACACATTTCTCAGGTAAGTCTAGAAATATATATATATAATTAAAATTTTAATATTTAGTCTTCTTAGAAGTACAAAAATATTGCTATTGTTCCAGCTGTAGAGACAAAAAGTGTTCCCATTGTTCCTGGATGCTGAATTACTCCTTCCAAGGACACTGATTTCATATGGTGCTAGACATTGCATGTTAAATCTAAACCACCATGTGAAACCAGCCTCCTGAGAAAGTAAAGGTGTAAAGGTGGTTGGCGGACCTCGCATCACTCCTCAGCTGCTTGGCCCAGATTTCCATCCCATACTGCTCACCATCCTCTGATCGGAGCACAGGTTACTTACCAGTTAAGAGCTTTGTGATATTATTCATATCTGTCACTACTCAAGCATCTTCATTCTAACGGGTCCAAAAGCCACTGTCACCGATGCATTGACCTATTTAAAAAAATAAAATAAAAAATATTGGACAATCAAGCATATATACACCATTTCACAATCATCTGAACTGCATTTACCATGTACACAGATACTGTCTACAATTCAGTTTGTAGAACAAGCATAATATCACAAAATCTTCATCTTCTGTTAACTGCAGCTCTGGAAGATCCTGGCAATGCAGCAGAAACAGCAATAAAGGAGCCTGGCAGTGATACACTAACCTTCCTGGTACCTCGTGCCTGTCAGAAGACTGCGGAAAGCAAATATCCTTGCTAATTGTTTGAGTGACTCAGCATAAGAGGTAAAAACAGTAACAAGTACCAGGCTGTAATAAAAAAAACAAAGACAGGAGAAAGACACCGCAGCCACCTAGTCCATATGTCCATGTCTCTGGAATATGCCACGCAGCTGTTATAGTGTATATACCAGTGCTACCGACGAATATACACTGTAATAGCCAGGATGCTGATTGCAGGCCAAGTACAAATTGAAATTTAGACAAATCTACAAAAGGTAGTCTGACAAAATGGAATTACCAATAAACCTTGAGGCCCACAAACGCACAACGACAATAAAATAACTGTAGTGGCCGATTCACCTCTGTCAACCTCTTTCTTGAGGCTGTATTAGACAGCCAGATCATGCAGGCGATTGTTGGGAGGGAACCGTTTCTTCCCGGCAATCGCCTGCTCGCTAGCAGAGGAGACGGCTGCTATTACGTGCAGCGATCTCCTCCACAGCATGGGGAGGAGTGATCATTATGCCATCGCTTGTCCCATTCTTTGCACAGCATGATCGTTTGCTGACGGCAAACGATTTTTAAGCAAGCTTAAAAAACTGGATTGCCCGATGGACGAGCGTTTGCTCATTCATCGGGTAATCGGCGGCAGTATTAGACTGTCAGATCATCGCTAACTAGCATTCCTGCCAACACTCGTTAACGATGAACTGGCCGACATTGACCAGTCTAAATACAGGCTTTATCCACTGGAAGTAAACAATGCAGGTTCTTATCTAATGACAACAATCCAAGAGCTTGAAAACTGAGCAGGACAGAAAAGGCATGACAAATTTAGATAACTTCAATATACAAAGGAGAATTGTTATTTGCTGCAACTGGAATACCCCTTTAAATAGTGTCAACAATCAAATATCTACAAACATTGAGCATTTGCTTTATGTGGCATGCACTGCCCTTTGTTCAAGAAACCACAGCCATTCCGTCATCATGTTGGTATAGACTGTAATACTCGCTACATATACTAAAGTCACATATATTTGTTGTGAGGTCTATGTAACTAGGATTTATTTTGTTTCATGTAGATTTGCTATTCTACATTACGGTGTATCCATCATTCTATGCCGGATAAACATTTTGCAAATGTTTTCATCTTGTCCGTTTCTGGTTTGTTTTTCACTTGCTTTAACTATTTTGTCAGACTGACCCTCCCCATGAGCTCACAGACACTCAGGGCCCATAAAGGAGTGGTTTGTTCCATTCACTTATTGTTTATACAGTCTGTGCATAACAATACAAAGATAAAGAAAAGCTTATGACACGGGATGCCAACGTTTTTTTTTATTACAATTATGAAAAAATCCCATACTATTAACAGCAAAATTATTTAAGGATGTCAGAATAAAGCAGATTTAAATTTACAGCTAATGTACTTCATCTTGATCTTTTACTGTGTCTTTGGAAGTGGAGTGAGGAAATAACATCACCAGGCCATTATGTTTTACAAAGACATCCCGTTTATACATGGGATTTATAAATGTCACAGTGGGGGGTCCCTTGCCGGGAAACTTTCCAAGGCAAAATCATTTGTTTGCCATCAGTCTAGCAGGATAAGATTTTTATTTAAACCCCCCCCCCCCCCACACACACACACACACAGCCTAGGAGGACCTGTGAAGCCTTCCAGTCTCTGCATATAAAGATCTGGTCATGTGTGCTGCAGTAGCCAATGACTGACCTCAGCGGCTCCCCAAGAACTAAGTGACACAGCAGTGACATGCCGCTTGGGGGCTTAATCTCTATAGTATATATACACTGAGTTCTAACCACTGATCTCTTCCTTCTTGGGTTAACCCTTTATGTTAAAATTTTGCTACTTTTCTTGATTGTATTTTCTTTTTCCACTCTTACATTAGTATTCTAGATAGAACAGCAGCCCTACCTTTCATTTCCCTGAACACTCCATTCAGGGTCTGTGAAAAGCTTGTAGTAGGGTAGTAGATGGCATAAACAGAATGTCACCATCTGCACCAAATTACCACAGTGGTTCAGGCTGGATGATAAATTTGGTGCAGGGTTAGACATTTTGTCTAACTCTACACCAACTATTGGTTACTTTCAGACAGAATATTACACCAGAATTGTGGCACAATTTGATGGGAAACGTTACATGTTAGGACCGACAACTTTCCTGCAAAGCCAAGACACTGAAGTCCCAAACCATTTCCAAGCGAGTCTATAAAATTTGAGAAACCATAGCTGCACCACTTTTATCCAGATTCTAAGCACAGACACATTATTAAATCTGGGCAATTTTTTATTTTTATTATTATTTTAGAGGAAATGCTATTTACCATAATAATTAGCACGCAGTGAGAATATTCCTCATGAGAATGGTTTACTTATTAAATACAAAATTACTTGAAGTGAGTTACTGCTCTTACTGTGTAATGCCTGCCTCTTTTGTAAATTCAAGTATAACATGTTATAAAGTTCAGCCACCACTGGAGGGTGCTGAGGATCTTTGAAAAATCACAAATGCCCTAAATCTTTTGCAATATGAAGTGGCAAATTTATCAACACTTTTTCAAGACAAGATCTGGTACTATACGGAAACAGTCACTTATCCAAGTAATGTCTTGGGAGAAATGTCTCTAATGATTCTACTGCGACAAGCTCCTAAAACAGGGACAAGCGTTGCACCAGTCTTATCACAAGCCCTTTTTAAACTGCCATAAAGGAAAGCGCAAAAGCCATATCCTATGTGACTGATCCACACAGACCTGGATCTTGATGAACCACATTGACTTAAACCACAGTCAGAAGGCAAAAATATTTGCATTTTAATTAGCAAGATCAATTCTTGGTTTTGGCTTACAAAATACTGGCCATAAACTGCCTGTTTTGCTGCCACCACTGGTCCCTGGAAAATTCTTAGAACAACTGGGCGAACATATTTGTTTTGATGTAACAACTGTGATTTTGGTTTTCTTGGATTGTGTTTAACTCTACTGGTGTTGAAGCTTAGAGAACTCAAGCTTCATGTCTATAGCCTAGAAACAATAGACAAAGCCCATTTGGAAAACGTATAGGGGTTTTCCTTAATTCAGATATTGATGACCTATTCTCAGGATAGGTCTTCAGATATTGATGACTTATCCTTCCTTGGCCAGTGACATCACGTTCACCAGTCAGGTGGCCTAGAGGCAGCTCAATCCCATTCACGTGAATAGGGCTGTGCTTTTATACGAAGCAATGCCGCTATCCAATCGGCGGCGCTGTGCTTGTTAAGCTGCGAGCAGGTTGCAGTGCTCAGCTGTTCATCAGGGGTACCAGTTGTCGAACGCTCGCCAATGTGAAAGTACTGCCCGGAAGCAGGACTTCCAGTAGTAGCAGAATTCAGGGTCAGTTGTCTAGGATGTGCTTTGATGTGAATTCATGTGATGACATGCTCCCATGACAGAAGAAAACCATATTTTTTTTCCAGTGAACGTATCTATTTTTAATCAGAAACATCAGAAAAACCAATGTGTTGGTGGATAAAAACATATCCAAAAAGTGCACATGTTTTGCCTAGTCTGTGTTCCTGTCCTTTTTTAAATAGATTATGCAATAAGTTCAGACTGCTATTTCCAAAGACAAAAATGGATGCAACATTTTCCATCGCAATCCAACAAAAAATACATTGAAAGTAATAGTCGGATCAATTAAAAGGATTGCACACAATAGTATGCATTCATATGCGTTTTTTATTGTATCCAGGTTTTTTTTTTTTTTTTTTTTTAAATGCTTCCCACTGACACTCCTTGTCTAAAAAAAAGGCAAAAAAATAATTCAACCAATCACAGGTCTTACAATCCAAACTCCACCTTTTTTTCCCCTATATTTGCCTTGCTTTCAGGTAAAGATGGAAAAATGGATCAGTCATAAAATTTACATCTCAAAAGGCAAAATGACAGGATAGTTTGTCCACAAACCTTATACTCTAGAAAAATATTGTTTTTCATCACACTTCATACCTGAGATCATACCTGAGACAAAGGAAGATCACATCAAATTAAGCCAAACGGGCTGTGGCACATGGAGCTCCTAAGCACCATGAACATACAGTGCACTGTAAAATAGAAAAGCCGCATTAAAACTTTCGCAATGCTCAAAGAAAGGTTGTTACACCTGTTTTCTCTTTAGGGGAAGTTTCTACCCGATTCATCTTTAATCAAAATTGAGAGTTTCTCCAGGAACAATTTAAATGGAGGTGAGGATGGTATATCCAAATGTGGAGAATTTTACTCCTGCCATATACAACAGCTTCCTACTGTTAGGTGTGCAAGGGTAGATATTTGCATCTATGTAGCTGAAAACAGCCTAAATAGGGGGCATAATTTGTTAGATGCCTAGTGATAATGTAATTCATTTTATGCTTCTTTCACATCAACATTATTTGTCTGGAATACCCCCATCTCACGACCTCTGTTTGGAGTAATATAGACTTGGTGATATACTGGAAGATTCATTTTTTTGTAGACGATATGTTACTCACTTGTCCGAGATCCAGAGCCACACATTGCCTCGCTCCCCCTCTTTGGCCGCCTCTGCTCCTTCTCCTGCCTGATGGGTTGCCATGGCAACTTGATTGATGGCATCATCCTAATGGGCTTTATAAGCTTGGCTCAGGTGGCGGGATGCCGTCTGATGATTCAGGTAGTCTCCAGCATTCCCACTGTTCAGTCTACCCTGCTGAATCTGTCTGTTTGCCTAACTTCAGTTAATCCTACTAAATCCACCAACTTGGCTAACACAGTTAACTCAGTTGGGGGGAATGTATTTAAGCTGGCATTTCTTACGTCAGTCTTAATAACAAACCCCGCAGGCGTACCGTGCGGTAGACTTATTAAGAGGTAATAATTCTGGTGAATCTTTAGTTCCATGTGCCAGAAAATGTACTCCAGCAAAAAGCTAGAGCACACACTGGTAAATGTGTCAGCCCAGCTTGGAGACGCGGCAGGAGGATATTTTACAAGTTGCGAGAATGGTTGAGAAAGGGAAAAAAGTTGCAAATTTTGCTGCAAAACATCATGTTACAAAATATGTGACTTTTTTATGCCAGAAAACTTGTACACATCTTCATCATTCATCCTATATCACTCAGCTAATAGAGTCTTCAGCATGTTGCATCTGCTACATCACTCAGTCATGATAGTCTCCATTACACTGCATTTACCCTGCTACATGAGTCAGCCATTCTGGTCTCCAGTACTCTGCTTCTACACTGCTACATCACTCAACTTTTCTTGTGTCTATTATGCTGCATCAACTTTGCTACAAGTAAGCTGCATAAAATCTCCAGTTCTTCTGCACCAGCGCCACCTATCAATGCTAAAACAAGATCTGCTCTTCTGGAAAAGTAGTTTAATGGATCTACCTCTCCATGTGTGAATATAACAGGACAGATAGAAGAGTAGTGTGTAAGCAGGGCCTAAAGGAGTATGTAAAAAGTGATAGTATCTGGATGTGCAGGGGTGGATTGGGAACTAAAAGTGGCCTTGGAAAAAAGGCAGGGACAACAGAAGGGGCCTGCAATACCTCAGTGCAGCACAAAATACTGCCACCCTCACCACATTATCCAACTGTATAACCCTCCTGAGGACGGTAATACAGTTGAGTTCAGGAGAGCACCTGTGGCCATTAAGCATCAGATCATTATGTACCTGTCCTGTGGCTATCAGGAGGGCTGGGGCAGTCCCTCGGGCATCGGCCCACCAGGAAATTTCCCTGTAAGGTCTATAGCCAATCCGCCCCTGTGGATGTGTGTCTGAGAAGGCTAGTGTCTTTTGAGTTGTTATCTGTACCAAACAGCCAATGTCATATCCTACTTCTCTTCTAGTAGTAAAAAAAAGCCCTATGTGGAGAATCATTTTGGTAGTTTGGACTCCTTAGCATTGTTAGATATAGCAAGTAGCTGTGGTGAAGAGGCTTCTTTTGCTTCATGTTCTACCAGCTAGAAAAACTATGATCATTCATCTGATCAGCAAGAAATCTCTCCCTCTACGTCTGCCTTTTACATCTGGCTCATTCATTTCTCCTTTTCTCTTTCATGATCTAGTGATGACAAGTAAACATATGTGTGTACTTGTGGTTTTCTTCTGCCCCTAACTCAAGCATGGTTGCCAAGAATGGTTAAAAAGAGATGGTGCTCCACTAGATTCTGTCTTCATTCAACTGACCCCCTAACCCAGTCATTTGCAAGTAATTAAAAGTGAATCATCTAATGTTACCTGAAAACAGATAACAATGCTGATTGATTGCCATTTGGCTTGTAAGTCAGAAAATGAAGGCAGAGTAGCTGAGAAGTTCTATTGGCATAGCATGTACAGTAATGCTACTATTCTGCTAAACGTCAAAATTCAGAACACTGGTAATATTCAGCTGCTAAACAGCCTAAAGCTGGTCTACAAAGCTTCAGCATGCATGATGTCTATTATATTGTGTATTTATATTATAAGCATTACTGGGAATGTTCCTAATCTTCATGTTGCTAAGAAAAGGCCAACTGCATGTATATTACAAAATGCTTTCGTCCCCAGTTTTGTTCTATTGTAAGATGCATCAGCCGTGGCTTGCCATTCTCTGTGTCCCACAACTATTGGGACCCAGATAGGCCTCAATAGTACATAAAAACATGGCTGTCGAAACTCAGTTGTCTTCTTCTGATACAGTTTCTATGAAGCAAGAGATTCTCTGTATCTGTGCAAGTCATGGAAGATACTGTGAGTGCCCTCTGCTGGCTGCTCACAAGTAGCTTCCTTGTCAGAAAGGCAAATACTATAGTGGAGCACTATAATGGTGGGCAAAGTAAAACTGTACTAAGGTTGTGCACCTTGGTTTTAGAGATTCACAGCTTGTTCTGGCTGCTTGCTCTTTCTTCTATTGGCCGCTACTATAAGAAATGTTCAGTCAAGTAATCAAGGATAGAAATCTGTATCTGGAAAAATAATACTGTTGCCTTACAGAGCCATGATGGTGCATAAAGGTCTTTCCACAGTACGTGTGCTGTGTACTGAGAAAGCTAAACAGACATAAAATGGAAGTTACTGAGTAGCATCTGTATACCATATGCACCTGTGCTGCAAATTCGTATATCATGCAGTGTACGTTTTTATTAATGGACACTTCTGCATGGAATAGCGCAGTGTGCTGCACCAAACAGAAGTCTTGAAAAGCATTGTTGGTATAATGGTAGCCGCTGGGTCTGTCTGACAAGCACTCGGGCCTTTCCTGGCATATTCGGTAAATGCATACTTAGGGGCACATTTGTGGAATGGAACGTCCGGCCCTCTGTAGAACTGTCCTATTCTTGTTGGTAGAGAATAGGACATGTTCTATTTCTTTGCAGAGCCGCGGAATGGACATACGCATGTGGACAGCACACAGTGTGTTGTTCGCATCTTTTGTAGCCCCACTGAAGTGAATGGGTCCCCATTTAATCCGCAAAAATGCAGATCAGATGTGGAAAAAAAACACAGTTGTGTGCATGAGCCCTTAGTCATTCTGCATATATTTCGTTTAGAAAGTAAAGGGTCCTGTAACGTCTATTGTAACAGTTTGCCAGTATTCTGCATTTCTGAATGTTAGAATGGTGTTTCATAAGTTCAGTGCACAAGGAAACCCAAAAGGTCATGTCCAGTTCTTGCTGACGAATATCTGCAGCGAGTGTTGCCAACAAGGACAGAATTCATATACTAAACGCTGCACTTTGAACCTCAGTGCTGACATCACTAAGTGTAAATGCATCTCCAACCCATATAAAGTATACTATTAAGAGTAGTCAGCACACACCTGTGACGACATGGTCATCATTTTGAGTTAAATGTGTATTGGTGTTTGATATGTGTAATTATGTTATACTGTGCAACTTATCAAAAGATTGTCAGCATCCCCCCCCCCCCCCCCCTTTATTATCTCCTATTGTACCCTGAAAGAGCTCAGGACAATTACATATTGGCCAGGCTCCTGCAAGGGCTGTCTGGAGCTATTTTAGCAGGTGGACCCCTGTGGTGTGGTGCAGACAGAATGTCTGGGGAGGGGACGGGGATGTGATGGGATTTACAGTTTCATCTGATCACTTTCTGTATATAAATTTGTGCAGTTGCTCAATAAAGCAGACATTATTTCACCTACACCGAGTCTCGACCAGTGACTAGGGAAACTGGGAGCTACAGATCAGCGGATTGCAATATCTCCTGAGTAAGCAAGAATACAGAGGCGGACATACTCTTCCTGAGTACTGAGGGTCCGTCACAACACCCATTTAGGACTGACATAGCTCTATGTTTCTGTGGGGTACTTTGTGGTAGAGCCAGGCCATAACTCACAACCCAAGGCTTTTCGTAGCGCTTTTAATTGACTGTAAAGTGACAGCTTCAGGAACAAGATTGCATAGAAGTCAATTTTCTGCTTTGGATTACAGCTGTCACTCAATAATTTAGTTAAAAATCAATCAAAAGTGCTACAAAAAGTCTAGGTGTAGCTCCAGCCTAGTCCTCTTTCAGATGTCAGTGATGACATTAATGACAAGATGGTCAGTGGTTCATCCATGAAGATGTCAGTGAAGCATCCGTGTTTGGTCCGTGTGTCTTTTTTGGTCCTCCATGTGTCATCCATATTGGACACTGCTACACTGGAAATGGATTTCCAAAGCATCTCCTACCAATGGTCAGAACATGGATGCTATCTGTGCTGTGTCAGTGGTTTTCATGGACCTGTAGACTTGTCTCAGTGGTATTTGCACTGACCCATGGTCAGTGACTAATCACTGCTGTGTGAATAAGCACTTTAAAATCAATGGGTTCATGTGCTGTCCATGGAGAACACAGACAGCGCTTGCCCATGATTCACCAATGTGTGAAAGAAGCCTAAGGTTGTAGGAATGCATGCTCATATTCAGCACCTGTTACTCAAGGTACGGCTGAATGTTCAAAGACACATCCAAAGAGGGGTCACCATAGTGGCCATGGCCATACAATATATGTTCCGGAGGGGTTGTCCCATTACAATAACGTATCCCCTATCTACAGAATAGAGATAAGTGTCTGATCGTCAGGGTCCAACCTCTGGGTTTCCCCCGCTAATCACTACAATAGTGGCCAGTGTTTCCCGTTTGAATGAAGCAGCAGACATGCAGTACATGCATGTCTGCTACAGCATTCAATTCTATGGGATTGCTGGAGAACCTACTGATCAGATGCTTACCCTCTATTCTGTGGATAAGTTGTTGTCATGGGACAACCCTTGTAAAAGATGGCAAAGGTTTAGAAGGGCTTTCATTGTGGAAAGTTAACCTTTGGAGAGCGGTGACTACATTTTCAGACCATGTAAATGTATACATCTGATAATCTATCTCAATGGTATTTGGCATTAAAGTATTGCAAGTTAATAATCTACAGCGCTGTACTGTAATGTCTGGCATGCATAAAGAAGTAGAGAGAAGCATGACTGACACAACCACTTTGAAATAAATACATTTCCTATATGGCTGGGGTGCTGAACATTTTTAGATCCAATGGTCATATTGATCCATTCACTGAAAGCAAACAGAGAAACTGAAACATAAAGCATAGTTACACTTTTTTATTATTATACAGTCATCAGTTACACTGAACACCCCCATGTATAATAAATCATACATTTGGCTATACTTTGTGCTACAGATTCCCAGTTTCCATCATCTCTCAGCCCTGCCTATTAAAATAACAGTATTAATGAATGACGATGCCACGAGAACGTCAGCAAAAACAATTACATCTCAAAATCATTATAATGCCAAGCAAAACCTGTTTAAATGAATGAACTGAACTATGCTGGATGAACAGTAAGATCCGAATGAATGTGATATGATTGAGCAGTGTATACATCAGTCTCTTGTAATGCCCTCTTAATATGGAATAAAATGGTTACCGTATACGGGAAACTAAGCTGTCAGTAAATGGGAATATGTGTAGGTGAATGGTAAATGAAGAAGAATGCAGATTTCCTGCAGGACTAACTAAATTACTCTGGTCACATAGAAAAGACTTATGATGCTACTATTCTAGCATCATTATAACGCCTGAGTCATAGCAATTTCTACTGAACAGTTTGACATCCACAAATCCAGAACACAGGTCTGTTCTAGTGAACACCTTTCTAACCGTCCGAAATATTGTCACACGTTACTCTTTGCAGAATGTTTAACTTCACTGCTTTGGGTTAAAGGGCTCGACCAATGACAGAAAATAAACTTACTAATATACTTTTATTTTCTGAACTGCACTGATGGCCTCAGAGGTGAAGCTTCCCCTGTGTACGGTGAGTGTCAGTGACAACGTCATAGTGTGTTCGCATGAAAAACAATGGCCCAGATTTACTAATGTGTCTGTGCCAAAGATCAAATGTGGTGCTAACTGGCACATCTAGGGTTTCTATATTATCTTCTGACAAGCTCGACAACTGGTAGGACCTAGCAGAAAGAGGTAGAGCTTTGGGGGGAAGAGGGTGGAGCTTAAGATGCACCATTGTGTGCCAAAATGGTACCCTATTTTGGTGTAAAAATCTGTCTCAATGTAAGCAAACCAATAGTTGGTATAGAGTTAGACAGAAGTGTCTATCCCTGCACCAGATTTATCATCCAGCCTGAGCCCCTGTGATACATCTGGTGAAGGTCTAGAAAACCTAAGTTTATGTCACCTTGAGAATTAATAAATCTGAACCAATGGTTAGATTTTTCTGTCATTAGACAACCCTGTAGATTTGACTAAGATTTAGCACCTTTGGGCTTTTAATATTGATGACCTATCCACAGCACTATTTCAGCACGTTGTACCTGTATTGGACCCACTTTTAATAAAGGAAACCATGGAGGATATGCTGCCGAGATCTTTGTTTTTGTACTATTGAATTGGAACAGCTGCTTTGGATCTGTGGTTGATGGTCGGCGTGTGCATTCCTGGTGGAGATCTGGAGGGATATTGGTGCTGCTTTCACATTGGTACTTTTTGTCTATCCTCAGGATAGGTCATGAATATCAGATTCCTATGTTTGGAATGTAAGGTATTTTAATGATTAAAAATATACATATATGTAATTGTCCGACACCTGGCACCCCCGCCGATCTGCTGTATGAGGAAAAGGCAAGTGCAGTGTGCATGTGCTGTCTCCCTTCTCTCTTCCTGTTCTGCTGCTACTTTGCCATAGACGTACCCCCGCTGATCTGATAGGTCATTAATATTAAAAGCCTGGAGAACCTCTTTAAAATAGCAGCAAGACAATTTCAAGCTGGATCAAAGGCTGCTTCCCATAATGACTGTGCCTTTTTCTGCAAAGGATCGGTAGTGGACAATGACAGGATATCAATCTTAAATTCACTATGTGCTACCTGTAAGTTCTAATAGATTGGTGACTTGAGCACTAAATACCATCCTTCCCTTTTTCATAGGAAATGGGAAAGATTGGGTTCTCTTGGAGTTTAACCTAAACCTTTATTCACTTACCTATGCATATGTGGCTGAATGCTTTTTAACATTTTACTTCCACTTTTTGGATATCTTCACTTACAAAGCAGTAACCTGCTGAAGTTGTGAAAGCGTTAAGAGTAGTAAATCAGATTCTTATGTTTGGCATGTAAGGTATTTTAAAGATTAAAAATATACATATATGTAATTGTCCTATTAATGACACACCTTAGGAATACGACCAACACCTCAGTATGCTTCCTGCACTCAATGAAAGCCCCAAATACCTCAGCGTTGACGGTTTCCATCCCGTCATCGCCTGCCTGGACAGGCTGGAGGGAAACGGGTGGAAACAAAGATACTGCTTGCATCAGAAGATTCACAAAAAGAGAATGTATTTTGGGAGTGGCAATATAATGGCACACACCTAGAAGGAAAAAATGGCTAGGGACCAAAATCTGCCCTAAGACTTATTTGATATGGGGTCCAGCGATGACAAACTAACTCACAATCAAAAAATATGAAAAAAAATGCATTTTGTCCACACAGAGAAAGGGTCCGAGACTCCGATTTTGGCCCAATGATCCCATCAAACAATATCACAACAGGAAAAAGGCAGCACTCCAAGATGCAAATAACACTTTCCTTTATGCATCCATGTTGCCACATTTTAGCTACTATATCTTCGAAAGGATTAGATAAGAGGAACAATGTTACTTGTAACGAGGCAACTGTTTATTTTTCCTAAAATGACCTTGAAGACAAAGTCCCACCCCTTTACTTGGCACTTCAAAAACTGTCGAGAAACTCAAAAAGTCACTAAAGTGTTGTTAAAACATGAATAATTCTCTCTGTATGCTTTGGACAGGTCATTTTACTTGACATGAGCAGAATGAGCTGAAACTCCTGAGAATGCAGGCCTATAAGACATGAATAGGCAGATCCATGTTGTGACTCTGATTATTCTACGTGAACCAAGTATGTGGTAAAGATCATTAATTGCCAAATTATTATTATCACAGTGTAGGAATACATCATTAACTATGGCATTGCACTCATTGCCAGTTATGTCATGTACATAAACTGATGGTATGGGCTGTGAGACTTGGATTGTTACATATGGTCTTTTTAGTATGTAAACTGTATATACTTACAAGATTGCACTGTAAGTGCTATATACACTGTGGATCAGTAAGGGTTGAAATGTCACAACATGGGTGAATTGAGGAAATGGTTATTTATTTGTATCCTGGAGCGCTGCCCATTTCCTTTTGGACTAGCCTTACAAAGTCCAAAACAAACCTGCCTTATCTTCTCATTTAAAAGGGTGAAATTTCAAGCTATGGGTAACATTTTGTAAATTTCTACCCATCAAATCTATATCACAAATTGATGTCTAGAGACAGCAGATGAGATTTACAGGAAAAAACTTGATTTATGGTACGTACAGCTCGGATCTCTAGTGGTCAATGTGCTCTTTCTCATGAATAAGGCGCCGATTGAGGGGAGCAGAAAGGCACTTTTCTTAAAGAGTTTTTCCAGCATCTAGATACTGATGACCTATCTTTAGGATAGGGTCATCAATATCAGATTGGTGGGTCTGACATCCCACACCCCTGCTGATCATCTAGATACTGATGACCTATCTTTAGGATAGGGTCATCAATATCAGATTGGTTGGGAGGGGGCAGGGCCAGCGGGCCTGGCATTTGTTATTAAGGTACAAATGCAAACATTTTTAGAATATTTTCTGAGTGGCATATTATTACTATGCATACTGCATTGCTCTCTTATTTGTACCATTTTACATATGCAGCATCTTTTCTACCAAGCTACACTTTAGCTGGGTCAGTCCCTGCCACGTGAGCCACCAGCAGTGTGTGTACTTTTCTCACACACAACGAGATGAACGTAATAATGCTTCTATGTACAAAATTGGCACAGGCCCGATTTTGTTCACATATTTCCGAATTCCTCCTTTTTATGCACATGGGGCATAAGCGATGTGGCCTCTGAGGCCACACAAATTACTGACACAAGAAATATGTGTTTTTCTGTTTCTGATGTATGGACCTCTGATGATGGGCCAAAATCGTTAAGACAAGTGCCCATGTTAATAAAATTGATGCATCTTTGATGCTACATTTTTTTACTGCTATAAAATACACTAGTCTTAATAAATTCTCTAAATCTTCTTCTAGTAATGAGCTACTAACCTAGACAAAGAGGCAGAATGAAGTCATGAGAGCTACAAAAGTACAGTGGTACAATGGAATCTTACTTCTCAGTTGTCTGTAGGCAGGAAAACCTGTTAATCAGCAAATAACAACACTAGTAGTAACAAGTAAATATCACAGAGGCAGAGATTTAAGACTTCCTGTAATCACTATAATAAAACCATACCACTGTGATATTGTAATGATTCCCTCAGCCTGAAATGATGGTTGACAGTAGATTTCTCTCACATGTTTAGGGCTCATACACACGAACGTCGTTTTGGGTCCGCATCCGAGACGCATTCGGATGCAGACCTATTCATTTCAATAGGGCCACAAAAATTGCGGACAGCACTCTGCGTGCTGTCTGCATCCGTACCTCAATTCCGCTGCTCTGGAAAAGAAATAGAACATGTTCTATTCTTGTCCGTATCACGGACAAGGATAGGACTGGTCTATTGGCGGTATCTGGTAACCACAGCTTAATATACTTTTATGCTGGATTCAGACACAGGGGGGAATTTCTACACAGCTTCTGAACACCACATGAGCCTCCTATGTGTCTGCAAGTGTGATTTATACCTGCTTATCTGTTCCTGTGAGCTCTGTAAATAAACATAGTAAGAAGCAAGGGAAAGGACGTCATAGCAGTACAGTGCTGGCAGAAGAGATAAGCCCAGCTTCTGAGTGAAATGCATCTAGCTGTGCAGCTGTAACAGGGAATAATATGACTGAAAAAACATTAGGGAAGCTCAAACATAACTGTCCCTTAACATTAATGATTGTGCAAAGAAGCACAGCCATTATGCAAACCTTTTGAAAATGCAGGTACGCCTTAAAGGGGTTTTCCGGGAATAAACTTTTATTTTCCATTAAACATGCCTTTGCCATACTAATATATAACATACTAATATTATATATTAATAAAAATTTACAAACCAGTAATGTGACCCTTGTTTGTTGTCTTGCTGACATCACATCGACAGGTCATGCACCCAACCACCAGCTGCACTGCCCATCGATACAGCATCAGCATTAAGGGGCAGCCTCTGGGTATGCGCACGTCTCTCTCCTGTGTCCACTATTTCTGCCCAGCCTGGCACCGCTTTCCCTGCCTGCATCGACGCCCATCCACTGCCTCCTCATCCCTGAGCTGGATATCACTGCTATATACTAGCACTATGTGTAATCGGATGCCGCTCTGTCTGCATGCCTCTCACGTAGCTGTACAGACGGAGCGGAATCCGATTAAATAAAACATTAGTATATAGCAGTGATATTCACCCGAGTTTATTCCCAGAAACCCCTTTAAGGCTGCAAGTGCACATTCATTTTTTGATGTAGTTTTTGAAGTTAACACCAGGAGAGGTTTCAATAAATAGCAACATAGTCTTCATTATTTACTTTCTCTCCCTTTATGATCCATATATGGGTTTGACTTCATAAACTGCATCATAAATGAACACACAATCTGAATGTGTACAGGCACCTAATGGTCATGCTGTAGATTTCCATCATACAGTATGTCTTTGCTCTCAAACAAAAGGCATAAGTAAGGCTATGCACAGTCACAAGCTGCACTCGTGTTCCTTTGCTGAAACCCAGTTGACAAGGTGAAAGCAACTTCCCTTTCCTACAGGAAATTATTCTTCCTCCTAAATATAAATATAAACCAAGCTAATACATTCCAAACATGTCAGAGAAAAACTATAATAAAGATATATAATATATGGCTTAAACAGAATAATAAATAGGCATTTCATAGTTTTAAAAGGTTTGTATCTCGCTCCCCTTGCATGTAAAATGAAGTCATGTCATAACTAGTGTTGAGTTTTAGGAAAACTTCAATTTGCAATGATGCTAAATTTCCTCGCGCTTCGTGATAAGAAAATCAGGTTTTCCTAAAATGGCGGCTGCATATGTTACAAAGTAAAAGTAAGAATCCCGGAAAAGCGAGATCTCCTATAATGCCGTGCGTGCAGCCAGCTGATCCGCAGATATCCATCACCTGTGATGTCACAGCCCTATAAAAGCCTCATCCCGTGCGGTCTCTGCCATTGTCCTGTGAGCTGAGCATAGGGAGAAACATGGCAAAGTGCTCATGCGCTAGGGACAGTGTTGCTGCAATAATCCAGTGGCCATGTTTGATTCATCCACCATGTTTGGCATCTAGTTTTAACCCTAATAATTTGAAAAAGTGAGAGACCATTAGGCTCATAGTAGGGAGGGATCCCGGACCTTATGGAAGGATCCACATGGGATTATGCCCATCCTTGTTGTGAATCTCTCAATTTAATTGTTTTCAGAGAAGGGTAAAAGCGCTCAATCAATCTTTTTCCATTTTGTGGTATTATGCTGGGCAAAGATATACTATGATGTACCCATAGGTTTTTGAGCATACATTACACATTGTTTATACTGGTATACTAGCATATATTTTATGGATCACGTTAAATCCAGAATTCAGTAAGTAAGAGTTCCTACGTCACAACACAGAACAAGGGGTTAAGCATATTGAACAAATAATATCCATTCTTTTTGGTATCGCCACACCCTTTCCTTCAGTTTAATACACCCACATAGCAACTACACTAAGCAAGTTGCCTCTGACCTTGCCGCCCACGCCTGGCACTCAGAGAAAGTTACTTGAACATTTATTATATGTGTGTTAAAACATGTAACACAAGCCATTTTCTGCATCCTGGCCACTTGGAGACATAAACCTGGTGTATTACTATTCTCTGTGACTATATTAGGACACTACCCTGCACTTCTGGTTACAGTATAGCATTTTAGTTCTCCATTAGAAATCAGTCATATCATCTAATAAAGACTGAAAAATCTATTGCAACTAACAACAGAGGGATAGTCACTTCTGTAACCAATTTTTGGCCAATTAAAACTGTTGAAGCTGAATCGAAATTGCATAGAGCTAAGGCTACTTTCACATTAGCGTTTTCAATTCCGCTGTTGAGATACATCATAGGATCTCAATAGAGGAAGAAAACGCTTCAGTTTTGCCCTCATTCATTGTCAATGGGGATAAAACTGAACGAAACGGAATGCACCAAAATGCGTTTTCTGTCTGCGATGTGGTGTGGAGCAAGACAGATCCATCCTGACACACAATGTAAGTAAATGGGGATGGATCCGTTTTCTGTGACACAATAGAAACCGGATCCGTCCCCCATTGACTTTCAATGGTGTTCATGACAGATCTGTCATGGCTATAGAAGACATAATACAACTGGATCTGTTCATGACGGATGCATGGGGTTGTATTATTGTAACGGTAGCACTTCTACAGATCCATGCCGGATCCGCAAAAAACGCTAGTGTGAAAGTAGCCTAAGAAGTAAAGGTTCTTTCACACAAACGGATTCTTTAGGCAAATATTGGGAAGGAACTAAACGGTCTTCTGAACACGGCTGGTCCAAGCAGGTGCTATGACACTGAACCAACATCTTGGCTAAGAAACCTATCATTTCTTTATGCACTGCAAACCACTCCTTTGGTGGAAGGGACTACTAGCCTTTCCAATGGCTGGGTCACTCTTTGCAGGCTGGATTAAGGGACACACCAAGGATTGTACAACATCATACCGTAATTTCATTGGTTTGAGTATGCAAGAGAGGAATTTGTTCTTTTGCCACAGCTGTCATTTTTGGGAAAGGTGCGGTAGCCTGCAGGTAAGGAAATGGTGAGGAAAGTGGTGCCAGCATCAGTGTGTAGTGCAGATGGGGACATTAGCAGGTTTGTATTGTGATACATTTGTACTTTGTGATATTTTTCATTTGCATACATTACTTTTACATGCCACAGTATTTGTATGTTTCTTACTGATATTATGGTGGTAAGCTCCCTGCTCCATTTCCATATTAGAGACAATTGGAGGAGGACAGAACACGGCAGCTATTGATGGTCACTACAGAGGTATAGTTTTTAGGGAGGTATTTTGTGCTGCACTGTGGTATTTGGCATCAGTGATGGTCAGTTCACAGTGTTCGCCAGCAAACACATGCGGGCTGCCATCTTGACTCACCCGTCCAGCTATGCACAGGTAAGCCCTTACCTGTGCCTGGAGCCGGTCTGAAATCAAATGCAGTCACCGGGAGCAGGCAGTTCCGAGAACAGCCCGATGAAGGCCCCCGGCGGCTGTTCTTGGAACTGCCTGCTCCCGGTGACCGCAATTGATTTCAGACCGGCTCACCGCCACAGGTAAGGGCTTACCTGTGCATCGCCGGACGGGTGAGTCAAGATGGCAGCCCGCATGTGTTCGCTGGGAACACTGCGAACTGACCATCACTGTTTGGCATTGTGGGATGGTATTATTGTCCCTACCAACTTGTATTGGCCCCATCAACTTGTGCTGCTCCACCCTCTATCAATATGGACTCATCTACAGCATTGGGGCCACTTTTCGTTTTTTTTTCCAAGGCCACTTTAAGTTTCCAGTCTGTCCCTGTATTTTATCAGCTCTGTCATGACAGCAATGTGGAATGTCATACTACAGGAACACAAAAAATGCTCTTGAGAATAGCAAGGTAGAGTTTTAATCCAGCATTGACAAAATAGTTTCACTTGTCAACTGACTTTGTGACAATTCACACACAACTAGGAATATTGTTGAGTGATCTGTGTCATCATATCCTAGAAATATAGGTAAAACTTGCCGTCTGCAGTAAACTAAGGTTGTACCCTAGAGATAATTTTTTTTTTGCAGAGGCCAGCTATAATAATTGAGTGCTCAATCATTAGAGTTCATGGTCCAACTCATCTACTAGAAAACCATCTTGTTGGTAATACAGCATTCTGAGTCAATGCATATTGAGAAAATGATACCGTATTTTTCGCCGTATAAGACGCACTTTTTTCCCCCCAAAAGTGGGGGGAAAATAGCAGTGCGTCTTATACGGCGAATGTAGCTTATTTTGCCCAGTTTTCAATGATACACCCGCCGCGATGCCGCGCGGCGGGTGTATCAGCTGTGAGGGAGGAGGGGCTGGGGGCGGCATCTGCTTTAATGACAGCGGGGCCCGTGCAGTGACTATTCTACTACACGGGCCCCGCTTACTGTATAATCATATCTCTCTAATAGTTAATTGTTCTATGCATGTAATCGCATAATGAGCGCTAATGAGCGCTGTGTATTACCGTACTTAAAACTAGCAGCGCTCGCCGTTCGGAGCAGAGAGGAGGCAGGAGGCAGGCCGGGAGGACGGGCACTTGCAGCGTGAGTCATACGTCACGCGCCTGCACCGCCCACTTATGAATGAAGCAGGCGGCGCAGGCGCGTGACGTATGACTCACGCTGCAAGCGCCCGTCCTCCCGGCCTGCCTCCTGCCTCCTCTCTGCTCCGAACGGCGAGCGCTGCTAGTTTTAAGTACGGTAATACACAGCGCTCATTAGCGCTCATTATGCGATTACATGCATAGAACAATTAACTATTAGAGAGATATGATTATACAGTAAGCGGGGCCCGTGTAGTAGAATAGGAACTGCACGGGCCCCGCTGTCATTAAAGCAGATGCGACCCCCACCCCCTGTATTGAGGGTCATTCACTACAGGGACACTTATGGAGGGGATCTGTGGATGACAGCATAAGATGCTATATATGTGTCATTCACAGATCCTCATCCTCATAACAGTGCCATCCAGAGAGGATCCCCCATAAGTGTCACCCACAGATCCCCCATAAGTGTCACCCACAGATCCCCCATAAGTGTCACCCACAGATCCCCCATAAGTGTCACCCACAGATCCCCCATAAGTGTCACCCACAGATCCCCCATAACAGTGCCACCCACAGATCCCCCATAAGTGTCACCCACAGATCCCCCATAAGTGTCACCCACAGATCCCCCATAAGTGTCACCCACAGATCCCCCATAAGTGTCACCCACAGATCCCCCATAACAGTGCCACCCACAGATCCCCCATAAGTGTCACCCACAGATCCCCCATAAGTGTCACCCACAGATCCCCCATAACAGTGCCACCCACAGATCCCCCATAACAGTGCGTCACCCACAGACCACAATTAGTTCAAAACCCACCAAAAGTGCACCTTTTTGGTTCAAAATATTTTTTTTCTTATTTTCCTCCTCAAAAACCTAGGTGCGTCTTATAGGCCGGTGCGTCTTATACGGCGAAAAATACGGTAGTTTTTTTTATCATTTTATATTCACACAAATTGCTCTCATCAGCATTTTGAGCTATAGCCCTATAGAACTACTTTATCATTTATTATAGCTTTCCAATGCGTCAGTAAAAAAATGTCTGCCCATGATCTTTGGATAAGTTGTCCAGAAAAAAAGAAAAAATAGCTGTGTGCTTTACACAACCCAAACTGATACTTGGCATTGAATATGAGAACATGCAGAATCAGTTTGGACCTAACATGGATATGACTATCGGTGGACAAAAGAGCTGTTGCTGCTGATGCTTATTGTGATGTCCTCCACCTGTCCACAGAATGCATAAACGGCAAAAAGGTGCACCACAAGACACAAGAGGAGGGAAGTAGGCAGTTTTAAATCAGTAATGTCAATCAAGCTGCTTCTTTCAACAGTACCATCCAAGGTAAGGCTAGTTTCACACCTGCGGTAAAGCTATCTGGCATGCTGTTATGACAAAGGAATAGCCTGCCAGAGTTCAACATATCCCACCTTGCCAGATAATGCCATTCAGCCCAGACCCCATTGACTATTATGTGATCTGCCTAGAATATGGACAGTTTCTGGCATGAGCGCTGGTTTTCGGTCAGTCCAAAACTGGTGCACACACGAGTTTTTGTCTGGTTAGAAACAGTCCGAATCCCATTATAGTCAATGGGCTCCGGTAGGTGAACAGCCCTATCAGGCTAGACTGGATACAGTGAACTCCAGCAGGCTGTTCCTCTGCTGGAACATCCTTCCGGATAGCCTTATTGCAGGTTTGGAACTAGCCAAAGCCACTTGAAACTTAACCTTGTGGTGTCCCTAGTAATGGTGAAGACTTCCTATATTTTACATCATGCATGAAGTCAAAGGGAGCAGCACTCCAGTAACAAGCTCAGTCCACTACCAAGTAGCTTCTGTCGCCTGAAGCTATTGCTGAACAGTAGGGGTGCGGGGTGTCGGAACCTCTCTGATCTACTGGTCATGGCTTATCCTGATGGCCTACGCTTAATAGTCTTTTAATGCATGGTCCTAATTTGTAGCACATTATACTTTTTTAACCTGTTACAAGCACCGAAACACAGGAAACGATAGATATGATGCACTAAGCAAATCTCTGTGCACCGATTTCACAATAGTAATTCAAGTCTACCATTACATTCTGAAATGTATTCTATTGGCTTAATATATTTAAGAAGGTTTTCCAGGTTTTTTGAGCTTTTGCTATTCATATGAGCCTAAAGTGTTTGTTGGTGCTGCAGTATGTACGGTAGAGTTACAATCAGGACAAGGTACATACTGTATAGCTAAATTATAACCAGTCTAAAATGCTGTTTATTGGACATTCTTTAAATGTACAACCCATGAAAGCACAGGGTCTTAGGCTGGATGATAAATCTAGTGCAGGGATAGACACTTTTTTCTAACCCTATACCAACTAATGGTTGGCTTACTTTGAGATAGAATTTTACGGTGCAATTGTAGCACAAATAGCACATCTTAGCTAACCCCTTTCCAGCAAAGTCCCACCACTTCATGTGAAGTTCTACCCTTTTCAAACAAGTTGTAAAAACTGTAGAAACCCAAGTTGCACCAAAGTGTCCCAAAATTATGCCAATCTTCTCAGAACTCTCCTCATCTTCCACATGAACCAGATTTGGCTTGATAAAAGGTCCATTATAGACCAAAACATTGCTTAAATGACATGTCAACAGATTTGTGGCTGACCTGCTGCATGTGCCCTTGGCAGCTGAAGACATCTGTGTTGGACCCATGTTCATATGTGCTCATTTGCATATATTAAAACATCATGTTTTAATATATGCAAATTAGCTGTTACACCTAGAGGCTCTGCTCTTTCTGTTACTGCCAAGATTGACAGGACCAGGAAGTGAAAACATCATCATGCCTAGCCCTAGTCCATCCTAGTGGAGAGGGCAGGGCATTGCAGAAAAAGCATGGACCTGTTGTTTGGTCTCAGGACCATGTTTCATCACCTGTAATAATTTAAGAATAGACGTCTCCTAGATTTTCTCTAAGCATGTCTAAATTGTCTATTGCTGGCGACAAGTTTTTTGATCAGGCATCAACATTTGTGGCACCCACTGGGAACTGATCTTTGACATCATCGAAACATCATGAATTATACTGGAAACTGTGCAACTAAAATGCCTAATTCAAGAGCTAGAACACTGACTTTAACCTGATGATCTTACAAACTCATGGCCTCCACTTTACGGCACATTTCGTCTGAAGATTCTTTGACAGGTCGACCTGAACGAGGTCATCTTCAATTGATTCCCTACCCCATTTAAACTGCTTAACCCAAAATGGGAAGGTGCATCATCACAATATACAGCAATCATCCATTCATGGATTTCTTTAGGCTTAATTGTTCCTTTGTAAGAAATTTAATCACAGAACAAAGCTCCAAATCCCTCACTTTCTGTCACATTTGACAAATGACTTCAAATATTCCCCTCATGAAAAATATCCCCCACTGTATATATATATTCACTGAAACTAGCTCTCAGCCACAATGACAGATGAGTGACTGATGTGACGCGCTAAATGACTATTTCCAAAGTTCTGACAAAAATACAGACATCAAACTGTATTTCTCAGAATGAAACCGGAAACAAATAGGAAGAGGGTTTGTAAGTTCCCTGTAAATGTGAGAAGCAATATCCAGTAATGGAGAGGAGGTCGAGTCAGTGGTGACTCATGGGAGAGATGCCACTTGCAAGGAAATTGCAACATGCTGTACTATAGGAACTGAATCATACTGTTTCCCGGCAAATGTATTGGATTACCTATAAAAAAAAAAATGTATTCAGAGCCTCAAGAAATGATTAACTTTTAGAAAAGAAATGAAAACCTTATGGAATAATATTACAATGCTAAATAATAAATGCATTTGTGGAACCTGAATGGAAAAAAACATACATAACTGAACTTATCAAAATGTAAATCTGATCTATTACACTTTTATATAATGGGGTAATTTTTCATAAAATAACTATCTTTGAGCAAAAATTGGGGCACAGCCATTGAATGGTGTCAAATAGAAAAATAAGCATCACAGTTTCATTTTCCGTTCTTCTGATACATCAGAAAAAAAACAAAAAAACTGGATCCTGTAATAAAACAGATCCTGTAACAATACGGATACTGAGCATCCCTTATGCACATTTCACATACATTTAAGGCATTTCCGTCTGTGATTCATATTTTTTTTTTAGATGGCAAAAAGTCCTGCGTGCAGAACTTTTTTCAGTCTAAAAAAACAGATCTCAGATGGAAATGGCTAAAACAGATGCAAAATGTGTATAACGAATGCTTAAAATACAGGATCCGTTTTTTTTTCTGTTCATGTTGAATTGGCCATCACTGGTTTGAATGGCAGCAATTTTCACATGTTGAAGACATGACATTAGTGCTAAAGCTCTCAATACAAAGACCAGTGGGAAGGGATTAAACAGAAGCTGGAGCGCCAGGCAATTCAACAGGTAAGTAATGCACCATCCCGACTGTGCCCCCAATTTTTGCCCCAATCTTGGACAACCATTTTTATAGTATACTTATTATTGCAAATACTGTATATCGATAACACTGTAATATATCACTGACATAAAGACAACTGCAATCACTGTCCACAAGTACGAAATTATGTGCAGTAAACCTAAGTAAAGTAAAAAGTATATAAGAAATAATAAACACTGCTTACCTGAAATGTGATGGAGATGCTGTCTCCAGGAACAATGCCTTCACAATGAATGAAGGGACTTCACTACTTGAAATGCACTTGCTTGATACCACCCACTTAGTAATAACTAGTACATTCCAACCCCATACTATTTAGCTAAGTAACACGTTATTGGGTGAACCAGCCTTCAAGAACCTCTAGTGAACTTACTTTCTGTTTTCTTTATTGCTGGGATATCTCACGTGCTCGGATAGACGGTGGAAGTGCTTCTCCTCAAGAGTCTCGTCTTCTCCTATACTGCCTGGTCCTCCTCCAAATTCTTTGAAATGAAAGTCAACAAGAAAAACCACAATGAGTCGTTTTACCAATTCCTTGAAACTGAGTCAGTCTATCATCAGCAGCATACTCAATGACCGTATAACGCGGCAAAATCCAAAAGGCCAGTTGGATAGAGGTGCCCCAAACATCCATCACAATGCTAAATCCTATCTCCATCCTGCTCTGATGATACCGGCATGCCATGCTTTCACACTGGCAGATGCCACCTAAAAGCTAAGTCTTAAAAGATCCTGGAAAATATGATGGATGAATAAAGATCGAGAAGAAAAATCCTTTCTTGTTTCCCTTCATGAATTTCAGGATCTTGCATTGCCTTCTATGAAGTCTCTTAGCAGTGTTTCCCTGTTTTACCAGACGAGGACTGTCAGATCTCTGCCTTCAGAGTACTGTGCTCTCCAGTCCTGCTTACTATAACAAACAGCTAAAAGATTTCGCAACAGCCTCTTACTTAACCAGGCTGTTCCACCTACTCACATTTGCACGAAGCAATAGAAAGACAGCACAGGAAGCTAAAGTGCAACTGCCAGTACTGTTTTGTCCAAGAAATAAAGTAAGGTTTCAAGACCTGCGATGGAATATCAAGCAGCAATTCCACTTAATGATGTACATCTGCATATCTCCTTCTTGGTCCCATGCCAATAACTGATCTATGAGCTCACAAAAATCATGGCATGTACACACAACATCACACGGGTGGGGAGATAGAAATAATACCTTAAAGGTTATTAGACTTATGTACTGTGGACAATCATAGAACACATTCTTTTCTGTACACTGAGGTGCAAACAATCTAATAACCTGCTACAGAAAAACAAACACGAACCCACCAGGTCTGCTTAGATATGAATCCTAGCAGAAAGATTTTCAAGTACACGAATCTGACCACTTCTGCACATTATAGACACCAAACCATCTACAACAATGCGGATGTACTATTGCATATAAAAGGGGTTCACACAAAATTAAGCGCAAGGATGTGAGGCCACGCTGGTGGTCTGAAAGTCTGCAGCATGCCCCAGTGCTGGGTTTTTTGTCGATTGTGGGGTCGCGGTCACGTCAACTTGTAAGTCATGTTGTGACCCCATTCAAATCAATGGCTGCAATTCTACTTTGGTCGCACAGCCATGCAGCCCCAACCTTACATGTGCAACAAATCCATACCAAAGTTTACTTATACTACAGATTTTGCCACAAATTTTAGGCTCTCCCCTCCTGTGGCCTAAGTGCTTATTCACACATTCATAATCAAAATCGTCCATGTTGTGGCCACAATACATAGACTGTGTTGTAACATGGAAGTGAGGTGATTATGTTTGATTAGCACAAAGATCTGATGACCACTGGAGACCACTGTCATAGCACCCCTACTTCTAGAGATCCACTGCAGATGTGGATGGCAAATGGAAGAAAATTACAGAATTGTTAATATTCCCCAGGGCTGAAACTACAGTAAACACTCCAACAAAAGGGCTATGCTGTGAAAAGTTGTAGGTTGTCATGCTCCAAGCTGTCAAAGTAACAGTGGTGCACAACAAATATTTAAAATGGAAAGATTGATAAAAAAATTACAGTAACTTAAAGGGCTTCTATGTGACTCCAGATGGATCATCAATATCAGATTACTGGGAGTCTGACAACCGACACGTCCACCGATCAGCTGTCCAGTGCTGTTGAAGCCCAAAACAGCCGATTGTGGGGGTGCTGGATGATGGACTCCTACCAATATGATACTGATAAGGATAAGTCATCAATAACTGTAGCCCGGAGAACCCCTTTAAATGACATGCAAACTGCATCATCATGAAGCAAGTTTGTGGCTAGACACTGTACAGCACTAGACTCACGTAGCCTCTGTAAACTCTTAAGATCATAAATGTCTAAGGCTCATCAGTAAATACTATTTAAGCCATTTACAGCTCTACCTTCCCAGTGAAAACAAGAACTGATTTAACGAGCAGGCAAAAAAAAATACATCATACGATAATAGTTATATTATACAGAATGTAGCTATATAAATCATAGCACCTGAAATGATATTAGAAGGAGCTGAATGTGCTCTGCCAAACTCATCTCATGAAGACAACCCCTTTTTAAATGGAAGCCAATGATCAGCAGCTATTGTTGTGGCAAGTTGTGTCTTGAGAAATAAAGTATAACGTGAAAGTCATTCAAGTGGATGGCCTCCATGTACTTTATGGACAGTGCAGGTGTGCCAAAATAGGAGCTGCTCCTAGAATGTGTCCCCGCATTGTGGAATTCCAAGAGCAAAATCTTTTGGTATTTGCCGTAGTTACAGATTGCTTTTATAGCAGGCATGCTCAACCTGCGGCCCCCCAGCTGTTGCAAAACTACAACTCCCATCATTACCCGACAGCCTACAGCTATCAGCCTACAGCAGGGCATTGTGGGAGTTGTAGTTTTACAACAGCTGGAGGGCCACAGGTTGAGCATGCCTGTTTTATAGCAAATTCACCCTAGGCAATGCAAAGACCAAATCCTTTGTGAAAATACACAGAAAGAATTGACATGCTGCAGATTTAAAATCCCCTCACATCAGTTTACAAGCAGATCTTTTTGCACAGCATGCGTATGAGATCTGTTAAAATCTCATCCACTTTGCTGCTCCTTTAACACGCTGGAGATTTTCCACCTGCAATCCAGACGCTAAATCTGCAGTAAGTGTAGACATTTGCCATCTGGGAGATTTAAGCCATATCAATAGGATATGCCATAAATGTCCGATAGGAGCAGGTCCTAGAGCTGGGACCCACACCTATCTCAAGAATGTGACCTGCTGTGAATGAAGAGCAAGCTGCCGAGGTCCTCCCCATTCACCACTATGGGACTTCTGAAAGTAGGTGAGTCCCAAACTGGTGAGTAGCTCCTTGTGCAAACAGGGGATGTGATCCCAACATAATGCACTATGTATGAGCAATGAACGACTGTATGAATGATCCCTAAATGCACTTTCCACCAGCCTGTGTAAAGCCCTTTTAAAAGAGTGCAGATTGGCTTGTTTTATCACTGGCGCACACTATGGCCCTGAATCAGGTCGTGTTAAAGAATCCTGAGGCTCAGAAAAACAATTACAGTTTTTTATATTAATACGTAGATAACTCTGGTGCCCTTATTTCTGGGAAAACAAACTATCTCAATCCAGATGTACTAACAGAGGAAAAGTATCACTAAATGGTTCCTACTTGGGAACCAAATTTTTATTTTCTACTAAAACGGTCAAATGCTGTATAAAACCAGGAAGAGGCAAAAGCACTGCCCACATGACGAGCAGAGCCAAAGAAAGCTGAAGGTACAGAGTGCTCAGAGCAGTGCCTTGTTTTTGTTTTAATAAAACATATACAGCCAGCACCCTCTATGTATGGGGCGAGCACAGCGTCTGAGCTGGCTCCATATAACCCCTTAACACTGATCACGTACATGTACGTTGAGCTCAGTATATAGCAGCTCTGGGATCCTAGGTTTGAATCTGACCAAGGACAACATCTTCATGGATTTGTATGTTCTCCACGTGGGTTTCCTCCGGGTTCTCTGGTTTACTCCCACACCCCAAAGACATTGATAAGGAATAGTGAACTAATGCTAATGTCTGTAAAGTGCTGCAGAATAGGTCAGCGCTATAAAAGTAACACAAATAATAAATGAAAGTATGTAATTATGCGTTAAGCAAAAAGTACTTCCGCATCCATGAAGCCACCTTGATACTGATTCACTTACCTAGTGAAATGCACCCAGAATTGCAAACCTAATCTACCTAGTACATTGAAATTAGATGTCCCCAACTTTTTTGAAGACCATATAAGCAATATTCCATGTGTGAAGGGATATACTGTATAACAGTTAAAATAAGTCTTTTTGCAGTTTTCTGGAATATCCTTTTTCTAATATCAGACAACTGCTGAGTTGTTCGAATATAATGTGCTATATACATACACATTTCTACAGTATATATTGTGTATAGGTTACAATGAACCCAGCATGTTATCTATTCTTCATGGACTATCTATATGTCTCAAGGTTGACTTATTAAAACACTTTTAATACGTGATCCTCAGTGCCCCTTCCTGGACCTCAGAGAGAGTGATCTTGCTCATGTGATTACTAATGTTGACAGCCAAACTTTCATTCGGAGATGAACTTGGATGCTGGGCTGTTAGTCACCCATCTGAGGAGCCTGGAGTAAACAGTGATTACACAACCTTCATTCCTTTCAGTGCAGCTATTCCTGACTGGAAATGATTCATGTGCTAAGAATCACAATGTCCTTGCTGGTGTATAAAACCAAGTCATTGTGAGTAGAGATCTGGCTTATGTTGGGGGCACGCGTCTTTTTGACCACCAACAAATGGTGTCTGAGTCACAAATTTCATTAGATGATTCGCCCTGATACACTTCCTCCTGTCTCCCATCAAATAATTTATCTTCATAGTCTCCTGGACTGCTCTGTTCTACTCCCATGTGAGATCCATATCCATTCACCTGCAAATCTTTATGAAGAGGATATTAGTCATATCTGGAGTGAAACCACAAGGAATTCTAATATGAGGAAGACCCTTTCATCTATTCATTTAGTGCAATGAAATGAGTAATCCTATTAGATACAGATAGAACCTTTTATTATGTAGCATCACTACATTTTATATTACACTGTTTTATTCATGAAAAATTGACTTTAAACCTGCTCTGGAGCTTTTTAAAAACATACGTTTTTGCAGCTCTAGTTGAAACGATCACATATATACTGGCATATCCTAGCACATCATGCAAAGACATGCTCACATCTAATAAACGTTCGTCAAGCCACTTGTGGTTCTCAGGTCCCCTGCATGTGGCTCCCAACCTGCTGGCAAATGCCATTATGCACTAGTGGGACCATAGCTTTACTAGGACTTATTACCAAAACAATATCACTAACAAGTAACACCAGGGTACAAATCAGATCATCTTTAACAGGCTTTTCCCTTTAAAGATTCAGTACAGCTCAACAGCACCTGCCATATTCTAAAGTGGCTAGCGACTTGCAGTACAAAAGGTGGGGGACCTTTGCTCTATAGAGATCTATGAACATACCGAGTCATGTTACATTAA
Organism: Bufo gargarizans; assembly: GCF_014858855.1. Lineage (NCBI taxonomy): Eukaryota > Metazoa > Chordata > Amphibia > Anura > Bufonidae > Bufo > Bufo gargarizans. The sequence continues at coordinate 218,115,877 of NC_058081.1, read as the reverse complement.
TAAATGTAGTTGCGAGTTCCTTGCAAGACTGACAAGCTTTAGACATAGTCCATAAGCATATTTCTGAAATATGTGTCTGGCAATTCGGTGCATTTAAGCCCCAGCCCAGACATGCGCAAACCTGGCCAGAACACCTACTTCTGGATAGGGTTTACATAAGCCTCACCTTTTTTCAGGCCAGGACAAGCCGGATGTTCTAGGATTATCTCTGAAAATTCAGGACTGGCAACTATGCATAGGGCTTATATCTACTAATATGTGTTATGTATGTACTCTAGGCAGGGGGTAGATACCGGTGCAGAGATAGAAGATGCACCTGGGCCCAGGTGCCTGCCTGGCCCAAATGCACCTCAGCCGCATACCCTTATAAATCTAATAGAACATCTCACCTATAGGATTAGTCACTTGACTGTACTTGCTAATTCTGTATGAATGTCTAGGAGACTCCAAGAAAATAAGGGAGACCTCCCAGAAGAACTGGTAAATCTCAAAAAGTTCCACATGGAAAGCCCTCCATCCACTGTATGTGGCAATGGGATGCTGCATCATCAGACTCAGCCCACGATGCCTACTGCACATTAACTGGCTGCTCCACATCAACATCAATTATTTATATATTATAATGCTGCTTTATGTTTGTTCCACAGGTATTAAGAGATATTTCTGTATGCGTGGGGTGGACTACTTGTAGATGCATTCCATTCCATGTATTCTAGTGACGCGAGATGCATGCCACAGCAAATAAAGCAATGCCTTTGATATGTGTGACTTGTACTCAGAGGTGATTCCTGCCTTTCATGTGTGCATGTAAGGTTTTGTTCCCATCTCGAACATCAGATCCAGCAGACTGTTACAGTAGAGAGCAGCCTGACGGATTTTGCCAGATCCAGCATTGCCAGATTCCATAGTTCACCACCAGATCCCCACTGACTGTAATGAGGTCTGGCAGTGATCCGCATGCAACATTTGTGCCGGAACAGCTTGCTGCATATGTGAATGCGGCCTGATACAGCTAACAAATGTGTTTCATCTGAAGAACTTAGTAATCGTATGTCAAAGTAACAAGTGTGTGAAACATGAACAATGGAAACTTATGGATAGAGGAACCAAATATATTTGCCTTTAAAATTTGGATCCACATAATACACCATTAAGGCCAATACAGTTCTAAAAGTAGGACCATTAAAAGGGTTCTCCAGATTGAATATATTTTCTGCACATTATTTCAGAACATCATAGAAGCCACATTGCCTTCTTTGTCACGCTACTGCCAGAGTCAATACCACACTCTGTCCACACTATAACCCAAAGCTCTATTTCCAGCAGCATAGAAAAAAAAAAATCTATACATTTAAACTTTGCATGCTTTGGAAACTCAAATAATTTCATATCTCACCATTTATAGCATGCCAGGATTTTTCATCTATGAGATGTCCTATTGCAAATGCTTACAGCACATGGACCAACAGAAGCAAATAGTGCTATGCGCACTTCTGTTTTTTCTGCACAAACCAAGAGTCTGTGCAGAGGACTCAGGACATGTACTGCTTTGGTCATTTTTCTCATGGAACATGGCCCTGTAGACCATTGGAGACAATTGCCAGGTCCTAAGGAGACATACTAACCTGACTGCTGTCTTGAAAGTTGTCTATGTGATGCGGCTGCAGCATGGATAGTTTTTAATATTGTCTAAGTCTAAGAGAGGGCTTCTCAATCTTTTTCTCATGGGTACTCAATAACTAGAACATAGTGATAACTAGTCCATACTAAATGTAATATTTATTTTAATTTGTCTTTCACTTGTCTCATTATCTCTCCAGCTGCACCTTACTATAAACTGGCAGGTGATCGCCAGTAAAGCCCACCTCTTAGGTGAGATGCAGTGCTGTAAGACAACCACCAAGGATCTGTTCATACTCGCACAACAATTTTCATTTATAACGGAAACCACAAGGCATTTCAGTATCCACTGTATGCCAGACGACAACACTACATGACAGATCCCACTGATTCTTAAAAGGGTTTTCCAAGTGTTTTTTTTTTTTTTACTGATTACCCATCCTCTGGATAGGTCATCAGTACCTGATTGGTGGAGACCTCACACCTGCAACGCCCGGCTATCAGCTGTTTTGAGATGGCACCGGCGTTCCTACATAGTATAGAGGCTGTGCTTGGTATCGTAGCTCAGCCCTATTCGAATGGGGCTGAGCTGCTCCTAGACCATGTGATCGGTGAATATGTCGTCACTGGCCTAGGAAAAGCAGAGAGAAGGCTGCGGCGCTCCTCTGGATAGGTCACCAGTACGTGATCAGTGGGGGTCTAACACCCGGGATCAGAGGATAGTTCATCAGTAAAAAAATAAATAAAAAATCCTCAGAAAACTCATTTAAGGGCTATTTAGACGGGACAATTCAGCTGGCGATGGTTCCTTCCCGGCAAACGCTTTATCGTCAGTGAAGGTGAAACAGTATGGGAGGAGACTCGTTGTTCTCCGACAGCAGAGTGTGTTTAGACAGCACAATCTGCTGCTGGCAAACAGCGATTTAGGTGACTACATAAACAATCAATTACTCGACAAATGAGTGTTTTACTCGTTCATCAGGTAATTGGCGGCACCATTACACTGCCAGATAATTGCTAATAAGCATTTCTATGAATGCTCGTTAGCAATTATATAGTGTATTCTCAACCTGTGTAAAGGGCCCTTAAAACATATGCTGATAATACACAAATGGTACCTACCTTTAGCCTTTATGTAAATGTACCTGCACAGTTCCTATATGCACTTCCCTCTACACGGCCATCGTGCTCACAAAAGATACCAATAATTGCGCTTTTATCTGCAGCAGACTTTCAGCATTTCAGGTAGGTAAAGATAATCTGGACATAAGGTAACAGCAAATGGCTGTATAATGGTGCTCAGCAAGCAGCCATCTACAATCATGAGTGATCAACTAAATTAGAGGGGTTGTCTAATGAAAACAAAACTTTAAAAAGCTGGCATTATGATCAGCTGCAGATACTGGAAGCCACACATTTCGCCCACAGCAGCCAAACAAATAGCTCTCAGTGTAATGCAGGGAAATGCTGTGTTCTTTAATGTGGACCTGCTTTTACAGAGCGGATCTTCAATCGAGCACATAAAGACTAGGTCCCAAGGTAGAGACCTCTTCAAAATGTCATTGGGATAAGTGTTGTCCTGGTGCAACAACCCCTTTAAATGGGTGTTCTCCAGCTTAGATATACATGGACTATCCACAAGATATGGAATACATGTCTGACAACTGTGGGTCCCACCTCTGGAAACTGCATCTATCTCAAGAACGGAGGTCCACAGCATAGTTTATTTTTCTAAACCGTTTCCATGACTAATTCACTTGTCTGAGAGTTAGAAAAATAGCATTGCACAGCAACCTCCTCAGTTTCCATAACACCAGCCACCTCTGCATTCAATTACCACCAAGATGCATCAACCAGCGGCTGCCTGGACAGGTACAGGGGACCTCCGCTCTTGAGCAAGCTATGAAAAAAAGCATAAACAATTTGGCATTAAAATGACAATGATTTCTACATCTTCCATATCATTTATAGTTCATTTGTACTTGTTTTACCATAGCATTTATTTAGGGAATTCTTGAATTTGAAAAAAAAGATTATGGTTGCACTGCTCAGGTTGCAAAAGAAGCTTCTGTGAAGTGGAAATGAGAAAGGATACTAAACATTTTCTATGACGAAAACCAAAAAAATCTATCATTCTTAATTCAGTTACCATAACATTGTTAAACCCAGTAAGCTGGACCTTGAATAATCAATCATACTCCCACAAGCCCATGCAGTACTTGCCTAGGGTCACTACACTGTAGCCTCAATCCTTTGAAGAACACACAGACCTGAGATTCAGATTTATACAGGATAATGAAAACGACAGAGCTTTACAGCATACTTCTATATACCAAGGAATAGGAAGTCAGTCATTGAGAGAAAATTATTGATATATATTATATTACGTTCTTAATCGCATTCCAAACGACTCAAATCATCATCATGTGAGCAGTGTACTCACAAAGAGAAAAATGGAATTTAAGTGGGCTTTTATGACTCAGATGAGTTAGATGAATGATGGATGCTTTAATAATTGCTGGAATTCATTTACCAATTCCAGTGCACAAACTCATCTTTCATCTGTAACAGGTGGGTTTAAATGGGGCGAAGAGGTTTGAAGCAGTTGCAATTTTAGCTACTAGGCAGCAGCAAAATACTGACCATACACACAAAATATATTTTTCAAGTTGCCTGTGTTTGCAACAAAATTTCCTAAATGATGATATCACATGAAAAAACACAAGAGATATGCATTAATAAACTTCCATTGTAACTTAAAGATCAATATCAAAGTGAAAGGCAACTAATGGTTATTGGACGCATGATGGAATTTCTACTGGTCTTCCTCCTCTCCTGAAGAAGCTCATGTAAAATGCATGTCGAGGGGGCCACCATTACCGCCCTCATAGGGTAAGAATCCCGTGGGATTTGGTGTTACATGCACTTTATCCGGCTAATTTTCTTTTATCCCCATCAAATGTGGGTTTATTGAAGTTCACATTGTCCACATTTTACATAGTGGTCTGGGTAAATAAGAGTGCTGTACCGCTGTTGGATAACACTGTTATTAATAAAGGATATAGTGAAATATATTCATTCATACTAATACTGCCCTAATAGTGGTCTTGGTAGGCATTATGGTTGGATCCCACATGTAATGCGCTGGTTGATTTTTAAATGAATTTAATAAAATCATGTTTTTAATTGGGAACTATAAGGACTCTTTTGTTGGTTTCTTTTGTTGCATATAATCTATTAATTGAGTAGTTTTGGATACTTTTTGGTATAATGGTCTTCCTAACAGTAAATATTACATGAGTAGATCATGCAGGCGATTGTCGGGAGGGAAGCGTTCCTTCCCGGCAATCATCTGATCATCAACGGAGGAGACTTCTGCTATTACATGCAGCGATCTCCTCCACAGTATGGGGAGGAGCGATCGCTAATGCCATCACTCGTCCCCATACTGAATCATTGTTCACCGGGCAGCATAGTGCCGATTACAAAAAAATGATCTGCCACCGGCAAACAAGGATTTTTAAACCTGTTGAAAGATTCCAATCACCCGATGAACGAGCATTTGCTCGTTCATTGGGTAATCGACAGCAGTATTACACTGCCAGATCATCGCTAATGAATGTTCATACAAACGCTTGTTAGCAATGCTCTGAAAGATTATCTGCCCGTGTAATATAAACTTAACTTATATCCATCTACTCTTCCAGGATATGAGTAACTTCTGCAAGGTTCATATGTGCTTCTTTGACCCTGCAGAATTAGGGTAGACCCACACGGCACAGCCATGCAGAACTTGTTTTGTGCCTGCGGTGCGGCTTGAACTGTGCTCTCATGCAAGCCATGGTCGTATCCCACTAACTTATTACAAACAATTTACTGCTCCCGGCTGTGAGGAAACCTGCAAAACCCAAGTTCACCTGTAGACACCTTGGAGCAGATTTACTCATCCTATCCAATGTTTAAAGGGCTTCTGTCACCCCAATAAAGTCATTTTTCATTTTTTGGCTACTTAAAATCCTTATACTGCGATTTAGCAATATATAGTCCTCTTACTCTTTTTCGTTCAGTAGTTTCTTCAAAAAACACACTTTTATAATATGTAAATTACCTCTCTACCAGCAAGTAGGGCGGCTACTTGCTGGTAGCAGCCGCATCCTCCTTTCAAATAAACGCCCCCTCCTCCTGCTGATTGACAGAGCCAGCGATCGCTCTCGTCTGCTGGCTAGCCCTGTCCTCCTTCTAAATCTCGAGCCTGCGCCGCACCGGTCTTCAGTTGGCGCAGGCGCACTGAGAGGAGGACGCTCGCTCGGCCGCTCCATCCTCAATGCGCCGGGTGTAGATGTGACATCATCGGCAAAGGCGCATTGAGGATGGAGCGGCCGAGCGAGTGTCTTCCTCTCAGTTAGCCTGCACCGAGAGGTAATTTACATATTATAAAAGTGCATATTTTTTTTAAGAAACTACTGAACGAAAAAGAGTAAGAGGACTATATATTGATAAATCGCAGTATAGTAAAGTAGCCAAAAATTGACTTTAGTGGGGTGACAGAAGCCCTTTAAGACAGTGAAGACTGCCATATTTATCAAAGCGTGAGAAATTTGGTGCATCTTTTGACACCTCTGCCTAACTTTACCAATATACCGTAGTCTACCCTAGCTTGAAATGCTTCCTTATGGTGATCAATCAGTAACTTTATAGCTGATAAGAAAACACTTTCTCCTTTATGGTTGAAATCACCATTTCTCATTCTCCCACTCATTTTATTCTTACTGAAACTTTCCTCAGCAAAAGCAAAGTTCAAACACAATCTGGAGACTTGTATCAGAGCCGACAGGCGCACCCCTCCCAGGCAAACAATCCTCCCTCACAAACTTTGTGAATGGACACTTCCGGTAAGGCTTGCAGTAGGTTAGCTAGTAAATTAATAAATGACTTGGGAAACATGTCAGTAGCGACTACCAAAACATCTGTAGCAACTTACTTATTAGCGATCCTCACAGGGATCTCAAGGTTAAAGTGAACCTGTCACCATGAAAATGCAAATTAATCTATAAGCAGCATTTTATAGAGCAGGAGGAGCTGAGCAGAATGATATATAGTTTTATGGCAAAACATTCAAGTAAAACTTGTAATTTAAACATTTAAATTCCTGCTCATTCTAGGCTTTGAAGTCAGGCTGTCAGTCACCGATAGGACCATCTCCCGGACTTCACAGTCCAGAATGAGGAGGAATATAAATGTATAAAGGACACACTTTACAGAATTTTTTCCCCATAAAGCTATATATAAATCTCCACAGCTCCTCCGGTTTTATAAAATGCTGCCTTCAGCTAATACACCATGTTCAACATGACAGGTGTCCTTTGGAGGTTCAGTCTCAAACTGAAATAGGTTTGCTTTACTAGCAGAGGTTTATAGCCAAGGGGCCATGTTAATAGTAAAAGTAGTGATACAATGTTCAGCTTGACCATTTATCTTCAGAAAATAAGCAGGGTTACTGATTTTATTAATTAAAAACTGCAACCCTACCAACAGAAGAACGTTTTCAGTCTGTTTATGGAGCAACTGGAGATTACAAAAAATTGAGGGTTGAACTCCATTCTGCAACCAATGCAGTGCATACACCACAAACAAAAATATGAACTTGGCTTTATATATCGGATAACATTTGACAGCACTTGATTTTTTTCAATAGAAGATTCTTAAACAATCCTATATTATGGCGGTAGCTACACTGTTCAATGCCCATTTACTATGAAGGATAAAAAAAGGTTTGGGAATGTTGGATTTCAATGTGCCAGATCCTTGCTTCCCTGAGATAAGCGGTGTCAGATGTGACACCTGCTTTTCCAACATGTATTACTGAGTGAGTGGAGTTGATGGGAGATAGCTGTCAGATAAACTCAAAGGGGGAGGTTTATTAAAATTTATGTAAATAAAAACTGGCTTAGTTGCCCATAGCAATCAATCAGCTTTTACTTTTCATTTTCCAAAGGAGCTCAAAAAGACAAAAGGTGGAATCTGATTGGTTGCTATGGGCAACTAAGCCAGTTTTTATTTACATCAGTTTTGATAAATCTCCCCCAAAGTGTTGCCAGATTAAAGGGGTTGTCCATTTTAGAAAACCACTATCATATGGCCTCTAAATAATTCTAAATCAATGAAGTGGGTTCTGTTGTTGAGGACCTTCTTGACTCTCTTGCTCCGGGGTACCTGTCTTGCCCTTCATTATGCCTCATTCACATGTCAGTGTTTGGTCAGTGATTTGGGGCCAAAACCAGGTGCGGGTCTAAAAACTGAACAGGTACAGATATTTTCATTATACTTGTGGAGGCTCCAATCCTGGTTTTGGCTCACAATTACTGATGGAAATCACTGACCAAAACACTGACATGTGAATGAGGCATTACACAGACAGCTCACTGACTTGAACTGGCACTGTGTAATGCCTAACGGGGTTGCCACATCTCTCACTAGGATAGGCTATTGATTTCAGATAGGTGCAGATCCCATCTCCAGAACAGAGAACCAAAATTGAAGGAGAGCACACCACACATGTTCTCCATTCATCGCTCAGCTATTTTTGGATAGTGTGAACGTAGCCTTAATCAGTTCCTTCCATATGTCATGTTTCCCAATATACTAAACATTGCTTGCTTGTTGGTGAAATGGCTTTTGGAAAGATATGATTGAAATCTTTTATATGGTTACACAATTATTTCTTTTGAATTTGGGCTTCAGAAGAAAATATAATAAGTATACTTCTCTGGAATAGACTTTAGTGGCAGCAGAAACATTTATTAGGAACTCAAAATAGGTATTCTGATAATAACAAGCTTTTCTGCAGAATACAGAGCCACAACCGCATACCTGACCAATGAGTGCTCCTCTGAAAGACAACAATCTCACAGCAAGTACATTGTGATGAATACAACTGACTAGTAGCCAATCCTCATACATACTGTATAATCATATAAAGAAGGTCTAAAGAAACTACATATGGGCCAATGTGACTAAATGGCATTATTATATCTGCAATTCTGTGGAGGGTTATTAGTGATCACTACTCAATTTGATCAATTACAGATTACCTATGATGTGTCTTTCCTTAAAGGGGCTGTCCAAGAGTTAAGTGATAGCCTATCCTCATCACTATCTGATTGGCGGGGGTACGACATCTCACATACCCACCCAGCTGTTCTGTGAAATAAACAGCTTTGTACGCTATGTAGTGGACTGGGTTGGCCATCACTTGTAAAATCCTGGACAACCCCTGTGATGGGCAGCTTTGAAAACAGAACAAACATTTGCTCTACTCTGGCAGGTGTTGTTTATGCGGTGTCTGCATGAGAAGGTATCAAATTTATATTGCGTGAAATTGAAGCATTTCATGGAATTCACAGTAAGATGCACATATCTGTAGGTAGTAGCATTATACATCAGTTTTGAGTTACTGTACATGCAAAGACCACGATGCCAGTCTCAGTCCAGGTTTCAATAAGCATATGAGGCCCCTTAAACGTTATGACACATTTTCCACACTTACTCAACACATAACCACAGCCAGGGCAGAACATCTCAACTAGAAATCACCATATTACTATATTGAGCATATACTGTGGTGAGTACAAGACATGAGTAAGGAATTCATCATTTAACTAACTGTCCCGCAGTAATAAAAAGAAAGAGAAGGGCAACCACAGACAATGGCAAAAGTTATTTTTTAAAGGGTTGTTCCACAATTAAAAAATTTACTTTATGATCAACCAAAACATAATCAGTTTTCAAATCAGTTTTCTAGATAGTGCTGTTACAAACCTACCATGGCGCTCCCTATTTTTCTTTTGACGTCCTCTTAGAATGTCCATCTAATGTATTCAGTGGTGGTGAACTCACTGAAATCAGAGTGTTCATTTGACTTGCATCTAATGTGTATAGCCACCATAAAGGGGTTATCCATGTTATTTTTTTGTTCTATGTTCCTAACTAAGCAAATGTAACAGCTTTCCAATTCACTCCCTTTATCTCCAGTGGCTGGTTTCTCAGATTTCACTGAGAGTCACATGACCTGTGATGTCAGCTTCTCTCCCTGCTCTGATAAAGGTCATTTACAAGCCTGTAAACGAGTCACTGTGCTGGCCATGTTCCCCTTCACTGCCGTCTACTCTCTGCTAGGATTCTGCAGGCAGTGAAGAGATAATGCTGGGCACTGGAGTTGATATACTAGAGAGAGCATTACACAAGAAGGTGGGGGGGGGGGGGGAGATCCTGTGTGTATTAGCAGTGTTATTATACAGATGGGACTTGTAGTCCTACACATACAACAAGCTGCAGAATCTCCCAGCACTCAGGGCAGCTCTTGTAGCCACTCCCTTAGCAGTGTCATTATACAGCTGGGACTTGTAGTCCTACACATACAACATGCTGCAGAGTCTCCCAGAAGGCAGACATGTCACTCAGGGCAGCTCTTGTATTCACTCCCTTAGCAGAGCAGAGGGAGGGGCAGAGATTGTTTTTATTGCATGTAAACAAAGGGCCAGAAAAGAACTAGGGAAATGAGGAAATGAATATATATTTTTTGCATAAAACTTGCTTAGCTCAGTTATATATCAGATTTTCTGTGCTATATTATTATTTTTTATAACTCGGACAACCCCTTTAAGACATAATCAGAGTCACGTAGCTTTTTGGAGGATAATACAAGTTACTAAAGGAGTTTTCCAGAATTAGGTTGGAGAGGGTCTGGCCATTGCTCCGGTTCCAGCTTCTCTCAACTTCCTGTTCTCGGGCTCCACACTGGAAACAGCTTGAACTGCTCACTCAATGTCGAACTCAAGAACAGGAATGGAGAGGTGTGAGGAGTGAAGGTATTGCTGAACAGCAGCAACTGCGAATAGTTAAGCGAGTACTGAATGTTATTTCAGCCCACCCCAACCCCATTTTTTATCTAATTTCTATGATGCTACCAGTAAGCCCCTTTAAGGTCTGCTCAAAAATTTACTGAACTACAATTATTGTAGGTGTGTGAACACGTACATTTAAAAAATGAGAGGATACACTCTCAATTTTGTGGAATCATACATCAAGTGCCATTCTTAAAGGGAATCCACCAATCTTGAGAACTGGGGCTTTGTTCCCTGGTTGTTTTACAGCAGAGGCCTTGCATGCCTAGTCATCCTCCACTGAAATTAATGGAAGATGAAGAAAGCACCAAAAGAGCATTGCATGTATAGGTGAGTTAAACACATGTTATCTATGGATTACATTGGAGATGGAATAGAAATGTACACTGCATGTGGTTTAATACATCTTTTATGAAGCCTTGGCAAGACGTTCTTTTCTTCCTGAGGTCTAAGTAGTACTACTAAAGTCTTGTCATCTAATGGCTACAGGATGTCTGTCCGTAAACCGATCCTAAAGAATGACCAAGAAGGACAAGTCATAAGGTTATACAAATTGAAGAAGTTGCAGGTTCAGTTAAGATCTGCAAATAATCAAATTTTCAAGCACCTAGCTCCAATATGTGATATGTGGGAGGAGCATAAAAGCCAGATTGAAAGCACAGTTTTTTTAGCCACATGAACCCTCAATAACTGAATCAAGTTGTGAGGGATGATTGTACGATGCCTCCTGTTTATCGACAAGCCGGTTATCACTTGTCGCAAACTGAGAGTGACAGATTCCTTTAAACTAAAAGACCTTCGGTTTAATCACACCAGCAGATTACTACACACCTGAGATGTCAGCATTGTTCAACATTACGTGTTCTGGTGATTGGGAGAACAATGACAAACAAGAATAACAGATTGTCTGATTATAACTATGGCGTGTAGTGATCCATTCTGCACTACAAATGAAATTGGACATCACATCCCAAGCCTAGGGTGGCAAACAGTGTCCACAGAGTTTCTCAAAGTATCCCAGGAACCGTTTTTCCAAACGACAAAGCCAGTTCACATGTTGCTCATGCTACGGTGAGCATACTTCATTGCCTAAACATGGCACCATGGCATCTCCAGACTAGCATCCCATAAAGCACATGTGGGACGTTATTGGTCAGCAATAGCAAAGGGTGCTGCCTGCAGGGGATCTTGATGATTTGCATGCCAGAACATTCCTCAACCATTAACCTCACTGATAGCATGCCAATGCATATAAGTGCCTGTGTTTCTGAGCGTGTTGCTCGATATTGAATAAATTGAGATTTACTGAATGTGTTAATTATTATTTTTTAAATCCTGCGATTTGACTAGTATATATATATCCATTGTAGGAGCAGAACGAAAAAAATAATGGATGTGCCCAATTCTGCACATAACTGACCCAAACAAAGCCAGACTCCATTGACTATACCTGAGTCTGACACTTTTCGCTCTCCTGTTTTTCATGGAATCTGCAAGGACGACCCTAAACCCTTATATTCTTTTGGTTTATATTGACCAGTCTGAAAATTAGTGTCAAATATAAATCTGTGTAATCATTTTACATACATAAGCTATAAACAGCTGCAGATGGCATCTATCAAATGCAAAATATCTGTTTCCTAGCATCATTTCTATGAACACAGAAAAAAACTCAGTGGCTTTGTTATTTAGAGCCTTCACTAAAAATTAAATTTTAAAGCACTGTAACGTTAAGTAAGACTTAAGGAGTTTTCCTGTATTATAGCTTTAACCAGTGGTATTTCTTGGTTTTGTGCTGCCCTAGGCAAGACTAAACTCAGGTACCCCCTAATATAAATTTGACCCACCCCTTCTTCCTCTCTAAACTGTAAGTACTTACAGTTTTTAAAGACAGCAGGCTCAGGGATCAGTGCATTGGTGGCCGGGGCCTGGCCTCAGTGTTCACGGTGACCGTGTGCAGGATCCGTTCCGCACTTGGAGGAGATAAGGCTCACCCTAGCGTTGCCGGCTCGTGACTCCACCACCATGTGACATCGCGACGGCAACGCGCGGACGCAAAAGGCAGGGGAGGTCGGGAGGAATTCAGGAGGAGGAAGTAAGTCTTTCAACTCCTGCACTATGCGGTGCCGGCGATGCCGCTTGCATAGTGAAGGATCGGATCGGACAAGGGCAAAAAAATATTTTGCATATTGTGTAACTATCACTAAGCAAACAAGGCATTTTGCCGCCCCATTGGCAAGTGTCACCCTAGGCCAGTGATGGTGAACCTTTTAGAGGCCAAGTGCCCAAACTGTAACCCAAAACCCACTTATTTATCTCAAAGTGCCAACACAGCAATTTAACCTGAATACCAATATAGTATATCTTCCATGTACTTTATCAGTTACCTATAATATCCTGCCTACATTCAGTGCGCTGCCTGTGCCATCCATAGTGAGCCCTGCACTGATAAATGACTGGAAAAGTCTAATGCATATTGGTACACCATAGACTTTTTCCAGGGTGCCGGTGCCCACAGAGAGGGCTCTGAGTGCCGCCTATGGCACCCGTGCCATAGGTTTGCCACCACTGCCCTAGGCAAATGTCTTGTTTGCCTCGTGATAGATACACCCTGGCTTTAACAAAGCGGGTGTGGACCCACTGCGTCACTTGAACAGATCTGGCTTGGGGCTACTCCTAAGGACATTATCTGGCAAACCTGGTATTCACCCTCTAAGCCCTATACAGGGATCTTCGTTGCAGGGAAACCACCAGGCCGCTACCTGTTGGAGTAGTCTTGGTTCCCCTTAACTACTGACCCACAGAAGTGATGGATTAGACAACATTTTAGTCAGGTACAGGCAGAATATGTGAAATATGATAAACAGGCCAAGATCAGGGCGAGGACCTCAGGGTCAGAACAGAGAACAAGCGGAGGTCAGGTACATGGAACAGGAAAACTAACATGGGACAGCCTATCAGGAAACTAGCAAACTAGAACCTATTGCTTAGACACCTTCCCACAGAAAAAGGTGCCTAAACAACCCCAAGGCAACCAGCCATTGGTTGGGAAAGATAAGGGTGCGAGCGCTGATGCTTTAAGACCCAGAGGGACATATACAAACGCCCTATGTGAAGAGACAGACACTGCCAGAAGGGAGCAGGCCTCAAACCATGTAAAAAGAGCAATGTTACTTAAGCAGCTAGGACCACAATGTAGAAAGAGGAGGATGCTCACTGGACCAAGCAGCTAGAGCACTGCAGCTATAGAGTAGGTAAGCAAGGCAGCAGGAGAGGAACGGCAATGGGCACGGGCCGCTCCCATAACAATAGCCTTATTTAACTAGCCCCTAGAACGTGTGGTACCTAAAGAAAAAAAAAAAACTCACACTCACTTGCTCCCTGCCACTCTGTTCTAGTGCCCAGGCTCCATTCTGTCATCTTACGGTACCCGGCCTGTTTACTAGGGATGAGCGAATTGACTTTGGATGAAACATCCGAAGTCGATTGCATAAAACTTTGTTCTAATACTGTACGGAGCAGTATTAGAATGGATTTGGCTCTGAACTCCGGTTCGGTTCCAAATTGTATCTTGGAACCGGACCCGAGTTTGGGAAATGCTTTTTTTTACAGTACAAATTAATGCATGAAGTTATTACGCAAAGTCTCAAGACTTCGCGAAACAAGAACTTCGGCTCATCGGAACCAATACATTCTAATACTGTACGGAGCTCCTGCTCCGTACAGTATTAGAAATAAGCTTTATGCGAATCGACTTCCGATGTTTCATCCAAAGTCGATTCGCTCATCCATACTGTTACCTCTGCTACAGAATGGATGGGTCACCTGTGCAACTACAGCCAATGACTAGCCTCAGTGGTGACGTGTCCCCAAGTGGCAGATGATTGTTGGGCCGTGTGCTGCTTGGGAATATGTCACCACTGAGGCCATTCATTTTCTGCAGAGGCATACGTAACCTTTTCAGTACCCCAGCAAGAACTAAACAGACCAGGGACAAGAAGGTAATCGAATGGAGCCAAGGTGCCAGAACAGAGCAGTGGGGAGCAGGTAAGTAGGATTTTTTTCATTAGGTCCTGCACACGCCAGGGCTAGTTAAGGGGCCAGAATTCCATTCTCTTGCAGAAATATGAAAAACATGATGTAGCAAGATCGAGTCTATTTTACATTATTAAATTGCGTGTTCATGGGATTAATCATCAACCAAAGTATTTCTTTCCCACTGAAGTAGAACAGTAGAAAATCCACCCCTTAAAACTAACATTCTTTTTAACATGCCTGAATTATGCATCATTTCTCCCTGGAAGCCTTTCCCAGAACAGGTGAATTCAACATTGAAAACACATTCTTATATAGCATTAATTGGTTAATAAAACAATGATATCGAATGTATCTTCATATATCAAATATATTTGTCATTCATTATTTTTATAATGTGTCTCGCCACTCGTGACATTTAAAAAGCAGGCGTCGAATATATACGATGGACATAGTTTTAGGGTCCATTCACACGTCCTGTTTTTTTTCATCCTGAAAAACGGTCCGTTTTTTGCGGATCCGTTGTTCCTGAAAATGTTTCCGTATGTCATCCGTTTTTTGCGGATCCGCAAAAAACGGGAGCATGTATACATTTCAATAATCAAATAAAGTTGTTTGGATTTCTTTGAAAAAAAAAATGAAAAAAAAAAAAATAAAAAAAAAAAATTGTTATGTGTTTCCAGGAACGGAATCCGCAAAAAACGGATGACATACGGAATGACATCCGAATGTCATCCGTTTTTTGCGGATCCATTGACTTTGTATTGTACCAGGATCCGATTTTTCAGGACAAGAATAGGACATGTTTTATATTTAAACGGACATGCGGAACGGAACAACGGAAACGGACAGCACACATTGTGCTGTCCGATTTTTTCCAGGACCCATTGAAAATGAATGGGTCCAGATCTGGTCCTGATCTGTTCCTGAAAAAACGGAACAGATCAGGAAAGAAAAAACGGACGTGTGAATGGACCCTTACAAGTGGGGCGTCCCAAGATTTTACAAATATGCATATCAAGCACACTACACATTTAAAAGGTCATATTATTGGAATCCTTTATCATTTAGCAGGTTACACATTTTATATAAAGAAAATCTACTCTTCCTATTTGATGACAAAGTCAGTGATTAAACGGTGGTATCACGTCTAACTGGAGTTTTACTTCTCAGCCGTACAAAATGTGAGGAATACAAGTATAATCCACCTTATTTCACCACTAGATCCAAAACCAAGAATGAACCTGGATCACACCTCCTCATGCTATGCTTTGATCTAATAACTGCTTCTCAGCATAAACATTGCTTCTCAGCGTCATAAATAGTATACAGACCCCTATGTTGCATGTTTTCATGAGGCATTAGTACACATTTTGATCAAAAAGCATAAGTCCACTCACCACGACAAGGTTGCCTCCTCGAGTGGGAACCTACTCTCAATTTGGCGCAGCACTGCGTGGCAACCTCCGGCGCCATAGCACCGCACCAGCAGATGGCAGGACTCAGCAGCCAAACAGCACCCCTGCTGTTTGGCAATGCCACCCTGGCACTAGGCCCCACCATCCCACCAGCACAGCAACAATGACCGCCACGCAGTACCATACCATGTGAACAGTTGTCAAAGCTCACCTTATCATATGCCCTCAGGAACTCCAACTGAGAGCTGGTAGAAATCTGTAAACCCTTAGGCCTCTTTCACATGGGCGTCATGTTTTTGGGCCAGATAAGATGCGGATGCGTAGCAGGAAAATGCACAATTTTTCCGCGCTAGTGCAAAACATTGTAATGCGTTTTGCACGCGCGTGAGAAAAATCGGCATGTTTGGTACCCAAACCCGAACTTCTTCACAGAAGTTCGGGTTTGGGTTAGGTGTTGTATAGATTGTATTATTTTCTCTTATAACATGGTTATAAAGGAAAATAATAGCATTCTGAATACAGAATGCATAGTACAATAGGGCTGGAGGGGTTTAAAAATAAAAATGTAACTCACCTTAATCCACTTGTTCGCGCAGCCCGGCTTCTCTTCTGTCTTCATCTTTGCTGTGCAGTAGGAATAGGACCTTTGATGACGTCACTGCGCTCATTACATGGTCCGTCACATGATCCATCACCATGGCGATGGATCATGTGATGGACCATGTGATGAGCACAGTGATGTCATCAAAGGTCCTTTTTCTCAAAGAAGACGACAGACGAAAGAAGAGAAACCGGGCTGCGCGAACAAATGGATTAAGGCGAGTTAAATTATTGTTATTTTTTTTAACCCCTCCCGCCCTATTGTACTAAGCATTCTGTATTAAGAATGCTATTATTTTCCCTTATAACCATGTTATAAGGGAAAATAATAATGATCGGGTCCCCATCCCAATAGTCTCCTAGCAACTGTGCGTGAAAATCGCACCACATCCGCACTTGCTTGCGGATGCTTGCGATTTTCACAAAGCCCCATTCACTTCTATGGGGCCTGCGTTGCGTGAAAAACGCACAAAGTAGAGCATGCTGCGATTTTCACGCAACGCACAAGTGATGAGTGAAAATCACCGCTCATGTACACAGCCCCATAGAAATGAATGGGTCCGGATTCAGTGCGGGTGCAATGTGTTCACCTCACGCATTGCACCCGCGTGAAAAACCCGCCCGTGTGAAAGAGGCCTTAGGGTCCATTCACACATCCGCAACGTGTTTTGCGGATCCACAAAACACAGATAGCGGCAATGTGCATTCCGCATTTTGCGGACCGCACATTGCCGGCACTAATAGAATATGCCTATTCTTGTCCGCATGGATGGATCCGCAAAATGCGGAACGAAATTGCGGACGTGTGAATGGGGCCTTATGCAGACTCCTGCTAATTAAAATTACCTTGGTTGAATGGGAGTAGTGCTAATGGCAGGGGTGCTGTTTGGCTGCAGAGTCCCGCCGTCTGCTGGTGCAGTGCTATGGCGCCGTGGTCGCCACGCAGTGCCGTGCCAAATTTTGAGTAGGTTCCCACTCGAGGAGGCAACCTTGTTATGGTGAGTGGGCTTATGCTTTTTGATCAAAATGTGTACTAATGCCTAATGTAAATATGCAACATAGGGGCCTGTATACTATTTATGGCGCTGAGAAGCGATGTTAATTATGCTGAGAAGCAGTTATTAGATAAAATTTTGCATGAGGATGGGTGATCCAGGTTCATTCTTGTTATTTGGTTATTTCACCACTAGATTGCAATAAAAAAAAAGTTTCACTTAAAGGGGTTGTGTCACCTTAGACATTGGTGGCATATAGGATATGCCACCAATGTCAGATCGGTGAGGGTCCCACCTCTGAAACCCGCACCTATCTCTAGAATGGAGCCCCCAAAGTTAACAAAAGTGCACCACATAAAAAAATATCAGCTATTTTCAGAAGCCCCATAGAAATTAATGGAGGGCACACTTTGCAAGTGTGGAAACTGCTCTATTCACCTCTATGCAACTGCCATAAATAGCCGAGCCAGCGCGTGGGGATTTTTTGAACTCCCTGCTATGCTCGCGGGTTTGCTGCAATGCCCCCGGACAAAATCTGTGAAGCCTGTGTTAAAGAGGCCTAATCGTAGTAAATTTTCCCCATTGTTTCAGCAAGGTTTTATGCTCGGTTCATATCAGATTTGAAGATGCGCCTGAGCCAAGAACGAACATAAGCTGCTGCTCCATGATACTCATCGCTGCCTCCCAGTGAGATGTATGGGACGCAGAAAGGATGCGGCCACAGGCAGTTTTCTGACAAAATTTCCACACACCAAAATTTGGCAGAAAAAGCCGTTGTGTAATCGTCCCCTTACACTACCCAATGTGAACTAATTATCAGAAACAAGCATTTATAGGAACGCCACAATAACTGGCCTGTGTAATTGTGTTTGTTGGCTGAGTGCATTTTTCATTCAGAATGAAAGAGACCCACTTATCGGCAACATTACTCCCCGTGTAATCACCGATGAGCCGCCAATAACCAAGAGAAATGAATAGGGAGGAACCATATGTTTGCATCGGCCAGTGTTATAGGCTGATGCAAAGAAGCACCATTGCTGTATTTACTGTCAATCGGCGCTCATCCTGCCCTAACATCAGACAGTGTAATAGTGCCTTAACATGTAGTTTCCATCTAACTCACAAGGCTGCCTTTTGGCATGAAGTGGATCTAAGATGGATAAGATGAAATATTGTACTGTACAAGTATATCATTCTTAAACATCGATAGGACCCGAAGAGAGAACCGCTCAGCTCTCCTAACAATTCTCTTTTGGTAAATAATTGCAATCTCCAGGAAATAGGGAGCATGCCTTTTCTAAGAAGCCTGCACTTTGCTGATACTCTGTTATTCCTTCTGGAAATGCATGAATAAAAGGCCCACTAGGTGCTACCATTCCACCTGTCAATTAGATATGTCCTTACACAGTCTGACACTAGCAGGGCTGATTGGACAATGAGATGCCCCATTGACAAGGGGAGTGGTAACACACAGTTCACTGTTAGTTGTATATTTTGAGGATGAATAACAGAGGAATAGCACAACACAGAGTTAAAAAAAAGGATACACTAACATTGTTATTTTTATTTAAAAAAATGCATATATTCACTAAATACTCGGGATAGTAGAGAGGTCCTCTTTAAATTTCATCACTATATAAAAATAACTATAGACAAAATATTAAAAATTAAACCTGACCAAAAAAGGTCATATAATCACATCTCTTTATGCAGTTTTAGAATTCTACTGACAGAAAGTGCCTAACACACTCCATAAAGTAGAGCAGGGTAGTGTTCAATGTCAATTCTCTGCTGTATCCATATCAGACCATGAACAGACTAATCACCTCCATATACATAGATGATGAACGAGCCAAGAACGGCGGGTTCGGCCAACAGTCTTATGTGTATGGGGAGATTCTGACTCTCCCTTGACAGATAATGGAGGAGGAGAGAAGTATTAGGAATATTTTCACCCAGTCCTTTTGTTCTCCCAGGAGATAAGCCTTCACCAAAAGTGTCTGGCAGCGGCTTTCTCCTCTATCCCCACTGAATTCACATATATGCTTGGCTAATCCAACATGTATGTAAATGGTTCAGAAGTGAGTCGGCCAAACAATTGTATCACATTCATTTACCACTAGATCAGGCAAAATCCATCCTAAAGTCTGCAGACAAGGTTTAAAGGGAACCTGTCACCAGTTTTATGGCGTCCTAAGGGCAACATAAATAAGTGACTGATTCTCTTAGCAAATGCTGGGTCACTTTCTTTAATTGACCCAGTCCATCTGCCAACATCTTGTATTGAAAAGCTCCAGCTGATAATGATGAGTCCTGAATATTCATGAGCTCCTGACTCTTCCCGCCCACCTGCTGCTGAGTGACAGTTTTTTTCCATATGAATCAGCAGCAGGTGGGCAGGGGAGTGGCTATAGCTGTTAATTAAATATACGCTGGACTCCATGACATCACACCGGACTCCAATCAGCAGATTAGCATGCGGCATCTTTGAGTGTATATTATGAGGTAACCATCTGTCACACCAGTAAGTGGTACTTTTTAGTAGTTAATGATTGTATATAATTAGTTAGATTATAATCAAATATCCACATGACAGGTTCCCTTTAAAGAGAATCTGTTACCATAATGTTGGTTTTCCACAGTATATAATCATATGAGAAATACATTCTGCTCTATGTGACTGTAGTTTTCATCCAGTAACTTATTTTGCTGCCTTCCTGAAGTTGTCATAACTTAGCTATATATTTAGGGTGGAGTCCTCTAAAGAACTACTGTGATCCCTCAAGATACAATGGCCTCAGGATACAATAATTTTCAACATACAATAAACCTTTGTAGTTGAATCTAGACTCGACATACAACGCCTCAGACTCAGATCCAACCAATCAAGGTCCCTTCTCTGGTAAAATAGCTGGATTAGTTACTAGTTAGCAGCTATTCCTGACTGTTCTATGTAAGGACTTGTTTTATCAGTCTTAGTTATCTGCTAATTTTTCATAAATCTTCATTTTCTCTCATCTTGGATGACATTTTGGGGCTTTGGAACCGATTACTCAAGTTACAATGGTTTCAACATACAATGGTCATCCTGGAACCAATTAATATTGTATCTTTAGGGACCACTGGATATTTAATACGCCTCTTTACAAAACTCCTGCTCATGAATATTTATTAGTAGTTTTATCTATGTTCAGTACTTTTAGGCCACTTTCAGACTGGTGATATGTGCAACTCCTGAACGGACAGCATCCAGACTGAACACTGGCCAATTCAATTGAGGGAGAACAGTATATTCACACGGCCAATTTTCCACACAGGCCATTGGTCTGTGCAGCTAAAATCACAGCATGTTCTATCTTTGCTTTTCCCACAAGGCCACTTATTTAAAAGAGCGATTCTGCAGGAAAAACATGGTGGCTAGAGAGGAGCGAATTTCATATTTTGAAATTCATTCACACTTCGTTTGGTGGTAAAAGGTGAATTGCGTTATGGATTCCGTTACCACGGACCATAACACAATTCTATGACGACATGCCTTTAGAGGCATTCCGTTATTCATTCCGTCATAATAGAAGTCTAATAGGATAAGCGATGCGCAGCACAGACCTGTGATTAGTTACAAGAAGAAGGAGCGCCAGGCGGCAACAGTGCATGCAAGTATGTTGCAGAGTAACTGGCCATGGCAGACAGGATTTCAATAGCGTCCTGGCTGCCATGGTAACCGATCAGAGCCCCAGCATTACACTGCTGGGACTCCGATGGGGGGGGGGGTGGAGAGGCTACTGGGGGCTGGTGGAGAGGCTACTGGGGGATGCTATGAGGCATGGGGCTCTTATCTGAGGTCTGATTGGGGGTTATTCATATTGGGGTCTGAGCTGAGGTGTGATATGAGTCTTATTGGGGTCTTATTAACATTGGGGATCTTATTGGGGCTGTCAGCTGAGGTATGATTAACATTGGGGGTCTGACCTGAGGTGTAATAATTTTATTTTTTTCCCGGAGCAGCTTGGAGAAAAAAGGCCTCACAGTCTCCCACACTCCTTCTGCCCGGCCAAGCCTGTCAGCACCCCTTAGGCCAAGCCAGCCAGCACTCCTGAGTCTTCAGAACTGTAAGTAAATTATATATAAGGGAAGCATATAATATGAAAGAGACAAATTATGTCAGAGTGGCTCTTCGCCTACACGTATATCAGCACTAGATATATACCCCTTACTCTCCCCAATACCCAAACTACACAAGATACATATCCCTACCTTCTGTCTAATACACATACACACCCCATGATATGTACTTTCACCTTTATGTGTTACAGACCCCTGCACAATTTAACAATATTCTTTAATACACAGACATTTAGACTCATACATTTCCTACACTGGCACAAATGCGTTGACAGTGACCAACTGTCTGTGCTCAGTCCTATGTGTAACCGTCGCAAGTGCATGAGGAGCTGCGGATGTGGCGGCGAGGTCCGAGAGGTATGTGGGGGTGGGAGATCCAGGAGGGGGTGGGCCCATAAAATAAAACTTTTGCTATGGGGCCCAGTCATTTCTAGCTACGCCCCTGCCTGACATGTTGCTACAAACAAGAGATAATCTTTAAAATGGTCTAGCAAAATCAATACAAATCTGTACTGGATATGCCATACTTGCTGGTGTATTGAACAATGCTCAGAACTCCACAATAAAAGATTATGCTATCTATGCTTTACTGCAGCTTCTCTACTACTTCAGCATTACTTCTTGGTGCTGTTAGTTCTCTGACTTGCTACTTTCATCACAATTTAGCATTTACTGAATTCACAAGTGAAATTGATCCAAAATATACTCTTCCTCAATAACCATGCTTCATGTGGTCACAAACGTGATATAGTGGGGGACAGTTATCAAGACTGGTGTATCCATACGCCAATCTTGATCTACCCGCGTTGGTCTTACATGCACCTAATTTATTAAGAGGCAGAAGCCTCTTAGCAAACCAGGTGCATCTCTGCCCTACCATGTGCCAGAAACTGAAGTCTTCACCAGCTACATGCTGGCGTAGACTTCAGCTATAACTTCCGACACTTTCTGGAGAAAGTTATAGTAAATGTGGCAGACGGCCCTTTTCGCAGCACTAAAGAAAAGTACGGGGAAGCTCAAATCTGCACTTTTTTTTTCATCTGCGACTTTTGTACGCCACAATAATGGAATAAAGAGCTTGATAAATGTCTCTCATTGTTCTAATTTACAGAAAAAGACTGGGACTTGTATAGTCATAAATGCAGCCCATTATGCCAATCTGGACCATCAAGGGCAAATTATTTTTTAGGGGAAAGGTCTCCGAGTGAAACTGCATAAAAACAATATGGGAGACATTTATCAAGTCAGATACCGTATATCAGTTTTGTGGTCTAAAAAAAAGTTGCAAGTCATGCAACTGCAACATTTTCTGCGACATTTGGTTAAATTTGCAACATTTCGCGATCTTCACCACTTTTCACAGTGGTCTATGTTTAAGAGCTAAAAGTGAGATTAGATCTGGATTATGGCTCATTTACTATGTTCGACTTTTGCAAACATCGCAAAGTAGGGCAACCCTCTGGTCTACTTTTACACCTGAACACTTAGAACACATATTATTAAGGCGCACCATTTCATAAACTTGATGCTGTCACACAAAGCAAAGTCAGACTTAATACTGACAAAAATAACAACCTCATATGATAAATGACCCCCTATATCTACCTGCTGAGGTGGACGGTAACGTTCAGTTCAGTTTGAAGGTAAAGGGACAAAGCCCCTTAATAATAGCCATATATTGAAAGAAAATAGATGAGGAATAGAGTTCAAAACAAAGACATTAATCCATTGCATTTGCTCATATTGGTGAAAGGAAGTTGAAAACTTGAACAGATCTATTCTAGAAAGAAAATGGGACATGTTCTGGGAAAATGCTATTAATGTTGGAAGATATATAAAAATATTTAAATACAATTTCTAAAATAAAGGCATGGAATGGTAAAGACCAAAAATCGTTATTATAACTGTCAAGTCTGATCCTAAAATCTTATGGTCTAGTATTCTATTAATAACCTAGTGTATAAAGCATACCATTAAAGGGGTTGTGTCACTTCAGTAAATGGCATTCATCATGTAGAGAAAGTTAATACAAGGCACTTACTAACGTATGGCGATTGTACATATTGGCTCTTTTGTCTGGATTCATTTTTTCCCTCACATTATACACTGCTCGTATCCATGGTTATGACCACCCTGCAATCCATTCAGTGGCAGTGGCCATGCTTACACACTATAGGAAAAAGCTCTGGCCTCTCTGGTGGCTGTGACCATCGGAGCGAGTACATGCACGCATGAGCAGCAACTCCTGCCACCTCGTATCTGCGCTGCAACAGTGGCCATAATCCCTGGAAACGAGCAGTGCATAATGTGATGGAAAAAGGAATCAAGCCAGCAAAGGAAGCAATATGGATAATTACAGCACTGCCCCCTCATCAAACAGCTGATCGGCAGGGTCCTGGGTGTTAGACCTCCACCAATCAGATATTGATGACCTATCTTGAGGATAGGTCATCCATATGTTTGGCAAGACAACCCCTTTAACTTTGTCTATATATTAAATGCCATTTACTGATCTGAGAAGAGCAAACATTATTCACAAAAAAATAAAAATAAAAGTAAGAAATGGCACACATTACATGCATGCTTCTGAAGCACAGCAAGTTTTCTACATGTACATGTGTTCGGAAGAAAGATAGGCAAAGGCGTCAATACAACCACAAATGCTTCAGCATCTATAATAACACGTAAAGCTAAGGCTACTTTCACACTGGCGTTTCGGCTTTCCGTTTGCGAGATCCGTTCAGGGCTCTCACAAGCGGTCCAAAACGGATCAGTTTGCATTCTAATGCATTCTAAATGGAAAAGGATCCGCTCAGAATGCATCAGTTTGCATCAGTTCAGTCTCCATTCCACTTTGGAGGCGGACACCCAAACACTGCTTGCAGAGTTCGGTGTCCGTCTGATGAAACTGAGCAAAACAGATCCGTCCTGGCACACAATGTAAGTGAATGGGGATGGATCCGTTTTCACTGACACAATAGAAAACGGATCCCTCCTCCATTGACTTTCAATGGTGTTCAGGATGGATCCGTCTTGGCTATGTTACAGATAATACAAACGGATCCGTTCTGAAAGGATGCAGACGGTTGTATTATCTGAACGGATCCATGGCGGATCCGCACCAAACACGAGTGTGAAAGTAGCCTAAACATGCCACATTCCAGCCAAACCCTGCACTGCAATTACTAAAGTCCAGTCTTTTCACTCCTTTTAATACAAATGTACGTGTGTGATGTATTCTAACAGAGGAGCCCCGGGAGCCGCACGGATGGTAAGTATGCTGCTCCCCCGCTCCCCGCTACACTTTACCATGGCTGCCAGGACTTTAGCGTCCTTGCAGCCATGGTAACCATTCAGAAAAAGCTAAACGTCGGGTCCGGCAATGCGCCGAAAAAACGTTTAGCTTAAGGCCGGATCCGAATCAATGCCTTTCAATGGGCATTAATTCCGGATCCGGCCTTGCGGCAAGTCTTCAGGATTTTTGGCCGGAGCAATCCGGCCCAAAAACTTTCCGTTCCGGAACTGAAGACATCCTGAACGGATTTCTCTTCATTCAGAATGCATTAGGATAATCCTGATCAGGATTCTTCCGGCATAGAGCCCCGACGACGGAACTCTATGCCGGATCCGGACAACGCAAGTGTGAAAGGGCCCTAACAAGATGCCTATTGTATGTTCAAGTACAAGTTTATTTGTTGTTTTAATTACCCTTACAGCTTTGTTATTACCGCCACCAACTACCACCTTTCAAACATAAAAGAACAGACTGGCCCCAATGATTTCCTTTCACTTCTGAATGTCGCACTGTAAAGACCCGCACGTATGTGGAAATATTTTGCAAGTTTAGAAGCACATGGTCTGAAGCTCCGTGTCCTCAATGTCCTCCAGGAACATTCCTTATCATTAGTTATATAACAATTATGAAACACTTTGTGGAACATAACAAGAGTACTTTCCAAAAGTAAAGATGAGTTACACCAAGGACGGTCTTAAGATGATTACAAACAGCACTGCAAAAATCATTCTTAGATCAAACCCTACAGATTCGCGTCTTTGAAATCTGCCTAAAGCCTCTTTCACACGAGCGGGTGCAATGCGTTTTTCACGCGCGTGATAAAAAAACTGAAGGTTTACAAACAACATCTTCTAGCAACCATCAGCAACACAGAACTGAGGCATAAAAAACACGCTCATGTACACAGACCCATTGAAATGAATGGGTCAGGATTCAGTGCAGGTGCAATGCGTTCTCGCCACGCATGGCACACTCGCCGAAAACTCGCTCGTGTGAAAGGGGCCTATCAGCTCCTTCACCGTGATTCTACAGCTCTGGCCACAACAGAAGACAACATTGTACGTAAGGCTACTTTCACACTCGCGTTTGGTGCGGATCCGTCTTGTATCTGCACAGGCGGATCCGCACCATTAATGCAAACGCATGTATACGTTAATAACGGATCCGTTTGCATTATTCATAAAAAATGAAGTCTAAGTCAATACGGATCCAGCTTGACTTACATTGAAAGTCAATGGGGAACGGATCCGTTTTCAATTGCACCATATTGTGTCAGTGAAAAACTGATCCGTCCCCATTGACTTACATTGTAAGTCAGGACGGATCCATTTGGCTCCACATTGTCAGACGGACACCAAAACGCTGCAAGATGCCTTTTAGTGACAGTCTAAAAAAGCAACGGAGACCAAACACAGCCAAATTGATGCATTCTGAACGGATTCAGAATGCATTGGGGCTGAAATGATCCGTTTTGGGACGCCTGTGAGAGCCCTGAAACGGATCTCACAGGCGGACACAGAAACGCCAGTGTGAAAGTAGCCTAAACTGTGTGTATTCACATAAATTAATCTTAGGGCCCATGTGCATAAGCACAAAACCACACAGCCTCAGAGCACTGTCGTACAGGCTCCATTCAGTGCTGTATGCAATGCATCTAGGGTCCAATTCTGTAAAGCTGCAAAAACGAAGTTATAATGGTATGCAAATGAGGTCTCGCAAGTGCGCAGGCCTGGCGGTGAACTATGCACACACATGAAAGGCTGGCCACACAATACACTGGGGAGCAGTTAGGCACGAAAGACGCCTAGGGGCCTGGGCACTTGCAGCAAGAACACTGCCCCTGGGCACTTGCGAGCCCTCAGTTGCATACCATTATAACCTCCTTTTTGCAGCTTTACAGAATTGGACCAAAACAAGAAAGGTACGGTTATTATCATGCGTGTGTGTGCAAGAACGCAATGTAAGCAGAGTAAAACATAAAACGTTGGTGACAGACTCCCTTTAATGTTTGGATCTATATAAATGACCCAAATCCTTCCTCGAAGCACATGTCAGGTCATAACTAAAAATACTGGCATAAGTATATATGATGCTGCTATAAAGGAGGATGATAACATATAAACAAACACTTTGTCTTTTCTAGAAAAGGGCTATTTAACACACGCAAGCAGAAACATTTACAGAACAGGGTTATCTAAAGCTTACACATGTACGAAGAGTCATTGTATTAATAAATATGGAGAGTGGTCAGGAAATGTATTCTGAACTCTTTCATTAGGTATGACAATAATAACTGGTAAAAAAAACTGGTAGGAGATTGAAGATTAAACTAGATAAGACAGAGACCATGTGATATCGCCTGCTGGAGGAAATCTAATAAGAATACGGATGCATTTACTTTCAAACACTTGTGATCTGGTTGCTGTGGGCAGCAGCTGGTTCTCTTATACAGTATGTCTGCATGCAGCACCAGCTATGTATGATGCCAGTCTGGCAACCAAGGTCTGACATCAGGACTTTATATTACTACAATTTTCTTTTCACCGCTCATTTAAACACATATATAAACTCCATGTTTTGAAAAGTTAAAACATAAAAGCATTCCTCACTTGCGGAGCGACTTCTCAATATCCCTGCGGTTGTTTCCTACTCTGGAGTGTCTGATTACCATAAAGTACGGTAATACTGGCCTCCATTCAACTGACTAGAAAAAATATTGTCACATGAAGAATTGACCATCAAGTGGAAAATGTGGTCATCAAAATCCGGAAAAAAATGCAGTTCGGTAGTATAGCTATAAAATGGTGCTCTGTATCCTCATTTAATATGTTGATGAAATTCTCAGAACTAGGCTACATGCACATTACCATTGTGTGCTTTGCGGTCCGCAAATAGCGGATCCGCAAAATACGGATGGCGTCGGTGCGCGTTCCACAAATTGCAGAACGGCACGGATAGCCTTTAATATAGCTGCCTATCTTTGTCCACAAAGCACGGACAAGACTAGGAAATGTTATATATTTTTTGCGAGGCCATGGAACGGAGCAACGGATGCGGACAGCACACGCCGTATGGTTTTTGGAAGGCAGATTTAGCTGAACTGGTTTTTAGACACCATGTCCCATTTGAAGCCCCCCTGATGCACCCCTACAGTAGAAACTCAAAAAAGTGACCACATTTTGGAAACTACGGGATAAGGTGCCAGTTTTATTAGTACTATATTGGGGTACATGCATGATTTTTAATTACTCTATATTATTTTTTTTGTGAGGCAAGGTTACCAAAAAATGGATGTTTTGGCACCGTTTTCATTTTTTATTTTTACAGCGTTTACCTGAGGGATTAGGTCATGTGACTTTTTTATAGAGCTGTATTTCACTTTAGTACAATAATAGCAGTTTTGAAACTGAATGTTCTGAGAGCTATATTTTTTTTTTGTCTTAGGTAGTGGCTCATTTTTGTGGGATGAGGTGACGGTTTTATTGATACCATTTTGTGGGACATACGCCATTTTGATTGCTTGGTGTTGCACTTTTTGTGATGTAAAATGACAAAAATGGCATTTTTTTTTTTTACACCGTTTTTATTTAAAAAAATGTATGGTGTTTATCGGACAGGGTGGATCATGTGATATATTTATAGAGCCGGCCATTACGAATGCAGCGATACCCAATATTTTTTGGGTTTTAAGTTTTTTTTCAGTTTTTTTTATTATAAAATAAGGGGAAAGGGGCGTTTTTCTTTTTTTACTTTATAATTATTTAAAAAAAACTTTTTTTAAAACTTTTTTTCCTTTACTTTATTTCTGATGTTCACTTTTGGGGGTCTGATCCCCTCTGCAATACATTACAATACATCTTGTATCGTAATGCATTACCTGTCAGTGTATGAGTCATACACTAACAGGTTGCCTGAGGCACCCGTAGAAGGCAGTTCCCAATGCCGTGCAAGGCATTGGGCAGCCTCTGCATGGCATCAGGTTGCCTTGTGACGCATCGGGCCCCCGCCACAACAGCGCGGGGACTCGATGCGATCACTCACCCGACACAAACCCCTTCTGTGTCGCTGTCAGCGCGGACTGCGGCATAGAAAGGATTAATCCACCGACATCGGCTTTTACAGCGATGCCGGCGGATACAGCAGGGGCCCAGCTACCACGGACTGCCAGGCCCCTGCAGTGATCCCGCACGATCACTATGATGTACTATTACGTCAAATTGCGAGAACGCAGTGGTTCCCATGACGTAGTAGTAGGTCATAGGTCGGGAAGGGGTTAAGATGGCCGCTAATGGAGGGTTATGTGATCAGGCAAATCACCTCCATGTGCTGTCTCCTCCATTTAAACACACTGCACCTGCACTAAACTCCCAACAGATTCGTGTTGGGTCAGTTTTTTGATGTCCGTGTTGCATCCATGTTTCACTGACACTGAACAGCTGAAAAATTATTTTTGAAGCATCTCTTCTTAATGCATCCGTGTTGCATCAGTGGTTTTCACAGACCCATAGACTATAATGGACGTGATCGATCCGTGAACACAGACAAAATAGATCATGCATCCGTGGACACAGACCCACGGACGGTGCTAAAACACTGATGTCTTAATACACACATTAAAAATGAATGGGGACGTGTGCTGTCCGTGGAGAACACGTACAGCACACGTCCGTGAAACACTGACGTGTGAATGAGGGTTTTCTCAATTAAATTGAGAACGGTAATCATGTCAGCCCTACATCAGTTAGATAGGAATTCAGCTATAATTGAGCAGTTCTACAATGGATTCACTGAGAAGGGAGAAACATTAGGCCTCTTTCAGACAGGCGTTGCGAGAAAATGTGCGGGTGCGTTGCGGGAACACCTGCGATTTTTCTGCGCTAGTGCAAAACATTGTAATGCGTTTTGCACTCGCGTGAGAAAAATTGCGCGTGTTTTGTACCCAAACCCGAACTTCTTCACAAAGTTCGGGCTTGGGATCAGTGTTCTGTAGATTGTATTATTTTCCCTTATAACATGGTTATAAGGGAAAATAATAGCATTCTGAATACAGAATGCATAGTAAAATAGCGCTGGAGGGGTTAAAAAAATAAAAAAAATAAAAAAATTAAACTCACCTTAGTCCACTTGCTCGCGTAGCCGGCATCTCCTTCTGTCTTCATCTTAGCTTTTTGTAGCAACAGGACCTGTGGTGACGTCACTCCGGTCATCACATGATCCATCACCATGGTAAAAGATCATGTGATGGATCATGTGATGATTGACGTCACCAAAGGTCCTTGTTGATACACAAAGCTAAGATCAAGACAGAAGGAGATGCCGGGCTGAGCGAGCAAGTGGACTAAGGCGAGTTAAATATTTTTTATTTTTTTTAACCCCTCCAGCGCTATTTTACTATGCATTCTGTATTCAGAATGCTATTATTTTCCCTTATAACCATGTTATAAGGGAAAATAATAATGATCGGGTCTCCATCCCGATCGTCTCCTAGCAACCGTGCGTGAAAATCGCACCGCATCCACACTTGCTTGCGGATGCTTGCGATTTTCACGCAGCCCCATTCACTTCTATGGGGCCTGCGTTGCGCGAAAAACACACAAAGAGGAGCATGCTGCGATTTTCACCCAACGCACAAGTGATGCGTGAAAATCATCGCTCATGTGAACAGCCCCATAGAAATGAATGGGTCAGGATTCAGTGCGGGTGCAATGCGTTCTTCACGCATTGCACCTGCGCGGAATACTCGCTCGTGTGAAAGGGGCCTTAGCAGGGGCGTTGCTAGGGTCTCAAAAGATCCGGGGCACAAGCCCCAATAAATATGCCCCCCCCCGCACTATGCTGTACTTGCTATACAGCGGCACTTACCTGTCACATCCAGGGCCTTCAGGGGACATCTCCTCTCTGTCATCATCTTCTCGGTCTGGACAACTTCTCTCAGCCGCCTCGTCTCTGCAGAGTGTGACACACAGACATCTTAGCTTCCTCACTTTCTATCATTATCCCCCAACTGGAGTCCCCACAGTGTTATCCTGCTGCTTGCTATGCCAAAACCTTAACCCCCCCCCCCCATACCCCCAAATACTATCCTAAAGAAACATTACTGCCCCCCATAGTAATAGTGCTCCTCATAGTCCCACCAATAGTAATTCCCTTCTAGAATGCCCTTATTAGTAACACTGCCCCAACCATGATAATGCTCCTCAACAATGCCCTCCCATATTAATAATACCCTCACAGAGTCCCTAGTAGAAATAAGGCCCCCTATTGTTCCCCCAGTGGTAATAAAGCTCCCTACAGACCCCACAGTAGTAATAAGGCCCCCATAGTGCGCTTAGTAGAAATAAGGCAGATCTACAAGACCCTCCTATAGAGCCCTCAGTAGTAATAAGAACGCCTATAATGTCCCCTGGATTTGCAATGCTTCCTGTAGTTATAATCCTCCCTCCACGATACAGTCCCATGTAAATAACATCACCTCTTCCCCAGCCGCCTCCAACGCACAATCCCATGTAAACATCACCCCCTAAGGCTACTTTCACACTTGCGTTCGTGCGGATCTGTCATGTACTTGTACAGGACGGATCCGCACCGATATAATACAAACGAATGCATCTGTTCAGGACCGATCCGTTTGTATTAGATTTTAATTTCTAAGTCCCAATACGGATCCGTCCTGACTTACATTAAAAGTCAATGGGGGACGGATCCGTTTACAATTGCACCATTTTGTGTCAATGCAAAGGGATCCGTCCCTATTGACTTACATTGTTAGGCTACTTTCACACTAGCGTTCGGAGCTCCGTTTGAAGGCTCTCACAAGCGGCCCCGAACGGATCCGTACTGCCCTAATGCATTCTGAGCGGACGCGGATCCGCTCAGAATGCATCAGTCTGGCAGTGTTTGTCCTCCGCTCCACTCAGCAGGCGGACACCTGAACGCTGCTTGCAGCATTCGGGTGTCCGCCTGGCCGTGCGGATCCGTCCAGACTTACAATGTAAGTCAATGGGGACGGATCCGTTTGAAGATGACACACTATGGCTCAATCTTCAAACGGATCCGTCCCCCATTGACTTTCAATGTAAAGTCTGGACGGATCCGCTCAGGCTACTTTCACACTTTTTTTTACTGGGCCTTAGTCTGCAGATACACAGAGTTAAAGCTGTAGAGGATAAACTGTTAAACATTTTTAATAAAGATGAATTGAAAAATGTACTTTAGCCCAAAAAGAGTAAAATGCAATGATAAAAAATATACTACTACCAAGTTTGCATTTGTTTCATTGAGCCACTTATGCTCAGGTGCATGTTTGTTTAATTTTTTTGTTGTACAGAGATTTATATGATGTAAGCAGGGAAAAGGAAAAAATGTAAGGGCTCTTTCACACCTGCGTTATAGTCTTCCGGCATAGAGTTCCGTCGTCGGGGCTCTATGCCGGAAGAATACTGATCAGGATTTTCCTAATGCATTCTGAATGGACAGTCCGTCCTTCAGGATGCATCAGGATGTCTTCAGTTCCGGAACGGAACGTTTTTTGGCCGCAGCAAATAGCGCAGCATGCTGCGCTTTTTGCTCCGGCCAAAAATCCGGAACACTTGCCGCAAGGCCGGATCCGGAATGAATGCCCATTGAAAGGCATTGATCCGGATCCGGCCTTAAGCTAAACGTCGTTTCGGCGCATTGCCGGATGCGACGTTTAGCTTTTTCTCAATGGTTACCATGGCTGCCGGGACGCTAAAGTCCTGGCAGCCATGGTAAACTGTAGTGGGGAGCGGGGAGCAGCATACTTACCATCCGTGCGGCTCCCGGGGCGCTCCAGAGTGACGTCAGGGCGCCCCAGGCGCATGGATGACGTGATCGCATGGATCACATGATCCATGCGCATGGGGCGCTCTGACGTCACTCTGGAGCGCCCCGGGAGCCGCACGGATGGTAAGTATGCTGCTCCCCCGCTCCCCACTACTACTATGGCACCCAGGACTTTAATAGCGTCCTGGGTGCCATAGTAACACTGAAAGCATTTTGAAGACGGATCCGTCTTCAAATGCTTTCAGTACACTTGCGTTTTTCCGGATCCGGCGTGTAATTCCGGCAAGTGGAGTACACGCCGGATCCGGACAACGCAAGTGTGAAAGAGGCCTAAAGTGAACAAAGCCTTATGTGTAATAGCTATTTCAAAATATAACAAAATTTCACAAACAATTATAAGGGTAATTTCACACTAGCGTTATTTTTTTCCGGTATTGAGCCCCTAGGATGGAACTCAATACCGGAAAAGATGTATCAGTTTTATCCTAATGCATTCTGAATGGAGAGCAATCCGTTCGATCTGCATTAGGATGTCTTCAGTTCAGTCCATATTACGGTATTTGGCCGGAGAAAATACCGCAGCATGCTGCGATATTTTCGCCGTCCAAAATCCTGGACATTTGCCGGAATGCCGGATCCGTTATTATTTCCCATTGAAATGCATTAATGCCGCATCCGGCACCAAGTGTTCTGGCAAAACTGATCCGGTCTTCTGGTCTGCACATGTGCAGACCATTACAAATGCATAAAAAATACCGGATCCGATTTTCCGGATGACACCGGAGAGACGGATCTGGTGTTTCAATGTCAGCAGTACATAACAGTATGCTTAATAACTCCCTGCCTGCCACCGTTCTCTTAAAATGAAGACTTTTACAAAATGCTAATGAACCTCTAGGTGCTATTAGGGCGTTGCTTCAGCACCTAGAAGCTTGGTCTACACACCCTTTGGCACGCCCAGGTCCAGTTGATTGACTTTTGAGTTCTCCTCATCATCCCGTAAATCCCGCGCCTGCGCCATCCCGTTTAGTATTTGGCACAGGTGCAGGGAGTGAAGGATGCGCCTGCTGCCAGCTTGCTCACTGCGCCGAAGGAAGGAAGCCGGCAGCAGGAGCGCCTCCTTCACTCACTGCACCTGCGCCGAATACTAAACGGGACGGCCCGGGATTTATGGGATGATGAGGAGAACTCGACAGTCAATCAACTGGACCTGGACGTGCCAAAGAGTGCATAGACCAAGCCTCTAGGTGTTGAAGCAACGCCCTAATAGCGCCTAGAGGTTCATTAGCATATTGTAAAAGTCCTTATTTTAAGAGAACGGCGGCAGGCAGGGGGTTATAAAGCATACAGTTATGTACTGCTGACATTATTTCTCATGACAGAAACCCTTTAAAGGCTATGTACACCTTTTAATTAATTTTTTTATTGTATTGTATATTAAGGGCTAAAAAATATTGTTGCAATAGTTTTTTTATTAGGAATTCTGGACAGTTTTTATTTATTTTACGCAGCTTGTAATGCTTTACAATACAATTCCAGCTGCTTGACCCTGTTCAGTGCTCATTCTAGCAAAAGAGCTCTCTGGTCCTTTGGTCCGCAGCTCTTCTTTCTGCTCTCCCAAACCTTCATAAAGTGGACATCCCTTTTGATTTAAGTTAACTATCTGGTTGTAAAAATGTCAGGTTAGATTTGCATTTATGAGAGAAGATATAAGGACTGCAAACCTACACAGAGGGCTGACAGAATGTGCACTGAACAGCATCCAGTAGCTGGTATTGTAAAACATGCAAGCTGTGGAAGATGAACTGTTGCTGCTGAATTTGTAGCTGATTTTTTATCTCCATCTACAGAGCTGTGTGAGGGCATGTTTTTGCAAGTTGAACTGAACTGTAATTTTTATTGCAACCATTTTGAGGCACCTATGACTTTTTATTCACTTTATATACAATTTTGGTGGGGGGGATAAGGTGACCAAAAATGGTGAATCACAACACATTTTAATTTTTTACCCTTTATGCCGTTAACCAGGCAGGAATATATTTTTATATTTTAAGTTTGGACAAGACAATACCTGTTTGGTAGTGAAAGGTGATTTACATTTTTGATACATATATTTTTATTTTTTTATATTTTTACATTTTTATTTAATTTTTTTACAGTAAGCAAGTCTCCTTAGGTGACTTGTACATGCCATTTTCTAATTACTTGTCTCAGACCCGCTATCATTATTTGTCATCATGTGGTCGGTAACTAACGGGGTATTGAAACAGCAGACCTATTGCTAGATACAGACAGAAAATTTGGATATCTTATTGGCTTATCGCCCTGTGCACTGTTATAATACACACTTGACTAAATTACTTATATTACTGCAACAAACATTTACCTTATTGCAATAGGATTATCAGTTTTCGCAGTAGATTGTTAATATGCATTATGCACTTTTCTATATATTTATTCTATTTATTATTAATTTATACTATTCTAGTGCATTTTTAGCTTAATGCAGTAAGATTTATGGGTTTGTCCTTTTGATTTAATTCTTAGAGGACCTTGCGATTTTCCGTTTTTGTTTTTCACTCCCTCCCTTTTTTCCGTTCACATTTTTCATAATTCATATTTTTATAAAGACTTTTGGGGAACATGAAGTGACAAAGTGGCAAATTGGCCATTATTTTTTTTTTCTTCCCATTACGCCAATCCCCATATAGGATAAATATTGTTATGTTTAATAGTATGGGCATTTTCACATGCGGCGATGTCCATGATGTGTATTATTTTTATTGGTTATGCATATTTTATTTTTTACTTTTTTTAAAGTCTACCTGGATGACTACAGGGAGTGCAGAATTATTAGGCAAGTTGTATTTTTGAGGATTAATTTTATTATTGAACAACAACCGTTTTGAAGCGCTGCTCAGAAGAGTGCTCGGCGCAGAACACAGAGGCTGAAGCGGCCTCAAAGAAGCAGAGGGGACGCAGGCGCGATGCGATCCCGGCCAGTGAGGGTGCCAGGTCCATACGCTGAAGCTGAACAGGAGTCCGATGCCCATAGCTTTCTATTGGGCATGCGCCGGATCGCGGAAGGTCGGGGACAGCAGAAGCCGCCCAGCGAAGTGAATATTGATGAGCTGGGCGGGGCTTCAAAAACGGCGGTTGGGGCAAGGCTGGCTGGGCAGAAGTGAAGCTGAAACGCCGCCCCTTGGGCAGAAAGAAGACGATTCTATCAGGTTATAAAACATCAGTTTACTGTATTTATAAGGTGAACAGGGGGTATACTTATATGTTTTTATTACACCTTAGAACACCTGTGCAGTCATATATATAGCTAAATATGCTTATTGGGCCTGTCAGTGTCCCTTTAATGTCTAGTTTATTTATATGTATTTTTAGGTTTTATATATTTTTGGCATATATATTTGAAATATTATAAATTTACCATATAATACTTTATTAATATCTTGGTATTTCATACTATTCAAATTTTTCCCCCCTTATATACGGTTTTAAATCATTGGTAAATGGTGGCTTTGTTCACTCTGGTAATGTTTTTATCTGATTTAATGGGGTCTGGGTTTTTGTGTTGATTTATCAATAAAAATTCATTATATTTTAATATAATATTGCTGGTCTTTACTTTTTTATATACAGCAGTTCAAGGGAATTTATAGGTGATTGTTATATATGTGATTTCTTTGGCTTTATTGGGGGTTGTATCTATTATATAGGAGCTAATGAAGATATAAAAAGTTATGGGTGTCAGAAAATGGTGATGCAAAGAAAATGTTTAATCTTTCAAGGTTTTTTTAAGTATTAAAACTTAATAAAAGTATACAACTTTGGTATTGCCTTAATCATACTGACCTGCAGACTACCTCTTGAAGCTCATCAAGAGAATGCCAAGAGTGTGCGAAGCAGTAATCAAAGCAAAAGGTGGCTACTTTGAAGAACCTAGAATATGACATATTTTCAGTTGTTTCACACTTTTTTGTTATGTATATAATTCCACATGTGTTAATTCATAGTTTTGATGCCTTCAGTGTGAATCTACAATTTTAATAGTCATGAAAATAAAGAAAACTCTTTGAATGATAATGGTGTGTCCAAACTTTTGGTCTGTACTGTATATTAGTAAATAACTTTTATTATTTTATTATTGGGGGGGATAATAAACACAGCAATTTTAACATTATTTTGTGGAATTTATGTACAGTGTTCACTGTGTGGTATAACGAACATAATTTTATTATGTTGGTCAGTACAATGATGAATATGCCACATTTCTATATATTGTTTTACTATTTTTCCTTTCCTGCTGCAGGTTGTCAGCTCTGCAACCACTCCCCCATCTCCTCCAGACTTAATGGGGGGGGGCTGCTTTAGCTGCTCATATCTCTGGTTTGGTAGCAGCTAGAGTTATGGGCTGTCATTTTGGTCTTGTATGAAAGCCTGGAATGCCTATGCTTCTAGCTGCTACCATTCAGGAGATAATCAGCAGCTAAAGCAGCCCCCACCCTTCCACTTCTGCCTGAGCCCACTAGTAAAGTACTTTTCCCACAGCCCAGCTCAGACAAAACAGTTAGGTTTTCTAGCACGGCAGATTGCATTTTCCATCTGCGACCGCTGGTTTGAACTAGTTTTTCAAACAACAGTTTTAATCTTATGTGTATTACCTCCTTATGTATCTGTTATGGCAACTTATCTCCATTGGAGTTAATGGGTAAGAGCAATAATATCACACACAACCTGTGGACAAGGGTGGTGCTGCTTCTGGAAGAAAGAAGCCATGTCTTTCTGATCCTGGACAACCCCTTTAATAGCCAAGTATTAAGAGATTTTCTAGATATCGTTAGAGAAGGATCCCAAAAATTAGGCGCCAGCACCAAATGTCTACATGCTTTAGCTACCTTAGGGCACTTTCACACCAGCTGGAGGATCGCGTCAATTATTGGGAACAAACGTGTCCAATTACCTAACATTGGATCAAACACTTGTTTCAGGTGATCGCATCTTTCATGTTCCACCAAAAATTCTAATTTGTCAGCAACACATCGCTCTGCATAAACAGGGGACGTGCTGCCGACAATGTGCAAAGTGAAAGGGGGCAAACAATTGTAAAGGGCCATGTGAAAGGCCCTTTAAATAAGCACTGTTTGGTTTGTATCATCGGTTGTGTAATAGGACCCTAAGGCCTCATGCACACGGCCGTTGTTTGGGTCCGCATCAGAGCCTCCGTTTTGGCGGCTCGGATGCGGACCCATTCATTTCAATGGAGCCGCAAAAGATGCGGACAGCACTCCGTGTGCTGTCCGCATCCGTGGCTCCGTTCCGCGGCCCCGCAAAAAAAAATATAACATGTCCTATTCTTGTCCGCAATTTGCGGACAAGAATAGGCATTTATATTGCCGATGCCCGTTCTGTTCTGCAAATTGCAGAAGGCAACATGGGCGCCTTCC
The DNA here is from genome assembly GCF_014858855.1 of Bufo gargarizans. Lineage (NCBI taxonomy): Eukaryota > Metazoa > Chordata > Amphibia > Anura > Bufonidae > Bufo > Bufo gargarizans. The sequence continues at coordinate 218,077,630 of NC_058081.1, read as the reverse complement.
GTTTTTTGCGGATCCGCGGTTTGCGGACCGCAAAAAACGGCACAGTCGTGTGCATGAGGACTAATTGCCAGGATTTCTACTGCACTATCTACCGGTGATATTTCTGCCTACTCTAACTATAGTAGTGTACTGTAGTTAAAGAAAAAAGAGCAAACTATATAGTTGAATATGCAAAAAGTACATATACCTAGGCATCTTAATTGGTAATAAAATACTTTCCAATGTTATGAAAACTGGATCTACATTTAATTAAACTATAATTATTTTGCAAAAAAGAGTGAACTGTGTGTGAAAAGTTTGGCACATTTGGGTGATTGTTAGAAAATCGTTACAATACTGTTGCTTTGATGGAGAGCCGATAATACTAGTTCTACCTAAAAACTCCCACTGCTCAACACTGAACAAAAAGACTTCAATAGAATTCATTACAAGAGGGACAAAGTACACGTTATGAAGCAGAGTGCAACCCTATTGAGATTTTCCATCATCTGTAGAAGTACAAAGCAATGCCACCATCATTCACCCACCTGCCATTTGAAGGTATGGAACATATAGCAGATAAAACACAGAGGTGTGGGAATAACGATGTGTCTCTGCCGTTTGGTCTACTACAGTAATAGCTCATATGAATGGCTACATGCACGGTTCTGCTCGCTACTCTGCTACATGCACGGTTCTGCTCGCTACTGTGCTACATGCACGGTTCTGCTCGCTACTGTGCTACATGCACGGTTCTGCTCGCTACTGTGCTACATGCACGGTTCTGCTCGCTACTGTGCTACATGCACGGTTCTGCTCGCTACTGTGCTACATGCACGGTTCTGCTCGCTACTGTGCTACATGCACGGTTCTGCTCGCTACTGTGCTACATGCACGGTTCTGCTCGCTACTGTGCTACATGCACGGTTCTGCTCGCTACTGTGCTACATGCACGGTTCTGCTCGCTACTGTGCTACATGCACGGTTCTGCTCACTACTGTGCTACATGCACGGTTCTGCTCGCTACTGTGCTACATGCATGGTTCTGCTCGCTACTGTGCTACATGTACTGTTCTGCTTTCTACTGCCCTACATGTACTGTTCTACCCTCTACCAGGGGTGTATCTATCACAAGGCAAACAAGGCATTTGCCTAGGGCGGCACTTGAAAAGGGGGCGGCAAAATGCCTTGTTTGCTTAGTGATAGTTACACAATATGCTAAATATATTTTTTGCCCTGTTGAGGAACGGTTGAGCCGTATGCATATATATCCATGCATGCCTGCAAACATGTGCGGGCATGTATGGTATATGTGCATGCATTATCCACCGCATCATGGGATGATGTGCGCAGATGTGCCCAACATCTGCGCACGTCTGCTCATGGGGATCCCCAGGGGCTCATGGTGGCCCCTGTGGGATATATGTGCTGTTGTCCCCTTATAATGTAAGGGCTTGTGCCCCCTTATATAATTATGTGCCCCCGTTAGATATGTATACATGTGTATGGATGTGCCCCAAGCATCCATATGCATGTATAGTATATAATATTCCCCCCCCCTCCTACACCTGAAACCAGGTGCATCGGTGTGAATGGGCCCCAAGCATTCACGCCGATGCAATCTGGCGAATTGCATCAGAATGGCCGGACGAGGGTTCGGTCATCCTGATGAATACAAAGAGCTCAGATTCAACTGAATCTGAGCCCTTTGTTGTAATTACCTCCAGCGCCGCTGGAGATAATTACGCATGATAGAAGAAGGGGAGAAGCCTCCCCTCCTCCTATTATGCGCATTCCGACAGTGCGATTACTATCGCACTGTCCGGAATGCTAAGTGCAACAGGCGGGAGATCAAAGGCGTCTCCCGCCTGTCTGCAGCGCGTCCCCCGATGTGCGGGCCGGCGCAGTGACGTCAGTGACGTTACAAAGCTAGTTTAAAAAAAATCAAGTTATACAGCTCGAGTTTATACAAGTTCTAAAATGTACATATGCGGCGCAGCGCGGGAGTGCGGGCGGCCGGGTTTAAATATCCGGCGGCCCGACACTCAAGAAGTTAGTTAGGGTCTGGGCCAGGAGATGAGGAGAGCGCGTCCTGCGCTCAGAAGTGAGGACCGGACCCCCACCTGATAGGAGCGCATCCTGCGCTTAACTGGACGCCCGACCTGACCCCCCTCCTACTTGATGGGAGAGCGCATCCTGCGCTCAGGAGAAGATCCCTGCCGCCCCCCCCCCCAGAGGAGAGCGCGTTCGGCGCTCTGTACAGAGCGGCCCCCTGGCTGGCGAGGATCACCCTAGAAGAACGAGCATGAGTATCACCCCCTTATTCCCTGACCCCCATACCCACCTTAACATCCCCTATCTCCCTGCTGTGTGCCTGCTGCACACCCTGTACCCGGGCAGATAACCCCATCACTGCCAGTCCCTTGATAACCCCTATCCCCCCTCACCTAACCCTTCTCCTAACCCTTTCCCTGGTCCCCCCCCCCCCCCGGACACTTTGTACCCCCTGATGTCCGTGCTCTGTCCTGCCTGCCTCTGTAGAGCATGCTTCTGCTCTGCAAACAAATCCTTTGTTGAGCATGCAGCTGCTCTGCAAACAATTAACCCCGTAGGGACAGTCTAGGCGGGTGGGTTGTTATACCTGTATGTGTGTATTGTATAGTTAGTTTGTGGGTGGAATTTGGGAACGTGTAGTGTAGTTGAGTATTGTATATTTAGTGCTGTATTGTTACTGTATTGTGTGCGTAGTGTCAGGTGCTAATAAATACTGTGTTACTTGTACCCTTTGTGTAGTGTGTACTTGTTAGCGGTAGTAAGTAAGGCGCATGCAGCTAGTATAGTGATTAGTGTAAAGCATAGCGAAAGTATTGTGAAATTGTTATATAAAGGCATAAATAGGCGGAGTCTTCACTAGACGGCTCCTCCTATTTATGAATATTAATTATCAATATTCGCATAATACTGGTGATTAATATTCCCCCTTTACATTGGCGAGCCAGGCCCACTGCTTGGATTTTGAAATCTGTGTTTGGTTTTGAGGTTAGAGGTCGGTTATCCTGTGAATTGTCAGGCAAGAGAGACGTGGTCAGCGGTCTGAGCGTCTAGGAGAGACGTGGTCAGCGGTCTGAGCGTCTAGGACCTGATAATTCGGACAGGAAACGCGACTCTTCCTCACAGCACCAAACGCAGATCAAAATCTTTAGCAGAGAATCTATGTTCTATCTGTGAATTAATATTTTGCTATTTGCTTTGCACGGTCACTACACCGCTCGAGTGATTGCGAGGGAGAAGAGGATACGTCACTGGAAGAGATCCATCTTCGTGGGAGCAACGTACAAAGTCAGGCTGGTCGGGAAGAGGCGTTCCGGGAAAATGGACTTCTTCCAAGCAGCTGCGAAGAGGTACGGCCCCAAGGAGAAGATGGACGCTCAAACGGTGAGTATGGACTTCCCCACACTGCAACACTTGAGCAAACACAGTACATTCAATCCCATCCTCCCCACCACATACAAGTCAGCAGAAATGCTGTGGTCCGATTTGTTGGCACAGGCTTGTAGTTATGACAAGCTTTGTGTTAACAAACGGACGGTGTTGAATAAGGCCACTAAACGGCTTCGGATGCTAGCCAAACTCGTTCATACGTTTGAGGCTAGCATCTGTAAGCCAAAGGAAGTGGCGCTGGTGTCTCAGTCAACAGAGACAATTCCTCCGGCTGTTCACTGCCAGTGCTGTGCCAATAGTTCCGACCAGGTTTCGGCATTGCGGGCACAGCTGGCGGAGAATGTGCAGTCTACTGTTGACCGAGATGCGCAGGTGGCTCGAATACAGTCACAATTAGTGGAAATGCAGAAGCAGAAGGAGGAAATTGAGGCTCAGTTGACCCAGTCTTATACTGAGGTCAAGGCCTTCAAGGAGCGGACTGCCTCTACTAATGTGACGGTAGCCAAATTGAAGGCTCAGGTTGCTGTAAGCTCCCAGATAATGACTGGCATGCAACAGGTCATCACCAAGTTGGTGCCGGCCCTTTCTTTTCCCATAAAGTCAGGGTCGGAATATCCCAAAACTTTGCCCTATGCAGGGCAAATAGGGGGGAGAGTAGTCTGTGACAGGCCAAATCACCAGACCAAGCCTGTCCAGACTAACAGAGATTTTTCCCTGACTTTAGGGAAAAGAAACATCGTGAAAAGTGCCTCCCTGAAGATGGAACAATTCAGGGAGCGCGGTTGCAGTGTGGACGGACCTAAGCCACACCGGGCAAACATCAAATGCTTTGCTTGTGGTGGCTTGGGTCATATAGCAAAGCACTGCAAAACACACAGGACAGAAAGCCCAATCAGGTGCTTCAGGTGTGGGAACAAAGGACACATTGCAAGGAATTGCCCTTGTGCAAGTAATTGCAATGTGTCCAGTGATGGGATTCAGGTAGCAAATCGTGCAGCGGGGTCTAGTCAGCTTGGCCATAAAGGGGTAACCTCTTGGCAGCATCATCAGCTGCTGAGGAGCCAGAGTGGCCAAGCTAGGCTAGGCAACATTTGACACCCCTGTACTATTTGTTACACCGTTTGTACCCTATACATGTCCATGTTGTGTGTTTTTGTTGTCCATTGTAACGTTCTTTTTGATGTTGATGGTGGTCCTTGTCTATGAGTGTGTTCCACCAGGCTGATTTATGTAGTGTTGTAATGTCCCGTCTGCTGTATTGTTTCATTCTGTGTCCCCTTGGAGTGGAGCAGTGTTATACTGTGGATCGAGAACGTATAGGGTAGCGAGCAGATAATATCACACGGGAAATCCTGCTGGTCGGGAGAAGGCATAAGGACCTTCTTCATGCAGCACACAAAGGATGATGTGATATTATTCTGGGCAACCAGGGTCTCGGATCGATACAGATAACACCATTGTGCTCAAGGTTTTCGGTAGGGCTGTGTTGCGCTGGGGACTGGGGCGGACAGACAACATTGGTGTAATGTTGTGCTGCGCACTTAATTCTAGTCCGAGCAGGTAGCACAGCTCTGATAGGGATTGGACGCAGAGTGTTTGGCAGCAGAGTGTGGACTGTGTTCTTGTGTTGTGGGGTCCTGAGGAGCCGGGGCATGCCTATGTCGTTGGTTCTGCGGGCCTCCACAAGATGGGATCACAGGGGGAAGTCAGCCTGGGTACACATGAGTGGACAGGGATGCGGTGCCATCAAGATGGTGCTTTGTCCACAGAACTCCAGTTATCCTAACCTAGTAGGGAGGCCATCCTTATCTGTCGGTGCAGAGGGATGTGTAGCAGAGGACACGCTCCTCTGAAGGTAGGGTGTTCAGACACCAGTGTTGGGATAATGAGGAGTCCTGTGAGACAAAGGGCAGCCCAATACCTTTCTCTACCCATGGGTCAAAGGTATTGGTGCTGGGAATTTTTGTACATTTAACTGCACCGTTAGGGGAGAAATTCCCCTGGGAGCACCTGGTATTTTCTTCTGCCATAGGTTTTATATGGAGCGGAAGAAAAACCCAGGAGAGGCCACGGAAGAGGCCAGCTATTCCCCCTGACACTCTTGGGAGGCTCCAGAGGATCCCACTGGATTTTGGCAACCAAGCGACCTCTGCCTAGAGGTGTTACTGTGCCACAATCCAGCGGGAGCATTATTTAAGGCTCTGGAGGAAGATTCGGAGACGTTCGGGTGGAAGAGCACTTGTTTCACCCAGTGAAACTTCTTCTGGTTCTGGTGATCGTCATCTACAGTAGACTGTGTATTGGAGGGTCAAGGGACTTATTGACCAAAATACACCAGAACTGTACAGAACTATCCGGAGGAGGAGGCTCAGGACATAACCAAACATGGTTCCTGTAGCCAAATATTATTGTATGGACACGTTTTGTTTTCAATGGGGGTTCGGGACGTATAACATGTACTACCCTGAAACCCCATAGCACATTGTATTGGATTTTGTTTGTCGGTCGATGGTGTACCCATAGACACTCTAGGTACAAATGTGTGACAGCCCAAAACTCGCCCAACGCACTGCGGTGAGCTATATTTTGACTGTATACATTTGTATCCTATAGTCGTTTCCCATTGACACAGGGGTCTACAACCTACCTGTGTCTTTGGAGGTAGAGAGGAATGCCAGGTTGCATGAGTCTCTATGGGTGCACACATGTAATGGAATTTGGTGGTGTTGGGAGGGATGTGACATGTATTTTGTGTGAATGGGGATAAGGTTAGGTCACGATAGGGACAGGCATCATTCATTTGCCACCTTGAACCCTGGAACGGTGAAGTTCTTAAGGGAAGGGCTGGATGTGTAGTGTGGCGGAGGTGTTCTCCGCAGTAGAATTTAGGTACTATGACATCACCGCTTAAGAGTCTGACCTGCCTTGTAAAGACCTATTAATCTGTCCACGGGAGAACCGCACCCGTCAAGACGTTGGAAAGAGGATAGAAGAAAGTTGGGACAAAGATTGCGAGGGTGAACCCGCTCCAGATTCCTTGGAGGCGGGCCATACCTGAAGATCGGCAGAAGTACCGAGAGACTGTGGGGGTGTGGCCACTCCAAAGAGGGGGTGGCCAACACTAAAAGACTGCGAAAGAAAGGCCAGTTAGACGGCAGAAGTACCAAGAGACTGTGGGGGTGTGGCCACTCCAAAGTGGGGGTGGCCAACACCAAGAGACTGCGAAAGGAAAGACTGCGAGGGTGAACCCGCTCCAGAATCCTTGGAGGCGGGCCGTACCTGAAGATCGGATTACCGAGAGACTGTGGGGGTGGGGTCACTCCAAAGTGGGGGTGGCCGACACTAAAAGACTGTGGGTGTGTGGTACGATGGTGTATCCTGTGGACGGAGGAGTAGGTTACGGTGAAGGGCAGGTCGGAGGTAAATGGATTAGGGATGTCTAAGTACCTAAGATCAGTGTACACTACAGTTCTTCCTGAACTTCCACCAAGGATGGGGTTGAGGGGGGGGCAAATATATCTCAACCCGTTCCCCCAATTATATTGTCGTATTATAAAGTCCAACAACAGGGGGATTGTTGAGGAACGGTTGAGCCGTATGCATATATATCCATGCATGCCTGCAAACATGTGCGGGCATGTATGGTATATGTGCATGCATTATCCACCGCATCATGGGATGATGTGCGCAGATGTGCCCAACATCTGCGCACGTCTGCTCATGGGGATCCCCAGGGGCTCATGGTGGCCCCTGTGGGATATATGTGCTGTTGTCCCCTTATAATGTAAGGGCTTGTGCCCCCTTATATAATTATGTGCCCCCGTTAGATATGTATACATGTGTATGGATGTGCCCCAAGCATCCATATGCATGTATAGTATATAATATTCCCCCCCCTCCTACACCTGAAACCAGGTGCATCGGTGTGAATGGGCCCCAAGCATTCACGCCGATGCAATCTGGCGAATTGCATCAGAATGGCCGGACGAGGGTTCGGTCATCCTGATGAATACAAAGAGCTCAGATTCAACTGAATCTGAGCCCTTTGTTGTAATTACCTCCAGCGCCGCTGGAGATAATTACGCATGATAGAAGAAGGGGAGAAGCCTCCCCTCCTCCTATTATGCGCATTCCGACAGTGCGATTACTATCGCACTGTCCGGAATGCTAAGTGCAACAGGCGGGAGATCAAAGGCGTCTCCCGCCTGTCTGCAGCGCGTCCCCGATGTGCGGGCCGGCGCAGTGACGTCATATCACTGCGCCGGCCCACGTGGATGATGGGGCGCGCGCACGCGCCCCCTGGTGGGCGGCGCAGCGCGGGAATGCGGGCGGCCGGGTTTAAATATCCGGCGGCCCGGCACTCAAGAAGTTAGTTAGGGTCTGGGCCAGGAGATGAGGAGAGCGCGTCCTGCGCTCAGAAGTGAGGACCGGACCCCCACCTGATAGGAGCGCATCCTGCGCTTAACTGGACGCCCGACCTGACCCCCCTCCTACTTGATGGGAGAGCGCATCCTGCGCTCAGGAGAAGATCCCTGCCGCCCCCCCCCAGAGGAGACCCCCATACCCACCTTAACATCCCCTATCTCCCTGCTGTGTGCCTGCTGCACACCCTGTACCCGGGCAGATAACCCCATCACTGCCAGTCCCTTGATAACCCCTATCCCCCCTCCCCTAACCCTTCTGCTAAACCGTTCCCGGCCCGGCTTTCTCTGCCCTGGTCCCCCCCCCCCCCCCCCCGGACACTTTGTACCCCCTGATGTCCGTGCCCTGTCCTGCCTGCCTCTGTAGAGCATGCTTCTGCTCTGCAAACAAATCCTTTGTTGAGCATGCAGCTGCTCTGCAAACAATTAACCCCGTAGGGACAGTCTAGGCGGGTGGGTTGTTATACCTGTATGTGTGTATTGTATAGTTAGTTTGTGGGTGGAATTTGGGAACGTGTAGTGGAGTATTGTATATTTAGTGCTGTATTGTTACTGTATTGTGTGCGTAGTGTCAGGTGTTAATAAATACTGTGTTACTTGTACCCTTTGTGTAGTGTGTACTTGTTAGCGGTAGTAAGTAAGGCGCATGCAGCTAGCATTAGTGATCAGTGTAAGCATAGCGAAAGTATTGAAATTGTTATATAAAGGCATAAATAGGCGGTGTCTTCACTAGACGGCTCCTCCTATTTATGAATATTAATTATCAATATTCGCATAATACTGGTGATTAATATTCCCCCTTTACATTGGCGAGCCAGGCCCACTGCTTGGATTTTGAAATCTGTGTTTGGTTTTGAGGTTAGAGGTCGGTTATCCTGTGAATTGTCAGGCAAGAGAGACGTGGTCAGCGGTCTGAGCGTCTAGGAGAGACGTGGTCAGCGGTCTGAGCGTCTAGGACCTGATAATTCGGACAGGAAACGCGACTCTTCCTCACAGCACCAAACGCAGATCAAAATCTTTAGCAGAGAATCTATGTTCTATCTGTGAATTAATATTTTGCTATTTGCTTTGCACGGTCACTACACCGCTCGAGTGATTGCGAGGGAGAAGAGGATACGTCACTGGAAGAGATCCATCTTCGTGGGAGCAACGTACAAAGTCAGGCTGGTCGGGAAGAGGCGTTCCGGGAAAATGGACTTCTTCCAAGCAGCTGCGAAGAGGTACGGCCCCAAGGAGAAGATGGACGCTCAAACGGTGAGTATGGACTTCCCCACACTGCAACACTTGAGCAAACACAGTACATTCAATCCCATCCTCCCCACCACATACAAGTCAGCAGAAATGCTGTGGTCCGATTTGTTGGCACAGGCTTGTAGTTATGACAAGCTTTGTGTTAACAAACGGACGGTGTTGAATAAGGCCACTAAACGGCTTCGGATGCTAGCCAAACTCGTTCATACGTTTGAGGCTAGCATCTGTAAGCCAAAGGAAGTGGCGCTGGTGTCTCAGTCAACAGAGACAATTCCTCCGGCTGTTCACTGCCAGTGCTGTGCCAATAGTTCCGACCAGGTTTCGGCATTGCGGGCACAGCTGGCGGAGAATGTGCAGTCTACTGTTGACCGAGATGCGCAGGTGGCTCGAATACAGTCACAATTAGTGGAAATGCAGAAGCAGAAGGAGGAAATTGAGGCTCAGTTGACCCAGTCTTATACTGAGGTCAAGGCCTTCAAGGAGCGGACTGCCTCTACTAATGTGACGGTAGCCAAATTGAAGGCTCAGGTTGCTGTAAGCTCCCAGATAATGACTGGCATGCAACAGGTCATCACCAAGTTGGTGCCGGCCCTTTCTTTTCCCATAAAGTCAGGGTCGGAATATCCCAAAACTTTGCCCTATGCAGGGCAAATAGGGGGGAGAGTAGTCTGTGACAGGCCAAATCACCAGACCAAGCCTGTCCAGACTAACAGAGATTTTTCCCTGACTTTAGGGAAAAGAAACATCGTGAAAAGTGCCTCCCTGAAGATGGAACAATTCAGGGAGCGCGGTTGCAGTGTGGACGGACCTAAGCCACACCGGGCAAACATCAAATGCTTTGCTTGTGGTGGCTTGGGTCATATAGCAAAGCACTGCAAAACACACAGGACAGAAAGCCCAATCAGGTGCTTCAGGTGTGGGAACAAAGGACACATTGCAAGGAATTGCCCTTGTGCAAGTAATTGCAATGTGTCCAGTGATGGGATTCAGGTAGCAAATCGTGCAGCGGGGTCTAGTCAGCTTGGCCATAAAGGGGTAACCTCTTGGCAGCATCATCAGCTGCTGAGGAGCCAGAGTGGCCAAGCTAGGCTAGGCAACATTTGACACCCCTGTACTATTTGTTACACCGTTTGTACCCTATACATGTCCATGTTGTGTGTTTTTGTTGTCCATTGTAACGTTCTTTTTGATGTTGATGGTGGTCCTTGTCTATGAGTGTGTTCCACCAGGCTGATTTATGTAGTGTTGTAATGTCCCGTCTGCTGTATTGTTTCATTCTGTGTCCCCTTGGAGTGGAGCAGTGTTATACTGTGGATCGAGAACGTATAGGGTAGCGAGCAGATAATATCACACGGGAAATCCTGCTGGTCGGGAGAAGGCATAAGGACCTTCTTCATGCAGCACACAAAGGATGATGTGATATTATTCTGGGCAACCAGGGTCTCGGATCGATACAGATAACACCATTGTGCTCAAGGTTTTCGGTAGGGCTGTGTTGCGCTGGGGACTGGGGCGGACAGACAACATTGGTGTAATGTTGTGCTGCGCACTTAATTCTAGTCCGAGCAGGTAGCACAGCTCTGATAGGGATTGGACGCAGAGTGTTTGGCAGCAGAGTGTGGACTGTGTTCTTGTGTTGTGGGGTCCTGAGGAGCCGGGGCATGCCTATGTCGTTGGTTCTGCGGGCCTCCACAAGATGGGATCACAGGGGGAAGTCAGCCTGGGTACACATGAGTGGACAGGGATGCGGTGCCATCAAGATGGTGCTTTGTCCACAGAACTCCAGTTATCCTAACCTAGTAGGGAGGCCATCCTTATCTGTCGGTGCAGAGGGATGTGTAGCAGAGGACACGCTCCTCTGAAGGTAGGGTGTTCAGACACCAGTGTTGGGATAATGAGGAGTCCTGTGAGACAAAGGGCAGCCCAATACCTTTCTCTACCCATGGGTCAAAGGTATTGGTGCTGGGAATTTTTGTACATTTAACTGCACCGTTAGGGGAGAAATTCCCCTGGGAGCACCTGGTATTTTCTTCTGCCATAGGTTTTATATGGAGCGGAAGAAAAACCCAGGAGAGGCCACGGAAGAGGCCAGCTATTCCCCCTGACACTCTTGGGAGGCTCCAGAGGATCCCACTGGATTTTGGCAACCAAGCGACCTCTGCCTAGAGGTGTTACTGTGCCACAATCCAGCGGGAGCATTATTTAAGGCTCTGGAGGAAGATTCGGAGACGTTCGGGTGGAAGAGCACTTGTTTCACCCAGTGAAACTTCTTCTGGTTCTGGTGATCGTCATCTACAGTAGACTGTGTATTGGAGGGTCAAGGGACTTATTGACCAAAATACACCAGAACTGTACAGAACTATCCGGAGGAGGAGGCTCAGGACATAACCAAACATGGTTCCTGTAGCCAAATATTATTGTATGGACACGTTTTGTTTTCAATGGGGGTTCGGGACGTATAACATGTACTACCCTGAAACCCCATAGCACATTGTATTGGATTTTGTTTGTCGGTCGATGGTGTACCCATAGACACTCTAGGTACAAATGTGTGACAGCCCAAAACTCGCCCAACGCACTGCGGTGAGCTATATTTTGACTGTATACATTTGTATCCTATAGTCGTTTCCCATTGACACAGGGGTCTACAACCTACCTGTGTCTTTGGAGGTAGAGAGGAATGCCAGGTTGCATGAGTCTCTATGGGTGCACACATGTAATGGAATTTGGTGGTGTTGGGAGGGATGTGACATGTATTTTGTGTGAATGGGGATAAGGTTAGGTCACGATAGGGACAGGCATCATTCATTTGCCACCTTGAACCCTGGAACGGTGAAGTTCTTAAGGGAAGGGCTGGATGTGTAGTGTGGCGGAGGTGTTCTCCGCAGTAGAATTTAGGTACTATGACATCACCGCTTAAGAGTCTGACCTGCCTTGTAAAGACCTATTAATCTGTCCACGGGAGAACCGCACCCGTCAAGACGTTGGAAAGAGGATAGAAGAAAGTTGGGACAAAGATTGCGAGGGTGAACCCGCTCCAGATTCCTTGGAGGCGGGCCATACCTGAAGATCGGCAGAAGTACCGAGAGACTGTGGGGGTGTGGCCACTCCAAAGAGGGGGTGGCCAACACTAAAAGACTGCGAAAGAAAGGCCAGTTAGACGGCAGAAGTACCAAGAGACTGTGGGGGTGTGGCCACTCCAAAGTGGGGGTGGCCAACACCAAGAGACTGCGAAAGGAAAGACTGCGAGGGTGAACCCGCTCCAGAATCCTTGGAGGCGGGCCGTACCTGAAGATCGGATTACCGAGAGACTGTGGGGGTGGGGTCACTCCAAAGTGGGGGTGGCCGACACTAAAAGACTGTGGGTGTGTGGTACGATGGTGTATCCTGTGGACGGAGGAGTAGGTTACGGTGAAGGGCAGGTCGGAGGTAAATGGATTAGGGATGTCTAAGTACCTAAGATCAGTGTACACTACAGTTCTTCCTGAACTTCCACCAAGGATGGGGTTGAGGGGGGGGCAAATATATCTCAACCCGTTCCCCCAATTATATTGTCGTATTATAAAGTCCAACAACAGGGGGATTGTTGAGGAACGGTTGAGCCGTATGCATATATATCCATGCATGCCTGCAAACATGTGCGGGCATGTATGGTATATGTGCATGCATTATCCACCGCATCATGGGATGATGTGCGCAGATGTGCCCAACATCTGCGCACGTCTGCTCATGGGGATCCCCAGGGGCTCATGGTGGCCCCTGTGGGATATATGTGCTGTTGTCCCCTTATAATGTAAGGGCTTGTGCCCCCTTATATAATTATGTGCCCCCGTTAGATATGTATACATGTGTATGGATGTGCCCCAAGCATCCATATGCATGTATAGTATATAATATTCCCCCCCCTCCTACACCTGAAACCAGGTGCATCGGTGTGAATGGGCCCCAAGCATTCACGCCGATGCAATCTGGCGAATTGCATCAGAATGGCCGGACGAGGGTTCGGTCATCCTGATGAATACAAAGAGCTCAGATTCAACTGAATCTGAGCCCTTTGTTGTAATTACCTCCAGCGCCGCTGGAGATAATTACGCATGATAGAAGAAGGGGAGAAGCCTCCCCTCCTCCTATTATGCGCATTCCGACAGTGCGATTACTATCGCACTGTCCGGAATGCTAAGTGCAACAGGCGGGAGATCAAAGGCGTCTCCCGCCTGTCTGCAGCGCGTCCCCGATGTGCGGGCCGGCGCAGTGACGTCATATCACTGCGCCGGCCCACGTGGATGATGGGGCGCGCGCACGCGCCCCCTGGTGGGCGGCGCAGCGCGGGAATGCGGGCGGCCGGGTTTAAATATCCGGCGGCCCGGCACTCAAGAAGTTAGTTAGGGTCTGGGCCAGGAGATGAGGAGAGCGCGTCCTGCGCTCAGAAGTGAGGACCGGACCCCCACCTGATAGGAGCGCATCCTGCGCTTAACTGGACGCCCGACCTGACCCCCCTCCTACTTGATGGGAGAGCGCATCCTGCGCTCAGGAGAAGATCCCTGCCGCCCCCCCCCAGAGGAGACCCCCATACCCACCTTAACATCCCCTATCTCCCTGCTGTGTGCCTGCTGCACACCCTGTACCCGGGCAGATAACCCCATCACTGCCAGTCCCTTGATAACCCCTATCCCCCCTCACCTAACCCTTCTCCTAACCCTTTCCCTGCCAGGCATTCTCTGCCCTGGTCCCCCCCCCCCCCCCCCCCCGGACACTTTGTACCCCCTGATGTCCGTGCCCTGTCCTGCCTGCCTCTGTAGAGCATGCTTCTGCTCTGCAAACAAATCCTTTGTTGAGCATGCAGCTGCTCTGCAAACAATTAACCCCGTAGGGACAGTCTAGGCGGGTGGGTTGTTATACCTGTATGTGTGTATTGTATAGTTAGTTTGTGGGTGGAATTTGGGAACGTGTAGTGGAGTATTGTATATTTAGTGCTGTATTGTTACTGTATTGTGTGCGTAGTGTCAGGTGTTAATAAATACTGTGTTACTTGTACCCTTTGTGTAGTGTGTACTTGTTAGCGGTAGTAAGTAAGGCGCATGCAGCTAGCATTAGTGATCAGTGTAAGCATAGCGAAAGTATTGAAATTGTTATATAAAGGCATAAATAGGCGGTGTCTTCACTAGACGGCTCCTCCTATTTATGAATATTAATTATCAATATTCGCATAATACTGGTGATTAATATTCCCCCTTTACATGCCCCTTGTCCGATCCTTCATTATGCGAGCGGCAGCGCCGGCGCCGCATAGTGAAGGAGTTGAAAAACTTACTTCCTCCCCCTCCTGACTTCCTCCCGACCTCCCCTGCCTTTTGCGTCCTCACGTTGCCGTTGTGACGTCACACGGAGGTGGAGTCACGGGCCGGCAACGCTAGGGTGAGCCTTATCTCCTCCAAGTGCAGAGCGGATCCTGCACACGGTCACCGTGAACACTGAGGCCAGGCCCCGGCCACCAGTGCACTGAACCCTGAGCCTGCTGTCTTCAAAAACTGTAAGTACTTAAATTACAGTAATTCACAAAAAATCTATTACTTAGTTGTTTTATGGGGTAAGGGGGTTGGGACCAGTTGGGTGGTTAGAGGGGGGAGAATTAGGGAGGGATTAATACTGTACTAACTCACTGCACATTGTTTTTTAACAAGGAAGGGATGGGTCAAATTTATATTAGGGGGTGCCTGAGTTTAGTCTCGCCTAGGGCAGCACAAAACCAAGATACACCACTGCCCTCTACTACTATATTCTATACCAGTGATGGCTAACCTTGGCACTCCAGCTGTGGTAAAACTACAACTCCCAAGATACCCCGCTTGAAATAAATGGAGCATGCTGGGAGTCGTAGTTTCACCACAGCTGGAGTGCCAAGGTTAGCCATCACTGTTCTATACTGTAACTTGAGGGGGCATAATATACATACAAATTTCTTCACAAAGATGCAGATGCAGAGCCTAGCTCAATTAACGAACCGTGAAAAACTTGTGCTATACATTAAAAGGTTTTCCGAGCACTATTAATTACAGCTGCTCAATATGTGCTATAATTATAAAATAAAAACATACTAATACAGGGCTCCAGATGGCGACCAAAATGGTTGCAAATGCAACTCAGAATTGATAAATGCATTTGCACCTAGACCCTCCGCTGCTCTGCCGCTTTCACATTAAACTGACATGGCACGCGCTGATGTCAGCGCGTGCCATGTTCTCTTCACCAGCACAGGGGAGAAGGAGGCAGTCCCTCCCCCTGTACTGCTGCCACCAATGGGCTGATAGAAGCGAGGAGGGGCTGTGGTCACTGCGCCACCAACGAATATAGTTTATGCTTAATACAAACGCAGGCAGGCTGCGGGTGCCGGCCATATCCCATACCCGGCACCCAGCCTCTATGACTGCGCGCTGGGATCCGCCGCTATTAACCCCTCGTACACTTCACCCCCCCCCCCACTCCAGTATTATAAAGTAGAATTATTTATTACCCCCCCCCCCCCCCCCCCAAGTATTATAATTGGTGGCAGTTCCGATTGGAGCCCCATCAGTGTAAGCCCGGGGATCCGATCGGTTACCATTGCAGCGAGGATGCTACTGAAGTCCTGGCTGCCATAGTCTGCTCCCTGCCGCTGTGTGCACAAAGCACAGAGCAGAGGGAGAGTATGAAGTCCTATTCACCCTGATAGAGATCTATCAGGGTGAATAGGGATGAAAGATCCAGGTTCTAGCCCCTAAGGGGGGAAATAGTTAATAAAAAGTAAAAAAAAAAATAATAATTATATTAAAGTTTAACCACTTAAGGACCACAGGTTTATACCCCCCTAGTGACCAGGCCCTTTTTTACAAATCGGCACTCCACAACTTTAGCGGTTTATTGCTCGGTCATGCAACTTACCACCCAAATGAATTTTACCTCCTTTTCTTCTCACTAATAGAGCTTTCATTTGGTGGTATTTCATTGCCGCTGACATTTTTACTTTTTTTGTTATTAATCGAAATTTAACGATTTTTTTGCAAAAAAATGACATTTTTCACTTTCAGCTGTAAAATTTTGCAAAAAAAAACGACATCCATATATACATTTTTCGCCAAATTTATTGTTCTACATGTCTTTGATAAAAAAAAAATGTTTGGGCAAAAAAAAAAAATGGTTTGGGTAAAAGTTATAGCATTTACAAACTATGGTACAAAAATGTGAATTTCCGCTTTTTGAAGCAGCTCTGACTTTCTGAGCACCTGTCATGATTCCTGAGGTTCTACAATGCCCAAACAGTAGAAAAACCCCACAAATGACCCCATTTCGGAAAGTAGACACCCTAAGGTATTCACTGATGGGCATAGTGAGTTCATAGAACTTTTTATTTTTTGTCACAAGTTAGCGGAAAATGATGATGATTTTATTTTTTTTATTTTTTCTTACAAAGTCTCATATTCCACTAACTTGCGACAAAAAATAAAAAATTCTAAAAACTTGCCATGCCCCTCACGGAATACCTTGGGGTGTCTTCTTTCCAAAATGGGGTCACTTGTGGGGTAGTTATACTGCCCTGGCAATTTAGGGGCCCAAATGTGTGAGAAGAACTTTGCAATCAAAATGTGTAAAAAATGACCGGTGAAATCCAAAAGGTGCACTTTGGAATATGTGCCCCTTTGCCCACCTTGGCAGCAAAAAAGTGTGACACATCTGGTATCGCCGTACTCAGGAGAAGTTGGGGAATGTGTTTTGGGGTGTCATTTTACATATACCCATGCTGGGTGAGAAAAATATCTTGGTCAAATGCCAACTTTGTATAAAAAAATGGGAAAAGTTGTCTTTTGCCAAGATATTTCTCTCACCCAGCATGGGTATATGTAAAATGACACCCCAAAACACATTCCCCAACTTCTCCTGAGTACGGCGATACCAGATGTGTCACACTTTTTTGCTGCCAAGGTGGGCAAAGGGGCACATATTCCAAAGGGCACCTTTCAGATTTTGCAGGCCATTTTTTACACATTTTGATTGCAAGGTACTTCTCACACATTTGGGCCCCTAAATTGCCAGGGCAGTATAACTACGCCACAAGTGACCCCATTTTGGAAAGAAGACACCCCAAGGTATTCCGTGAGGGGCATGGCGAGTTCCTAGAATTTTTTATTTTTTGTCACAAGTTAGCGGAAAATGATGATTTTTTTTTTTTTCTCTTTTTTCCTTACAAAGTCTCATATTCCTCTAACTTGCGACAAAAAATAAAAAATTCTAGGAACTCGCCATGCCCCTCACGGAATACCTTGGGGTGTCTTCTTTCCAAAATGGGGTCACTTGTGGCGTAGTTATACTGCCCTGGCAATTTAGGGGCCCAAATGTGTGAGAAGTACTTTGCAATCAAAATCTGTAAAAAAATGACCGGTGAAATCCGAAAGGTGCACTTTGGAATATGTGCCCCTTTGCCCACCTTGGCATCAAAAAAGTGTCACACATCTGGTATCGCCGTACTCAGGAGAAGTTGGGGAATGTGTTTTGGGGTGTCATTTTACATATACCCATGCTGGGTGAGAGAAATATCTTAGCAAAAGACAACTTTTCCCATTTTTTTATACAAAGTTGGCATTTGACCAAGATATTTTTCTCACCCAGCATGGGTATATGTAAAATGGCACCCCAAAACACATTCCCCAACTTCTCCTGAGTACGGCGATACCAGATGTGTCACACTTTTTTGCTGCCAAGGTGGGCAAAGGGGCACATATTCCAAAGTGCACCTTTCGGATTTCACCGCCAATTTTTTACACATTTTGATTGCAAAGTTCTTCTCACACATTTGGGCCCCTAAATTGCCAGGGCAGTATAACTACGCCACAAGTGACCCCATTTTGGAAAGAAGACACCCCAAGGTATTCCGTGAGGGGCATGGCGAGTTCCTAGAATTTTTTATCGCAAGTTAGTGGAATATGAGACTTTGTAAGGAAAAAAGAAAAAAAATGAAAAATCATCATTTTCCGCTAACTTGTGACAAAAAATAAAAAATTCTAGGAACTCGCCGTGCCCCTCACGGAATACCTTGGGGTGTCTTCTTTCCAAAATGGGGTCACTTGTGGCGTAGTTATACTGCCCTGGCAATTTAGGGGCCCAAATGTGTAAGAAGTACCTTGCAATCAAAATGTGTAAAAAATGGCCTGCGAAATCCGAAAGGTGCTCTTTGGAATGTGTGCCCCTTTGCCCACCTTGGCATCAAAAAAGTGTCACACATCTGGTATCGCCGTACTCAGGAGAAGTTGGGCAATGTGTTTTGGGGTGTCATTTTACATATACCCATGCTGGGTGAGAGAAATATCTTGGCAAAAGACAACTTTTCCAATTTTTTTATACAAAGTTGGCATTTGACCAAGATATTTTTCTCACCCAGCATGGGTATATGTAAAATGACACCCCAAAACACATTCCCCAACTTCTCCTGAGTACGGCGATACCACATGTGTGACACTTTTTTGCAGCCTAGATGCGCAAAGGGGCCCAAATTCCTTTTAGGAGGGCATTTTTAGACATTTGGATCCCAGACTTCTTCTCACACTTTCGGGCCCCTAAAAAGCCAGGGCAGTATAAATACCCCACATGTGACCCCACTTTGGAAAGAAGACACCCCAAGGTATTCAATGAGGGGCATGGCGAGTTCCTAGAATTTTTTTTTTTTTTGCATAAGTTAGCGGATATTGATTTCTTTTTGTTTTTTTCTCACAAAGTCTCACTTTCCGCTAACTTAGGACAAAAATTTCAATCTTTCATGGGCTCAATATGCCCCTCACGGAATACCTTGGGGTGTCTTCTTTCCGAAATGGGGTCACATGTGGGGTATTTATACTGCCCTGGCTTTTTAGGGGCCCTAAAGCGTGAGAAGAAGTCTGGAATATAAATGCCAAAAAATGTTTACGCATTTGGATTCCGTGAGGGGTATGGTGCGTCCATGTGAGATTTTATTTTTTGACACAAGTTAGTGGAATATGAGACTTAGTAAGAAAAAACAAAAACAAACAAAAAATTTTCGCTAACTTGTGCCAAAAAAAAATGTCTGAATGGAGCCTTACCAGGGGGGGGGGGTGATCAATGACAGGGGGGTGATCAATGACAGGGGGGGGTGATCAATGACAGGGGGGTGATCAATGACAGGGGGGGGGATCAATGACAGGGGGGTGATCACCCATATAGACTCCCTGATCACCCCCCTGTCATTGATCACCCCCCCTGTAAGGCTCCATTCAGACATCCGCATGATTTTTTACGGATCCATGGATACATGTATCGGATCCACAGAACGCATGCGGACGTCTGAATGGAGCCTTACAGGGGGGTTATCAATGACAGGGGGTGATCAGGGTGATCACCCCCCTGTCACTGATCACCCCCCCTGTAAGGCTCCATTCAGACATCCGCATGATTTTTTACGGATCCATGGATACATGTATCGGATCCACAAAACGCATGCGGACGTCTGAATGGAGCCTTACAGGGGGGTTATCAATGACAGGGGATGATCAGGGTAATCAGGGTGATCACCCCCCTGTCACTGATCACCCCCCCTGTAAGGCTCCATTCAGACATCTGCATGATTTTTTACGGATCCATGGATACATGGATCGGATCCACAAAACGCATGCGGACGTCTGAATGGAGCCTTACAGGGGGGTTATCAATGACAGGGGTGATCAGGGTAATCAGGGTGATCACTCCCCTGTCACTGATCACCCCCCCTGTAAGGCTCCATTCAGACATCCGCATGATTTTTTACGGATCCATGGATACATGGATCGGATCCACAAAACGCATGCGGACGTCTGAATGGAGCCTTACAGGGGGGTTATCAATGACAGGGGGTGATCAGGGTAATCACCCCCCTGTCACTGATCACCCCCCCTGTAAGGCTCCATTCAGACATCCGCATGATTTTTTACGGATCCATGGATCGGATCCACAAAACGCATGCTGACGTCTGAATGGAGCCTTACAGGGGGGTTATCAATGACAGGGGGTGATCAGGGTAATCACCCCCCTGTCACTGATCACCCCCCCTGTAAGGCTCCATTCAGACATCCGCATGATTTTTTACGGATCCATGGATACATGTATCGGATCCACAGAACGCATGCGGACGTCTGAATGGAGCCTTACAGGGGGGTTATCAATGACAGGGGGTGATCAGGGTGATCACCCCCCTGTCACTGATCACCCCCCCTGTAAGGCTCCATTCAGACATCCGCATGATTTTTTACGGATCCATGGATACATGTATCGGATCCACAAAACGCATGCGGACGTCTGAATGGAGCCTTACAGGGGGGTTATCAATGACAGGGGATGATCAGGGTAATCAGGGTGATCACCCCCCTGTCACTGATCACCCCCCCTGTAAGGCTCCATTCAGACATCTGCATGATTTTTTACGGATCCATGGATACATGGATCGGATCCACAAAACGCATGCGGACGTCTGAATGGAGCCTTACAGGGGGGTTATCAATGACAGGGGTGATCAGGGTAATCAGGGTGATCACTCCCCTGTCACTGATCACCCCCCCTGTAAGGCTCCATTCAGACATCCGCATGATTTTTTACGGATCCATGGATACATGGATCGGATCCACAAAACGCATGCGGACGTCTGAATGGAGCCTTACAGGGGGGTTATCAATGACAGGGGGTGATCAGGGTAATCACCCCCCTGTCACTGATCACCCCCCCTGTAAGGCTCCATTCAGACATCCGCATGATTTTTTACGGATCCATGGATCGGATCCACAAAACGCATGCTGACGTCTGAATGGAGCCTTACAGGGGGGTTATCAATGACAGGGGGTGATCAGGGTAATCACCCCCCTGTCACTGATCACCCCCCCTGTAAGGCTCCATTCAGACATCCGCATGATTTTTTACGGATCCATGGATCGGATCCACAAAACGCATGCGGACGTCTGAATGGAGCCTTACAGGGGGGTTATCAATGACAGGGGGGTGATCAGGGAGTGTATATGGGTGATCACCCGCCTGTCATTGATCACCCCCTGTAAGGCTCCATTCAGACGTCCGCATGTGTTTTGCGGATCCGATCCATGTATCCATGGATCCGTAAAAATCATGCGGACGTCTGAATGGAGCCTTACAGGGGAGTGATCAATGACAGGGGGGTGATCAATGACAGGGGGTGATCAGGGAGTGTATATAGGTGATCACCCGCCTGTCATTGATCACCCCCCTGTAAGGCTCCATTCAGACGTCCGTATGCTTTTTGCGGATCCGATCCATGTATCCGTGGATCCGTAAAAATCATACGGACGTCTGAACGGAGCCTGACAGGGGGGTGATCAATGACAGGGGGGTGATCAGGGAGTTTATATGGGGTGATCATGGGTGATCAGGGGTTTATAAGGGGTTAATAAGTGACGGGGGGGTGTGTGTAGTGTAGTGTAGTGTTTGGTGCGACTTTACTGACCTACCTGTGTCCTCTGGTGGTCGATCCTAACAAAAGGGACCACCTGAGGACCAGGTAGTAGGAATATTAGACGCTGTTATGAAAACAGCGTCTAATATACCTGTTAGGGGTTAAAAAATTCGGATCTCCAGCCTGCCAGCGAACGATCGCCGCTGGCATGCTGGAGATCCACTCGCTTACCTTCCGTTCCTGTGAGCGCGCGCGCCTGTGTGCGCGCGTTCACAGGAAATCTCGCGTCTCGCGAGATGACGCCTATTGGCGTTAGTGTGACCTGGGAGCGCCGCAGAGATGACGCCTTTCGGCGTTAGTGTGACGGGAGGAGGTTAAATCACCCCCTTGCCCAATTTTACATATAAAATATATACACAATAAAAAAAATTACATATCGCCACGCCCGAAAAAGTGCGAACTATTAAAATATTTAAAAATATCTCCTATGCGGTGAATGCCGTAACAGAAAAAGAAACGTGCAATTTGGCATTTTTTCGTCACCTTGTCCGACAAAAATTAGTTAGGACTGTTCTATTATGGTCCAGACATTCCATAAAATGTGGAAAGCACGCGGCTTTTTTGGTGTTTTATTTTTTTCACGTGGTATCGAGTATCGCAATACTTTTTTATGGTATCGAAATCGAGTAAAAATTTTGGTATCGTGACAACCCTAGGTAAGACATGTGTGGTTTTTTTTTTTGTTTATTTTATTATACTGTAATTATATGTATTTTAAATTTGGCTCCTAAATTTTTCAGCCCTGTAATATACATTCTATTACATGCATCATGTTACTCCACTGTGTCATGTGATGAAGAGATCCTTTGTTGTCCTGTGTCATATAGTACACACCTCCATAAAGACAACACATCGTTGGTCATGTGATCAGTCTTAGGGCTCATTCACACGAACGCGTGAAGCCTGCGCTGTGGACAGCAAATTGCAGTCCGCAATGCATGGGCACCTTCCGTGGGACAGGCGCATGGGGATCGCAGACCCATTCACTTAAATGGGTCAGTGATCCCTCCGTTTCGCAAAAAGATAGAGCATATTCTATCTTTTTGCGGTGCGGAGGCACGGAATGGAACCCCAGAAAGCACTCCGTAGTGCTTCCGTAGTGTTCCGTTCTGCATCTCCGGATTTGCGGACCCATTGAATTGAATGGGTCCGCATCCATGATGCGGAATGACAACGGAAAGGTGCCAGTGTATTGCGGATTAGCAAATGTGGTCCGCAATATGGGAACGGGACACCAACGTTCGTGTGAACGAACCCTTAACTTGTAACTGTGCAGTTATCAAGCATGTGCGTTAAAAGCTCAAAATAAACACAAAGTAGTGTCAAAAGTTATATTAATAGCTGAAATTGTGTTATGGCGTACAACATAAAAGTTACCCTTTAAGAAAAGTATAAAATTAACAATATACCTGGAAAATTGCTAGCGGCTGTTTCAGACTTGATTTTACACATTTAGTAATTCTGCATGTATCTGTCATAAAATTCTGTCATTCTGTGGTGAGCCATTGAAATCAGACTCCCAAGTGTCACCATCTCAATACTCTGGGGAACTCTTACGAGGTGATTTCCACCAGAATGTATTACATATTTCAGTCTGGATTCTCAAAACCAATCGTGCATGTAAAGTTTGCTGAAGTTCTCAATTTCTGGTCGCAGTCCAGCAGGTGGTCCAATAGTAGGAAGACACATCCACTGATAAGGTACTTCATACCTACAAAATATGAAAAATATTACCAGCTACTTAGTGGAATGAAAACATAACCGGTTTCATAAATCACTAAAAACTGAAAGGTTGTGAGTGTCTTTGCTATGAAACCTCAAGGTCAGGTCCAACCTATTAACTTCAGAAGTCACACAATTACTTGAATAAGGTCGTCCTGTATGCAATCAGTGTCACATGATATGAGTATATATACACCTGCCCTGAAATGTATGAGTATATATACACCCGTGATGCTAGAGAGGCTCATCCCCGTCGTGGCTTGCTATTGCCTGCCCTCTTCCTCCGTCGCGGGTGCTGGGCAAAGGTGTAAGTATAACCAATATGAGGGGCATGGGCATTTTGGGGGGCATTATAGGGGTTGGATAAGCAGGGAACTATTATAAATTACCAACCAGGAAGTTTACACAGACTTTTCTACCTGAACACTGTATCTGAGAACCACTAAACCCACTGTTTACATCTGGAGCTCTATGCCCACAGATAATCATGCTTTCTCATGGGACACAAAAGGTGTGCACCTACCTGCCATGACAAGTACCAGTATCACACAAGACATGTCCTCTTAAATCTCTACTTACCTTAATTTTGTTTACTTACATTGGTAAAAAAACATATCAGTCATAGACAGACCACTGGATGTGAAACAGTTACAAAAGTGTATTAAAGAAATTCCAGGAAAACCAGAACTTCAGTTTCCTGAGTTTTTATGGAACTTGTTCTTGTCCTTTGAAAACACAGAACTCGTAAGATGCAAACGGCGGGTCGGCAATCCACGGCCGCTGGCCGTGTGCACCACGCATCACGGATGCGAACCCATTCACTTAAGTGCTTCTGTGGTGTTTTTTTTGTGGTGCGGACAGACCACGGACCCATTCAAGTTGAATGGATCCGGCCCGCTGCACAGATCTTGCCCGTGGCATTGGGGACCACAATTGCGGTCCCCAATGCACGGAACGGCCGCCCAGCAGCTGTGTGCATAAGGCCTAATTTTATTGAGGCAGGGATTGTCACCAATACATGTCATATTAATGTCATAGACCCTAACACATGATGCTTATTTTCCATTTTCATGCGGATTAAAAAAAAAGGTCCAATTTCAACAGCTAAACACTTACATTTTTAGGTTTTCTAGAAATTTCTGCAATGCACCTCTGTAACTGCTTCCCACCCAGTGGTCTAACTATTTCAAATATATTTTATGACAATAATATGAGAAAAAAGGCAAGGTAGGTGCATATTCAAGAGGATTCTTGTGTCATCTGGTCAAGGAAGGTGGGTGCATACCATTCTATCAACATTTGTGCCAAGAACCTCATGTTTAAAGTATATAGTAAAAAAGATGATTTGGTCACCAGCACAGGAACTCATTTACAGATGAAGATGGAAGAAATAGAACATATGAGGGTGCAAAGTAGAGTATTGTATTCTTACGCTAGTTTCACACTAGTGCCAAACTGTTCCAGCAGGCTGTTTGGTCAGAGTTCATTGCATCAGACATAGCCAGAAGCTGCCGGAGCACTGCCAGACCCCATTTACTAAAATGGGACCCAGTAGGGATCCAGCCTGTTTCAGGCATACAGCATTATTTTGTGAAACTAGCCTAGCTAGATGTACACAATTGCCAGGAAAAAAAAATAATAACTAAATTGTAACCCCAGTATTTACACTTTATTTCCATAAATGAAAATGCATTTTCTATGAGTATAGGTTTTCAAAAAACCCTTAATGTGAATGAAGTTTTAAACTATATGCCATTATTTTTATTTCCTGATTCGGCATACCTATTGTTGCAGTCCTTATACTTCTCTTGTTTTGTTTAGCGGTTGCCAGGCTTGCAGTAGATTGTACGTCAGCTACTGACATTCTACTTTCATGTTGTTGTGGTAGCCTAGGCAATCATACATAGGACTCATATTTCTATAATCCCCGTTTGGTAAAGTGTTTATGCACATAATACAGATATAAGCTTTATATGGGAATCCAGATAAAGATGTGTTTACTTGCCATATGCAAAAGAAGAAAAAAAAAAAATAACACTTAACTATAAAGTGTCACAACGACGACACCACCATAGCAATTCACAGCACAGATAGAAGTATTCAGCTGAAACGTTTTTCGCATAGGATGCATTTACACATTGCAGTTTGGGCCGGAAAGCACATTAAACTAATTAAATTGGCCCTCCAGTTTTGAGTAAATATCCTGAAGTGAGTACATGCTGTGCTCAAACTTTGTCATAAATCTTCAGCCATTGAGAACTCGAGCACACAATTGTAGGACTGCAGCTACAGACACAGATATGTTTGTTTGCATAAAGCCCCAGGATGAGGTATTGCTGCAATTACCACAGAGGATAGATTACAAAGATGGGCACATTCTGTGCTCGCTCTAGCATTATTAAAAATCAGAACACATCTCTTGTTTTGGTGGAGGCTTTGCATCCATTTTCTTCTGCCAAAATTGGGATTAGATCTAAAAGAAGGGAAGACTATTTGGGGAATCGATTAACGCTTTAATGACTGGGCCAGAAAAGGCCTTAAAGGGAACCTGTCACCTCTACTATGCTACCCTCACTGAGCATTTCTAAATGTTCATTATGGTACCCTAAACATATAAATTACACTTTTACTTTCATTTGCCGACGAATTAAATAAGTATTATGCATTTTTGTACTTCCCGCCTTTTATGCAAATTAACATACACGAGTCATGTCTTACTTGTGTGACCAGAGAAGAGTCAGTCATATTTTCTCCGAGTCAAGCTCCTCAGCTCTGCCTAAGAAAAGCCCCTACATATAAAATCAGGCATGAGCTTCCTTGCTTCAAGTCAAGGTAAGCACCCCTAACCGTCCCTTCTTTTGTTAGATTGACAGCCTGCAGCGCGGCCGGGATCGCATAAGTCTCGCGCATGCGCGGTGCGCTCCTTGGTAAGGAGCGATCCTGGCTGCAGCTGTTAGCCGGGTTTTTGTGGCACACTGCGTATGAGCGAGACTTATGCCATACCAGCTGCGCTGCAGGCTGTCAATCTAAAAAAAGAGGGGACGGTTAGGGGGTTAGCCTCATTTGCATATGACATGCGGGGGAATAAAAGTTGTTTTACAGCGATCATGCACCTCGGATATCTTACACAATATCATCATTAGAAGCCTGATGTTAACAGCTTTAAGATACTGCTGGCAGTTTATGATCTATTTTGGTGCTGACAGGTTACCTTTAACGACCATTCCAGATTTCTAAAATCTGTCTTGTATGACTTTATCAGAGAATAAGTCATTAACCCCTTCCCAACCAGCGCCGTAATAGTACGACGCAGTGGGACGTGACTTGCCGCCCAGCGCTCTACTATTACGGCCCGCTGATCGGTCAAGTGCAGGATCTGCGCCCGCCCGATCATCTGCAGGGGACCGGCTGTTCCTGTTAGCCGGACCCCTGCTGTATGCACCTGCATCAGTGAAAACACAGAAACCGGCACATTAACTTTTTCTATGCCACAGTCAGCGCTAACCGTAACATAGAAGGGGTTTGCTGCGGGTAAAGCAGCCCATCGGGCCCCTGTGCTGCTTGCACAGCATCGGGACCTGCCTTCTACGCGTGCCCAGGAGATGCAGCCCTGTTAGTGCATTACTCCGCGTAATAGACTAACAGGCAATGCATTACAATTATTAGGTATAGCCGCGTCCATAACGTCCGGCTCTATAAATATATCACATGATCCACCCCGTCCGATAAACACCATAAAAAAATAAAAATAAAAGCTGTGTAAAATAAAAAGCTATTTTTGTCATCTTACATCACAAAAAGACCAAGCGATCTAAAAGGCATATGTTCCACAAAATTATAGCGATAAAACCTTATCCCGCAAAAAATTAGCCCCTACATAAGAAAATCGCTAAAAAAAAAAAATACTAGAGCACTCAGAACATGAGACACTAAAACATAATTTTTTTTTGTTTCAAATATGCTAATATTGTGTTAAAATGAAATAAAAAAAAAGTATACATAGTGTATTGCTGCATCCGTAACTACCAGCTCTATAAAATATCACATGACCTAACCCCTCAGATGAACACCGTAAATAAAATAAAATAAAAAAACAGTGCCAAAAAAGCAATTTTTTTGTCAACAAACATCACAAAAATTGCAATACCAAGCGTATGCCCCCAAAATAGTACCAATCAAACCATCACCTCATCCCACAAAAAAAGGAGACCATACCTAAGACAATAGGTAACAAAATGAAAAAGCTATAGCTCTCGGACTATGGAGACACTAAAACATAATTTTTTTTGGTTCAAAAATGCTATTATTGTGTTAAAGTGATATAAATAAAAAAAAAGTATACATTTTAGGTATCGCCACGTCCTCAACAACCAGCTCTATAAAAATGACCTAACCCCTCAGGTGAACGCTGGAAAAATAAATAAATAAAAACTACGGCAAAATTAAAAAATTTTTGGTCACCTGGTAAAGTGTAATAATGAATTATCAAAAAATCATATGTACCCAAAAATGGTACCAATAAAAATGTAAACTCTTCCTGCAAAAAAGAAGCCCCTGCACAAGACAATCGGCAGAAAAAAAAAAAAAAATGGCGTTCAGAAAATGGAGACACAAAAAAATTGTTAATTTAAAAAAATTTAAAAAATGCGTTATTATGTAAAACTGAAACAAAGAAAGTAGACATATTTGTTATCATTGCATCCATAACAACCTGATTTATAAAAATAGCACATGATCTACCCTGCTATAATTTGAGGATGGATCTTGTGGTACTCTTCACCTAGTACTTACTAAATGCTGTCTTCCTAATAATATCAACACAAACAAATACTTATACTTTTCCCAATTAAAGTGTCCTGTGCACAAATATATGAAAATATAAAATGTAGTAGTGCAGGTAATTAGTTAAGCAGGTGAATAACCATTCACCCCAATTGGAGTGTCCTGTGCAAAAAATATCCTGTAAAAGAAATATCCTGTGACAAATGTATCTTGTGAAAAATATATTGATAGAAGTGGTGTCCACAATGTATCCATCCAACGTGACACTGTTGTAAAGCCTTGCAACAAAATATAAGTCAATATGCAATACGCATGTAGATTTTATGATAAAATCAAAGAAACTCCTTTAATGGTATTCTGTGCCTCAATTCCATTCATATATAGGTGAGGATACAGGATTGAATGTGTTTCCACCAAATTAATGAAAGGAAGGGGGGAAAAAAAAGAGAAAATAGATATTTTGCTCTCAAATATGGTGGAATCCCATTTATTGATATAGGGCAGTGTAGATAAACACACAAAAATGAAATTTGGAAAAAACGCAAGCAAAATGGTCAAATGCCCAGACATACCCCTGGGTGTCCATCGAAACCGCCTTGTCCCCATCTCATAATTTAAAAGCACTTCTTCTGGCCGCCTTATGCACACCATTTAAAATACCTAAAGACATACCAAGTAGCGTATCAGCTTCCTTGATCAATTGGAAAGAATATCACTCAGTAGGATCAGATGGGGAAGAATCTATATGCAAATGGGCCCCTATAGAATTCCTAGAGGTATGCATAGAGGACATAGACCTATCCTCATGGAAAGAAAAAGGGCTAAACAAGATGTCTGACTTGTACACGGGTGACCAACTGAGTAGTTTTGAGCACATTCACCATGTATATGATATCTCCAACCGCGATTTTTACAGATACCTACGCATCAGACACCTCTTGACTTCTAATGCTCCACTTGTCGTAAAAGCTAACCATCGGTTACTTAAATCTTGGTCTCAAGCAATTCCGACAAGGAAAGGCATAAAGCCCCTATATACCGCATTGGGAGATAAAGAGGTATTTGAGAAAACCTCCCCTTTTAAATCCTGGGAACTCGACATACACCTACCGATTGAGAAGGCTCAATGGTCACGTGCCCTACAATTCGCTGCCAAATGTTTCCGATGTACTCTCCATTATGAGTCATATATGAAAACAACCTTGCGATGGTACTACACCCCGGATAGGCTCAGTATATTATATCCAGGATCATCGCACTTTTGTTGGAGAGGATGCGCAGGTAAGGGTACATTGCTTCATATTTTGTGGCAATGCCCCCTTCTAAGTAATCTGTGGAAACAGATCTTTATGATAATTTCCGGCATGACCGGAATCTTAACAACACCATCCCCACAGCTGGCATTACTTCTGATTGATATGGGAAGGTTCCCACCTTCTTACCGAGTGAGTGTAGCACACCTCCTTATATCAACTAAGATATCTATAGCCAAATACTGGAAATCACAAACTATCCCCTTGGTTAAGGAAATAATTGATAGCGTAGACAAAACCCACTCATACGAACGGATCTTGACATATAGCTTTCCATCCTCTCTGAAGTTTGACAAAGCATGGCACAGTTGGGGACAGTATAGAGCAAAGCTCCAATTGACCTGACTTAGTATATTACACCTCCATCAAACACAATGATTCTTGCTGTTGCTGAACAAAATGGAACTGCACCTAACACGCGGATATGCATGTACCTACTTAGATATATTTGCTGTCATGTATGTTTTCTTATTTGTTGTTCCTGTTCCCCCCCCCCCCCTCATTATCTTCCCCCCCCCCTCTTTTTCTTGTGTATGTATGATCTTGTCAATATGATTGTATACTGATATTTCAATACTGACAATGTATGTCAAGGACTTCCTGAAAAACTTGAATAAAAAACTATTGATTCAAAAAAACGCACACAAAACACATATGCGTTTTTTGTGGATTTTAATGCGTTTTTCCGATCCCTTCCATCTTTTGCTCACCTACTTAAAATATTAACTTTAAATAATGTAGAAAGTGTGAATAAAGAACAAACAATAATAAAAAATATAAAAAAGATGGAAAACTGGAAAGATCAGATCACTCCCCTATATGGAAATCAGACTTCAAACATGAGAAAAGAAGCTAGTATGAGGATAAAAGGAAGAAAATTTATGAAAAATTGATGATCGATTCTAAATAAAACGCATGAAAGACGCAAATATGTGTTTAAGTTCCCAAGGTGTGTGGGCTGAGAGAACCACTAATCAGCCATCTGGTTTAAGATGACCCATTGGGAAATAATGAAAAGAAGGAGAAATAATCCAATGGATGAGATATTGATTATTACATTAATTTTAGGTTTTTATAAATTGATCTAGATATATTCGATAAGTACTACAACTGATTGTGTAGACATGATTATATATTTTTTATATATTTTTTATTGAATGTATAATAATGTTTAGAAGATGAGCACCAGAAATCCATGGCGGGTTTCAGGTGGGTTTTTGAAAGCCATAATATAAAATGAAGGGGGTAGTAGCACTCATATTATAGCCACTGAGGAAGAGGGTGAACCCTCGAAACGCGTCTGGCTGGTCCTGCGAGTAATAACTACCCACCTGAATCCGAATAAAGACCGACTAAATACAGTACGGGTGATTATAAGAAAAGGATTTCTGCAACAGCACATATTCAAGCGCAGGCAAAGAGAACCTGGTTCGTCCTATCGCGAGACAACGCGAATTCTGCTGAGCTCGTCCCGGATCCCGTGTGATACTTTGGGAGATATGAGGAACACAGGAACTACAGGAGCAGTGATCCTGTCAAAGACAGCTACCGCAGCAGAAAATCCACCTTAAAGGGCAAGGTAAGAGGGTCTGCATCAGGGGGACGCCCCAGCTGCAAAACCCAACCGATGTTCATACCTAACCCTTAGAGGCAAATTAACCCTTAAATTGTGGATTCTGAATGGAATTGAGGCACAGAATACCATTAAAGGAGTTTCTTTGATTTTATCATAAAATCTACATGCGTATTGCATATTGACTTATATTTTGTTGCAAGGCTTTACAACAGTGTCACGTTGGACGGATACATTGTGGACACCACATCTATCAATATATTTTTCACAAGATACATTTGTCACAGGATATTTCTTTTACAGGATATTTTTTGCACAGGACACTCCAATTGGGGTGAATGGTTATTCACCTGCTTATCTAACTAATTACCTGCACTACTACATTTAATATTTTCATATATTTGTGCACAGGACACTTTAATTGGGGAGTATAAGTATTTGTTTGTGTTGATATTATTAGGAAGACAGCATTTAGTAAGTACTAAGTGAAGTGCACCACAAGATCCATCCTCAAATTATAGTGTGTAGCGAGTGGGAATTGCTGAATTGAGCATATATGTGACACCGCATGATATTGCATCACAGTGTATTTTAACATTGTATTATATATATATATATATATATATATATATATATATTAGATGTATAGTTTTAGACCATTATATTGAGTAAAGATACCAATCCTATTATACCAGATGGTGAGTGCCTGTTTTTATTTAGAATTGGAATATATGTTTGTTATATTAGGATGAATAGGTGAATCATCCGAAAAACAGAGCACCTTAACCACAATAGAGATACGGATGAGCCGCGATACATATACTTTAAATCACATGATCTACCCTGTCAGATGAATGTTGTAAAAAATAAAAACTGTGCCAAAAAGCAATTTTTGGGTTACCTTGCCTAACAAAAAACATAATATACAGGAATTAAAAATAATATGTACCCCAAGATAGTACCAATAAAACGGGCACCTTATCCCCTAGTTTCCAAAATGGGGTAACTTTTTGGGAGTTTCTACTGTAAGGGTGCATCAGGGGGGCTTCAAATAGGACATAGCATCTAAAAACCAGTCCAGCAAATTCTGCCTTTCAAAAACCATATGGCGTTCATTTCTTTCTGTGCCCTGCCGCGTGCCCTTACGTCAGTTTACGACCACATGTGGGGTGCTTCTGTAAACCGCAGAATCAGGGTAATAAATATTAAGTTTTGTTTGGCTGGTAACCCTCGATGTGTTAAGAAAAAATTGGATTAAAATGTAAAATCTGCCCCAAAAGTGAAATTTTAAAATTTTATTTCCATTTTCTTTTAATTCTTGTGGAACACCTAAAGGGTTAACAAAGTTTGTAAAATCAGTTTTGAGTAGCTTGAGGGGTGTAGTTTCTACAATGGGGTCATTTATGGGTGGTTTCCACTATGTAAGCCCCACAAAGTAACTTCAGACCTGAACTGGTCCTTTTGGACATTTTCTTAAAAAATTTAAGAATTGCTTCTAAAATTCTAAGGCCTTCTAACATCCCAAAAAAATAAAATGACATTTACAAAATGATGCTAACAAAGTATAAATATGGGGAATGTTAAGTAATAAATATTTCATAAGGTATCACTCTTTGTTTGAAAAGCAGAGAAATCGAAATTTTGAAAATTGCAAATCTATCAAAATGTTTGCTAAATTTGGGATTTTTTCCCAAATATATTGACTCAAATTTATGACCATCATGAAGTACTAATTATTATGAAAATAGATTTTAATTTCTTTGTATAACAGAAAGTGTATCTTTGATGATATGCGCATAACACCTTTTTAGTATCTAAATAAATACATTTATACTGTATCAAGTCATATTTGTATGGACATATACATTTTTGAATATTGAAGAGCCCTTCATACCCAAAATTACAGTATCTAAAGAAAGAAGTATATGTTTGCACTATATACATTGTTATCATTCCATACAGCCAGGGATATTAGAGTTCCCCCCACATCCATAATTTATTAGTGCTAATTCTATAGAGCTGGTCGTCACGGATGCGGTGACGTCTATTTTTTATTTTATTTCAGTTTTGCACAATAAAAAGCATTTTTTAAATACGATCATGTTTTTGTGTCTTCATTATCTGAAAGCCATATTTTTTTATTTTTCTTGTTTTTTTTAGGAAGAGTTGACGTTTTTATTGGTACCATTTTTAGTTACATGTGATTTTTTGAACGTTCAGTATTTACACTTTTTTGGGGCAAGGTTACCAAAAAATTGATGTTTTGCCACAGTATTTATTGTATTTTTTTTTAGGATAGGTTATCAGTATTAAAAATTTGGAAAACCCTTTTACATATATGCTATTATATTAACATACTAACAGTCCTTATATTACTTCAATACACTTTCAAAATGGAATCTAATATTTTTTTAAAAAAATTCAATGTTCTGGTTAGAAATGGAAGTTCATTTGACCCCAATCATGCTGCACTGTTAAACAATAACTAAACTTTTAATTAAGTTTTTGGTAAAGTGTCCTAAATGCCATAATAATGCTTTTTGTTATATAATTTATTATTGCATTTTGAATTTTAAATAGAGATATCCCCCCTAAAGCTTGCCCTGTGCGCTTAAAATCCACTTTTCTGTACACTGCTGACTTCAAGGAACCACAGCACATGAAGTACAGGCAGGAGCACACATTGCTGCTCCTACCTGTGCCCCCCGAGGTTTATTAAATCCTGGCATAGCCTAGCTGAGCAGAGCAGGCTCCTGCTAAAAGCTCAGCGTAAGACTTATGTGAAGAGTCTGTAGCATCATGTCTCTGCCTCTCCTTCCCCTCCCAGCAGAAATATCACAGATCCAAGCAGGGTCAACAGCCTCATTAGTATCGATGCAGTAAATACTAATGACGGATCAGACCATCTGTATGTCAGGCAGAAGAGTTACCATTACACTACAGACCTGCTCTGATGAAAGAGCTGATTTTCTGTGCTTAAAAAGCCTATTTTCTTCAAAGGGATAACACTAAAAAACTATAATATTACTGAAATGAAAATTTAAAATCTACCAATCACCAAAAATAATGTGTTCACTATATTGTATGGCTTACGATTACAGGGATACCAAACGCTGTTACAAAAACTTTAATGGTTTCTATTTGGTTATTTCTTGTAGTAACAACAACTTTGCAGAAAATGCTAACTTTTACCAAAAAGACGGAAAGTAAAAAGTCTATTTTTCTGCCATAACTTTTACTATAGAGATTATTTTAAAGGTTTTAGTGAGATTTGAACCCCAGATCGCCTGTGCAGTGAATAGCTCCCTTACCCATTCTCCTATAGAAACCTCTGTTGTGAAGATGGGATTTTTTAAATTAAATATCACAAAACAGTATTTGTTGATCATATTATATGGTGACTTGTAAACTGCGTGTAAAAATTGAGGTTTGTCTTTATGAATCCCTGAAATTTCTGATGGTAGCCCTGGATCAAACCTGCTTATAGTACTGCTGGAAAAAAAAAAAAAAAAAAAAAAAAAAAACAATCCTAGTGACAGTCTCTGACTCATTAGTTGTGTTCCTGGTTCCATATTTTGGATTACTAGTGTTTTGACCTCAGCTTGTTCTTTTGACCACTCTCTGCCCAATGTAGTCTTTTGACTACTTTCTGTCTCTGTCTCTTGATTTGGTTGTCCTCCTAGTTCTGACTGATGTATGTCCCTTGGTGTTGTTTGTCTCACACCTTAGCAGAGTAGGAAATGTCGACCAGTTGTGGAGTTGCTACTTAGAGCCTGCACTGCAAGCAGGCAGGAAAAGCGGATGGGGTTCTAGTTAGGGCTCAATGTCCATGTCCATCCATACCTACTGACATTACAGATACATTAGAGAATAGAGCTTTCCATTTTTTTTTACCATTCTTGCCAAAGGGTGACAGGTAGAGGAATGTGTTTTGTTTGTATCCATCATTCAGTTCTGCTTTCTGGATCAATTTTTTTTTCTGTTCCTCTAACGCAACAGAAAAATGGAAAGGTCAATGTAGATGTGAACTCAGCCTATGGTAAATACATTCACTGGTAAAGCTGAAACCACTTGTGCAGTACCCACAGATAACTCCCCACAACTCAGCCTCCTGGATCCTTGCATGACATGGAGGACAGACTTAATGGTATGCATGAAACCAGTAAATAAATGCAAAATGTCTAAGTATTCAGTTTTTTTACAGAATATCTTGATTTGTGGGAGTTTGATAGTATCATAGCTACTTTTTCAAGTTACCTTTTCCGGATGGGCTTTTCCCATTTTAGCTTAAAACAATTACACCTTTCTCTCTGCCCCCTCTCTGCATTACTATTTTCGTCAGTTACATGCACTTCATGACATCATATTCGGCTTGTTTCCATTAAACCAAGCTGGTTTCAGTCAAGAATCTAACAACAATGTAGTCCATGCTCGAGAGAAAACTTTCAAATGGTTCCATGGTAGCTTAGGGTTACTTTACTTTTTTATATAAACATAACTGTTCTCCCTAAATTAAAGAAGACCTTTAATAGATAATATTTTTTTTAGTTCAATTGAATACCTTTCTTTGCCTGGTACCCCCCATCCAATCACAGCAGAGAGCGTCACAGCCAGGGAGAAGGTAAGCTTTTTTTTTCACCCTGGCTGTGACCCTTTCCGCTGGGATTGTATTGCGGCACAGGGAGAAGGTGACGCCCATTGAGAAACCCTGGCATCTCTTCCTCCCTGTACCGATGATCAGTATTAACATACTTGGCGGAAAAACAGCAGGGGGGGGGGGGGAACAGCGGGGTGTACAAGCGATATTTAAAAAAAAGCAGGCAGAAGGCAGCATCAGTACGCAGCAAAGAAAGGTATTTAATTAAACAAAAGTTTGCAGTCAGTTCGCACAAAGATGAAGACAGGTCTCTGTACAGCATTAAAATTAAGTTGGGGAACAAATCAACTTTGGATCTTGGATCTTTAGTGCAATTTGCTCACCCCTACTTGCTATAGTTCCGAAGGTTAACTATAAAAAAAAAAAAAAAAGTGTAAAAGAAAAAAAATATATGAAAATAAAAAATATCAAAATTAACATCACCACCCTTTCCTCAAAATTAAAAATACATAATTAAAAAAAATAACATCATGGAGATTGCCGTGTACTAATAAAATATAAAAATATTTATCCCACACGGCAAAGGGTGAAACCAGTGAGCCACCCTTGTCCAGTATTCTATAAAGTCATAGTTACAGTGAACAACCAGTACTTGGAGAACCCCTTTAATACTATTCTGTAAGGACTATTCATATAAGGACTTATACAAGTACATCATTTTTAAGTTGAAGAGTCGTATTTGTCATAAGGTAACAAAACATAAGAACAAAACCAGTGTTAGAAGAAACTTGTACTGACATGATCAGAAGTTAGAGTATCAAACTAATCAACAATGCAAAACGGAGCGAGAGCCTGTTCACACGAGCTTTCAGTCTATGAAGACATAGGAGTAACATAAATGCACATATGTGAAGTGCGTGGAGAGTGGGGTTACTCTTGGATGAAGGGATCAGGTTCTGAGGAATAAAGTAGAAGGGGGCACACAGAAAATAATTTTATTAGAGAGTCTGATAGGCCTTGTAACAAGATGGGTTTGCAGTGAACACTTAAACTGTGGATTTTGGAAAAAATCTTTTTAGGGTAGCACATTCCAGAAAGGTCTTGGAGATGGGAGGGGGACGTTAAAATTTTAGAGCATGTTCTTATGATCTTAGATCATTGTCAGAATGTAGAGCATGGGTAGGGTGGTAAACAGACATGGGAGGAGATATAGGGTGCGGAAGTACTGTGGGGAGCTTTGTGGGAGAGAGTAATGAGTTTATACCATAGTGGGTGGGCAACCAGTGCAGTGACTGGCACATGGTGGATGCATCAGTATAACGGTTGGACAGATAGAGGTGCCTGGCTGCTACGTTCAGGACAGACTGGAGAGGAGAGACTTTACCGAGAGGAAGATTAATTATTAATGTGTTACAGTAATCAACACAATAATGAATCAGCGCAACCATAAAAGTTTTTGGATACAGTAAAGAAAATCTTTTACTGTAACACTTACTCACCTACTACTAAGATAACTTGTACATTAATTGTAAATGAAGACAAAGCAAATAGGTGCTATCCTTACAAATAATTCTGCAGGCTTACTAAAACGTAGACGTGCTTGTGAACTAGCGTGTCATTAAAAATAACAAAGTATTATTAAAAATAAAACAAAGACAAAAATGTTTCACTCTCAAAATGGTTTTCTAGAAATCCCCTACTGAAAAAAACACCAGGTTTATACAGATGTGAGGCAGAGGGGCTGTCCCAATTAACTAGCACGAAAACAAGTTCTATAACCAAGCACAACCATTGGCTTGCCCTGGTTGATGTGGACAAATTGCACTGATGTGAGTTATAAGAAATTCACATACTTTACACGTGTCACTATAACCATAATGTTCCACATATCTAATGCTATAATTTAAAGGATAACCGTCGTATTATTATTTTTGGGAGTATTGGATTGTGGTGATTAATATCTCCTTGGTGGCCCTATTTCAACTTTTCACTGTGTATTCAATTACCCCTTAATTCCACAGTTTTGTTCCTTGTACTGCCTACTTTTACCTGTGCTTAAAATAGGGTTGCTAGGCATGGTCCGTCTATGTGTTGAAGGACGGAGAACGCAGCGTGCAGGCTCACATTACTGACAGCCAGGGACTGTAAGTAAATGATTAAAGCCAGGTCCTCCCCAGCAGCTGATAACAGTGCCCGGGCTGTGTGCACTTCTCCCTGTCCCTGCGCTTGGCAGACGCTCCCTCACTCAGCAGAGGTAGAGAATGCAGAGTTGAACCAGCGCAGACCAGGGAAGGGGGATCTTCCGTCTGCTCAGTGTATAAATGAAGGCAACATGTGGTAAGAGAACCCCTTTGTGCTGCAGGAGATTAACCCTTTAGGGGGGAGGGCTCTAGTTACTGACACTTTTAGGGGGCTATTGTTACTGGCTAGTGAGGGCAGGCGGGATTAGCCTCAGGGTGAGGGCAGTGGCGGCCATCTTAACTGAATAGTGAAATTGCAGTTTTATGCAGACTGCTTGCTAAGGGCTGAATCTTATTAAATATGGGGTAAGTCAGTCTAATAGTAACCGATTCTGGAATATCATGTTATTAGTAACTACATATATGAAAATTGAAATTGGGGTCTAAATGTGACAGTTATCCTTTAAGTCCATATTCCAGAATGACTACTTATAAGCAAATGAGCAGTAACATGTACCAATCATTTTTGTCAAATTCCCCACAAATCCCTTGCATGTTTCCAAATACTGTAGTTTTGGGGTATGTGTGTACCACATAGAAGCAAAGAGTATAATAATATAATTTTGGTATACAGACATATAGCCAAGGCCCCGTTCATATGGAAGTATTTAGATTAGTATTTGCAAGTCAAAACACAAAAAAATCCAATCCTAGTTTTCCTAGATTACAAATACTAATGCAATATACTAGACAAAATAATTAAGAATGAAGCATCCGAAGTCGATTTGCATAAAACTTTGTTTTAATACTGTACGGAGCTCCGATAAGCCGAAGTTATTACTTGGCAAAGCCTCGCGAGACTTTGTGTAATAACTTCGGGAATTAATCTTACTGTAAAAAACCTTGATACCCGAAGAGACCAAGGACCTCTTGTAACTCTTATTGACAAATATAAAAACTGTAAGTAATAACCTAGACAAACAATATTTCATATTTTTAAATGATGTTATATTCTGCTGGTTACATTGATGGTGACAATGACGTGCCACTCGCATCTAAGTGCATCACTGGGCCATACCTCCTAACTTTACAAGATAATAGCATAACAGAAGCATGTCCCAATTAGAATAAGCATATTTACATTAGGCCATACATTTCAAAAGACAGACATTGTGGACTGTCCTGATGTTATCTAAAAGGTAATTAACAATGTTTTTTATTGGTGCAAAGAATCCTCCTATGGACATCGCTTTTGCCAACTAAAAGGATTTCTTATACCCCAAGCCATTTCTGTCTAAACCGGAGACTTGAGGCGCTTTGATACAGATGTACTAAAGGGGCGCATGACGCTCATCTGAACTTACAATCCAGCGCTGCAAAGGGAACCGGCAAATACAACAAGCGCCGGAGCTCATATACTCATATATACTGAGCGGAGCTTGAAAGACAGGAGGGGAAAGGATCGAATTAAACACAGATCTGAAATACAATCCCTAAAGGCATCGGTATAACAGCAGAACCTTGCACTGCACTGCACTGCAAACAGTGAGTAACAGCGGGACGCCGCATGAGTTAATCACTGTAATTCACCAGCTGTACTATCGTCTTTTTGCTTGGAGGATACATCTACTGTGGGTTCTATATACCTGCAATATAGACTGCATTCCAACTAAAGCTGAACGGACATCCACATTAAGTCTTTCCCACTTACATAGTTTGGAGGCTATTATATATTAAGGCTCTTTATTTATCACAACCTACCCAGATTTTATACAGTTTTTTACACAGTTTTTTATATATGTAATAATAAGTGTGTTTTATGAATTGTCTGCCCATGCTATGTCATTTAATAAATTGTGAGGTACATATATTTGAAGAGTGCCCAGTATTTTACTTATATATTCTTATTCTTTTAAAAGGAAGGGCGATTCCTTTTTTACTGAGAGCACCTTCTTCATTGTTTGCGCCAATCCTGTGCGTCACTTCTTGTAAGCTTTTTCAATGTTTTTTATTGGCATAGTAAAAAATAAAAAATATGTCCATCCAATATGGGCAAAAATGATTAAATCAATATTCTGCATTAGGGTGCAATTATTCTGCAATCCCTCTAAGGGTAGGGCTACACAGCGATCTTGATCGCACGACAAGTGTTGCCTCCAAGTATCGCAGTGTAGGAGAGTATCCATAAAAAGTTTTTTTGTGGCAGTTTTTAATGCAGTCTTTTGAATCAAAGCCAGAAGTGGGTATAAGAAGAAATATAAAGGAAGGACTTCTACTTCTCTTTCTGCTGGATCTAATTGTAGCTTTGGCTAAAAAAAACTGCATCATAAACTGCAGTGCATCTTTTATGAAAATTAACATAAGAGTCATATCTTACTTGTCTGACCAGAGAAGAGTCATATTTTCAAGCTCTGACTCATCTCAGGTAATTTGCATATGTATAAAAAAAAAATTTCACAATAAAAGCACAGAGCTATGGGGACTGGATATTGTGGATGTGCTAGCGGTCATCTAGCAACCCATGTCCTCAGCTCTATACCCAAAATCCAAGTTCCCTTTAATACTGATTAGCATAGGGTGGGAGGGAAGGGGTGGCAAGACTCAAGTACTACTCCACACACATGGTGGTCATGAAGGGATGGACATGGTCAGAAACAATGCTCAGGTAGCCCGTGGCATTCATACTCCACAGTATGCCAGTGTGCATACTCCTTTTACCTACAGAAATAACTTCTTTCTGTTGACAAATGTGTTTGGGAGCATCAAAACTATATGATATTTGTCTTGATCACTGTGCTGGGTCCTAGACCTAGTGGCTCTACTTCATAAGCAGACAGCGGTACCACTTCTTCTGTAGTATACAAAGGATTTATTGAGAGCTATGTATGTAATGAAGGCAGAAACAGCAAAATAAATGCCTCTGCCTTCTCGGCTGGGTGTTCAGCTGTCTATGTTATGTATTTCTGAGAGTCCATCGGATGTATTTGATCCATTGTACACAACAACCTGAAAGCTCAAGGACTAGATTCAAAGGACTCAAGGACTAGATGAAGATGAAAATGAGTACGTTCCCCTTTACCTATTGCTTGAGAGTCCCCTGGATGTGAAAGCACCAGCAAAAACAACCAAAGAATGCAATTAGGGTCCATTCACACGTCCGCAAAATGGGCCCCCATCCGTTCTGCAATTTTGCGGAACAGGTGTGGACCCATTTATTTTCAATGGAATGCGCTGACCGCATCTGCATTTGCGGATCCACACTTCTGTTCCGCAATAAAATAGAACATATCCTACTCCTGTGCGCAATTGCTATGAGAGTGTCGGCAATGTGCAGTCCATCATCAAAGAAACAGATGCCTTCACAACTGCCTTAATTCTACGTGGCATTGATTCAACAAGGTGCTGATAGTATTCTTTAGAAATGTTGGCCCATATTGATAGGATAGCATCTTGCAGTTGATGGAGATTTGAGGGATGCACATCCAGGGCACGAAGCTCCCGTTCCACCAAATCCCAAAGATGCTCTGTTGGGTTGTGATCTGGTGACTGTGGGGGCCATTTTAGTACAGTGAACTCATTGTTATGTTCAAGAAACCAATTTCAAATGATTCGAGCTTTGTGACATGGTGCATTATCCTGCTGGAAGTAGCCATCAGAGGATGGGTACATGGTGGTCATGAAGGGATGGACATGGTCAGAAACAATGCTCAGGTAGCCCGTGGCATTTAAACGATGGCCAATTGGCACTAAGGGGCCTAAAGTGTGCCCAGAAAACATCCCCCACACCATTACACCACCACCACCAGCCTGCACAGTGGTAAAAAGGCATGATGGATACATGTTCTCATTCTGTTTATGCCAAATTCGGACTCTACCATTTGAATGTCAACAGAAATCGAGACTCATCAGACCAGGCAACATTTTTCCAGTCTTCAACAGTCCAATTTTGGTGAGCACGTGCAAATTGTAGCCTCTTTTTCCTATTTGTAGTGGAGATGAGTGGTACCCGGTGGGGTCTTCTGCTGTTGTAGCCCACCTTTCTTTCCCATTCTGACATTCAGTTTGGAGTTCAGGAGATTGCCTTGACCAGGAGCACAACCCTACATGCATTGAAGCAACTGCCATGTGATTGGTTGACTAGATAATCGCATTAATGAGAAATAGGTGTTCCTAATAATTCTTTAGGTGAGTGTATGTGATCAACTATAATGTTCTACTGACAAGTTCTTGCTATAGGGTCGCTTCACACGCACATTTTTTTTTTGTTTAGTTTTTTAAACACGGATACTTTTTCGTGCGTTTTTGCTGTCTGGTTTGTAGATCCAGCTTCCGTTTGAATAATACAACCGGCTGCATCCGTACAGAATGGATGCGTTTGTGTTAGAATGAAAATGAAGAAACCATTGTAAGTCAATGGGTGCTGGATCCACATTTTTTTTTGTCCGAAAAAAAATGGATCCAGCACCATTGAATTACATGGCTTTTGGTGCCGGGTCCAGCTTGCCGTTTCCCATCCGGACACAAAACCGCTTACAGTGGTTTTGTGTCTGGTCACAGGATGCAACAAACCGGAACAGAATGCATTCTGGTGCACTCCGTTCCGGTTTGTTCGGTTTTGTACCCAATGATGATGAATGGGGAAAAAACTAAAAGCATTTTCCTCAGGTTTTGAGAGCCAGCAAAACCGGATAGGAAATCGAAAGCAGTCTAAATCCACCTTTGGCTTTGGCCAAAAAACTGCATCAAAAACTTCAGTTGCATAAAAAAATTTGCAGGTGAAATGTTGGCATGCACAGTGCGTGGTGCCTGCCTCCCATTGTTTTCAATAGAAAGCAGAGCTGCAGTTTGAGGGCTGATGGTTTTAATCCATGACTGTACCAAAATGGGACATGTCCTTTCTTGGCGCAGTGTGAGAACAGATACTGCTGGAAGCTGCAATGGAGCTAAACTGTGAGTGTCATTTTTAGTAAATCCTTGCATCACCTATGTAATAATAATTCTGGAAAATCTTTTCTCAGATTGTGCTATTCCTCTGTATGAAGAAATTGACAACTCAGGATGACCATTCCCCTTGGCAATGAGGCATATTCATATAAACTCAGACACAGCCTAATAAGTGCTCACAGTGGACGACTAGCAAGAGGAATGGTAATATCCGATTGTCAACTGAGGCCTCATGCACACGACCGTTGTTTGGGTCCGCATTTACTTCAATGGGGCCGCAAAAGATGCGGACAGCGCTCCATGTGCTGTCTGCATCCGTGGCTTCGTTCCGCGGCCCCGTTAAAAAAATATAACATGTCCTATTCTTGTCCGCGCTTTGCGGACAAGAATAGGCATTTATATTTCCGGAAGGCAACACAGGCGGCTTCCGTTTTTTTGCAGATCTGCGGACCGCGAAAAACGGCATGGCTGTGTGCATGAGGCTTTATTCATACATTTCCGTAAGAGATAACAAATGTTCCAGCATTGCTATTTCAGGGCAAGAATTTACAAAAAGAAATACAAGTCGGGCGAACACTCGGGTCCTCTGTAACCAATGAATTTGTGTAAGGGAACTTTCACACTAGCATTATTCTTTTCCGGTATTGAGTTCCGTCCTAGGGGCTCTATACCGGAAAAGAACTGATCAGTTTTATCTCCATGCATTCTGAATGGAGAGTAATCCGTTCATGATGCATCAGGATGTCTTCAGTTCAGTCTTTTTGCCATTACAGGATTAAGAAAATAACGCAGCATGCTGCGATTTTATCTCCGTCCAAAAAGACGGATCCGGCATTAATTTACATTGAAGTGTATTAGTGCCGGATCCAGCATTAACGGATCCGGCTTTCCGGTCTGCGCATGCGTAGACAGAAAAAAAAGCAAAACATTTTTTAAACCGGATCTGTTTTTCCGGATGACACAGGAGAGATGGATCCGGCATTTCAATACATTTGTCAGATGGATGCGCATCCTTATCCGTCTAACAAATCCCATCAGTTTGCATACGTTTTGACGGCAACGGAACTGCCTGCCGGAATCCTCTGCCGCAAGTGTCAAAGTACCCTAAATCATCTACTAGTTTACTAACAGCAGAGATAACAATGTTCTTTTTACAGACTTAAATACATTTTTTCTCTATTATGGCTAACACAAATGACCATATTATGTCTCCATATGACTCTTTTCGTAAGGCCTAGTTCACACTTC
Source organism: Bufo gargarizans (assembly GCF_014858855.1). NCBI lineage: Eukaryota > Metazoa > Chordata > Amphibia > Anura > Bufonidae > Bufo > Bufo gargarizans. The sequence continues at coordinate 218,033,686 of NC_058081.1, read as the reverse complement.
AGTTATTTGGTCAGTTATTTCCATCAGTGATTCATTTCTGGTTACGGCTCACAGAGATCAGGTGTAATGTAGAGATCTGCAACTGTTCTGTATTTTTGACCCACTCTTGGTTTTGGCTTCAATTAACTTGGCCAAAATCTGTTACACCTAAAAATATCATACATTTAAACAGGCTACACAATGGTACATGAAGCTCAAAAATATATTTGTGTAGGATTGAAATGTTTAATACACTGCTGGGAACATCAAAAAGGTTTTTCACTCTTTCAAAGATGTCCAAGTGCAATCTTTGGATCCTCCTAGTGAAATAAGTAGAAAACTGCAGGTGGATCATTTCAGCGAGGAATGCGTTATAGAAGATGTTATAACATTTTTTCCTAAGTACAAACCACTTCTAAGAACCTATTCCTTGTAACAGTTGTATTTGACCACAATATTTCATTCACTCCTCACACAGAAGTGTATTCGTTTTGGTGAGGGTCCTATATTTCAGTAGGTTTTTTCTTAAAGAAGCTGTGCGTTTTAGAAAATTAATGTTCAAAAAAGGGCATTCTGAGGGGATATCCCTTGGGGCCTTCAATCAATTAGTTAAGTACAGCCACAAAGAGGATCTGGTATGCGAGACCCAACAGGTTTATGCAGCGGAGTGTTGAGTGTCCGAGCAGTGGACACCCAGTAATTAGACTGGGTCGTTTTTGAAGACAAAAAGGGTTTGTCCAAGTCAACCTCAATAGGACTGGGCAATTTTCCATTTTTATGCTTCTATTTTTTTGTCCGAAACTTTCCAGAGCCATAACTTTATTTTTCCATGGCAAATTGGCCATTTTGAATGTTTTTTCCATTACACTGTATGGGACAAACAATTGAATATTTTTATAATATGGGCGTTTGCATTTTCACTAATTACATGCCGTGGTCACTGGAAGGCCGATGTAGACATTAGCCCTGGGCCTCTGCTGTTTCAAACAGCAGAAACCCGCAGCTATGATGCTCGTGAGTGGGCACGATATTTAAAGTGACAACTTCCACCGTACACCTACGGCGCCGATTGTCATATGGTTAAGTTAAAGCCCCTCTGCTGCAATCATTCTGATCCTCCCCACTGCCGAAGACATGACGTCAAGTTCTTGGCTGCAGCGATGACATCATGTAAACCACATGTGACCCCTGCAGCCAACCACTGGCCTCAGTGGTGGATGGCACAAGATCACTGAGGCCAGTGATTAGCTGCAGTGGTCATATACAGCACATGGGCTTGTCAACCACTGCAGTCATGTAAACAAAGCCTCGCCGAGAGGACTGCAATTGTACTGACTCAGAGAATGAAGGTAACAGGTCAGTTTTATTGGGAACGCAGTAAAAATTAAACACATAAAACTTTAGCAGAATTTTTTTTCCAATTCCACCCGATTTGGCATGTTTTTTTTTCCTGCTTCCCACTACATCTTATGTAATATTAAATTGTGCTATTAGAAAGTGCAACTTTTCCTGCAAAAAACAAGGGCTCATACATGTATGTAAGCTGAAAATTAAAAACATTATGGCTTCAGAAATGCAGGGAGCAAAAAAACTAAAAGCGAAAATCACTTCCTCGGGAACAGGTTAAGTAGTTTATATTTGTTATAAAATGTGCTTAACACGTTAAGGACCTATGACGAGTATACTCGTCATGGAGCACTGCTACTTAGCGCTCCATGACGAGTATACTCGTCATGGCATTAAACTGTCACCATGTCTGCAGACCAGCCAGGCACCCAGGGTCAATGACGAGGGGGGGTCCTGTGACCCCGCCCCCCCACCCCATATCGGCGATCGCTGCAAACCGCAGGTCAATTCAGACCTGCGGTTTGCAGCGCTTTCTGCAGTTTCTGATCCCCGCGGTCAAGATTTTTCACCCCCCCTGCACCCCTGAATGATTTTATGCGGCGGGTGGTGCAGGGGGGGGGGGGGGGTTGCGGGCGGTGCGGGAATATTCATTGGTGTTCAGTGGATATTTACCAGAGTGTCAGCACACTCGTATAAATGGCTGACATCTGTGCTGCGATGTCAGCCGGTTAACCCTTTCCATACCGCGGTATGGAAAAGGTTACCATTGAGGGAGCTCCCTCCCTCTCCCATCGTGGGGCTGCTGTACTGTACTGTATTATACAGACATCAGACCCACTGGATCTTCAAGAACCAAGTGGGTCTGGGTCAAAAAAAGTGAAAAAAATAAATAAAAAAAAATATATAATATTAATAATAATAATAATAATAATAATAATAATAATAATACACTACACATATTAGGTATTGCCGCGTCCGTAACAACCTGATCTATAAAACGGTCATGTTACTTTCCCCGCACGGTGAAAAAAAATAAAAAAATAAAAACTATGAGGAAATGTAAATTTTGCCCACCTTACTTCACAAAAAAAGGCAATAAAAATAATCAAAAAAGTGGCATGTACGCCAAAATAGTACCAATCAAACAAACAGTCACCTCATCCCACAAAAAATGAGCCCATACATGAGACAATGGCCCAAAAGAAAAAAAAAAATATGGGTCTCAGACTATGGAGACACTATAACATGATTTTTTTTGTTTCAAAAATGATATTATTGTGTAAAACTTACATAAATAAAAAAAAAGTATACATATTAGGTATCGCCGCGTCCGTATCGACCAGCTCTATAATATCACATGACCTAACCCCTCAGATGAACACCGTAAACAATAAAAAATAAAAACTGTGCTAAATAAACAATTTTTGTCACCTTACATCACAAAAAGTGTAATAGCAAAAATCATATGCACCCCAAGATAGCGCCAATCAAACCATCATCTCATCCCGCAAAAATCATACCCTACCCAAGATAATCACCCAAAACTGAAAAAACTATGGCTCTCAAACTATGGAGACACTAAAACATGATTTTAAACTAAAACTATATATATATATATATATATATATATATATATATATCCGTATCGACTGGCTCTATAGAAATATCACATGACCTAACCCCTCAGGTGAACACCGTAAAAAAATAAAAACTGTGTCAAAAAAGCCATTTTTTGTCATCTTATGTCACAAAAAGTATAATAGCAAGCGATCAAAAAGTCATATGCACCCCAAACTAGTGCCAATCAAACCTTCATCTTATCCCACAAAAAATGAGACCCTACCTAAGATAATCGCCCAAAAACTGAAAACTATGGCTCTCAGACTATGGAGACACTAAAACAAAAATGAAATCATTGTGTGAAACTTACATAAATAAATAAAAATTATACATATTAGGTATCACCACGTCCGTGACAACCTGCTCTATAAAAATACCACATGATATAACCTGTCAGATGAATGTTGTAAATAACAACAAAAAACGGTGCCAAAAAAGCTATTTCTTGTTACCTTGCCTCACAAAAAGTGTAATATAGAGCAACCAAAAATCATATGTAACCTAAACTAGTACCAACAAAACTTCCACCCTATCCCGTAGTTTCTAAAATGGGGTCACTTTTTTGGAGTTTCTACTCTAGGGGTGCTTCAAATGGGACATGGTGTCCAAAAAAAAAAAAAAAAACTGTCTAGCAAAATCTGCCTTCCAAAAACCGTATGGCATTCCTTTCTTTCTGCGCCCTGCCGTGTGCACGTACAGCAGTTTACGACCACATATGGGGCGTTTCTATAAATTACAGAATCAGAGGCATAAATATTGAGTTTTCTTTGGCTGTTAACCCTTGCTTTGTTACTGAAAAAAAATGGATTTAACCCCTTAAGGACCGGGCTCATTTTCACCTTAAGGACCGGGCCATTTTTTGCAAATCTGACCAGTGTCACTTTAAGTGCTCATAACTTTCAAACGCTTTGACTTACCCAGGCCGTTCTGAGATTGTTTTTTCGTCACATATTGTACTTCATGACACTGCTAAAATTGGGTCAAAAAAGTTATTTTTTTTGCATAAAAAAATAAATTTTTTACCAAAAATTTTGAAAAATTAGCAAATTTCAAAGTTTCAGTTTCTCTACTTCTGTAATACATAGTAATACCCCCAAAAATTGTGATGACTTTACATTCCCCATATGTCTACTTCATGTTTGTAGCATTTTGGGAATGATATTTTATTTTTTGGGGATGTTACAAGGCTTAGAAGTTTAGAAGCAAATTTTGAAATTTTTGAGAAATCTTCAAAATCCCACTTTTTATGGACCAGTTCAGGTTTGAAGTCATATTGTGAGGCTTAGATAATAGAAACCTCCCAAAAATGACCCCATTCTAGAAACTACACCCCTCAAGGTATTCAAAACTGTTTTTTCAAACTTTATTAACCCTTTAGGTGTTCCTGAAGAGTTAATGGCAGATGGAGAAACAATTTTGAAATTTCTATTTTTTGGAAAATTTTCCAATATAATAAATTTTTTCCAGGAGTAAAATAAGGGTTAACTGCCAAACAACACTCAAAATGGGTTGCCCTGATTCTGTAGTTTGCAAAAACACCCCATATGTGGTCGTAAACTACTGTTTGGCCGAACGGTAGCACATAGAAGGAGGGGAACACCATATGGGTTTTGGAAGGCAGATTTTGCAGGACTGGTTTTGTTTATACCATGTCCCATTTGAAGCCCCCTGTTGCACCCCTAGAATAGAAATTTCAAAAAAGTGACTCCATCTAAGAAAGTACACCCCTCAAGGTATTCAAAACTGGGTTTACAAACTTTGTTAACCCTTTAGGTGTTCCACAAGAGTTAATGGCAGATGGAGAAACAATTATGAAATTTCAATTTTTTGGAAAATTTTCCAATATAATCAATTTTTTCTAGGAGTAAAACAAGGGTTAACTGCCAAACAACACTCAAAATGGGTTGCCCTGATTCTGTAGTTTGCAAAAACACCCCATATGTGGTCGTAAACTACTGTTTGGCCGAACGGTAGCACATAGAAGGAGGGGAACACCATATGGGTTTTGGAAGGCAGATTTTGCAGGACTGGTTTTGTTTATACCATGTCCCATTTGAAGCCCCCTGTTGCACCCCTAGAATAGAAATTTCAAAAAAGTGACTCCATCTAAGAAAGTACACCCCTCAAGGTATTCAAAACTGGGTTTACAAACTTTGTTAACCCTTTAGGTGTTCCACAAGAGTTAATGGCAGATGGAGAAACAATTATGAAATTTCAATTTTTTGGAAAATTTTCCAATATAATCAATTTTTTCTAGGAGTAAAACAAGGGTTAACTGCCAAACAACACTCAAAATGGGTTGCCCTGATTCTGTAGTTTGCAAAAACACCCCATATGTGGTCGTAAACTACTGTTTGGCCGAACGGTAGCACATAGAAGGAGGGGAACACCATATGGGTTTTGGAAGGCAGATTTTGCAGGACTGGTTTTGTTTATACCATGTCCCATTTGAAGCCCCCTGTTGCACCCCTAGAATAGAAATTTCAAAAAAGTGACTCCATCTAAGAAAGTACACCCCTCAAGGTATTCAAAACTGGGTTTACAAACTTTGTTAACCCTTTAGGTGTTCCACAAGAGTTAATGGCAGATGGAGAAACAATTATGAAATTTCAATTTTTTGGAAAATTTTCCAATATAATCAATTTTTTCTAGGAGTAAAACAAGGGTTAACTGCCAAACAACACTCAAAATGGGTTGCCCTGATTCTGTAGTTTGCAAAAACACCCCATATGTGGTCGTAAACTACTGTTTGGCCGAACGGTAGCACATAGAAGGAGGGGAACACCATATGGGTTTTGGAAGGCAGATTTTGCAGGACTGGTTTTGTTTATACCATGTCCCATTTGAAGCCCCCTGTTGCACCCCTAGAATAGAAATTTCAAAAAAGTGACTCCATCTAAGAAAGTACACCCCTCAAGGTATTCAAAACTGGGTTTACAAACTTTGTTAACCCTTTAGGTGTTCCACAAGAGTTAATGGCAGATGGAGAAACAATTATGAAATTTCAATTTTTTGGAAAATTATCCAATATAATCAATTTTTTCTAGGAGTAAAACAAGGGTTAACTGCCAAACAACACTCAAAATGGGTTGCCCTGATTCTGTAGTTTGCAGAAACACCCCATATGTGGTGGTAAACTACTATTTGGCTAAACGGCAGGACATAGAAGAAGGGGAACGCCATATGGTTTTTGGAAGGCAGATTTTGCTGGACTGGTTTATTTACACCATGTACCCTTTCAAGCCCCCTGATGCACCCCTAGAGTAGAAACTCCATAAAAGTGACCCCATCTAGGAAACTACGGGATAAGGTGGTTGTTGTTTTGGGACTATTTTTGGGGTAAATTTGATATTTGGTTGCTCTATATTACTCTTTTTTGAGGCAATGTAACAAAAAAATTAAAATCTAAAATTGTTTCTACATTCGCTATTTAGTTTTGTGGAACACCTAAAGGGTTAACATAGTTTGTAAAGTAACTTTTGAATACCTTGAGGGGTGTAGTTTCTTAGATGGGGTCACTTTTTTGGAGTTTCTAGTCTGGGCTACATCAGGGGGGGCTTCTAATGGGACATGGTGTCAAAAAAAAAACTGTCCATCAAAATCTGCCTTCCAGAAACCGTATGGCGTTCCCTTCGTTCTATGCCCTGCCGTGCGGCTATATAGCCATTTACGACCACATATGGGGTGTTTCTGCAAACGACAGAATCGGGGCAATAAATATTTAGTTTTGTTTGGCTGTTAACCCTTGCTTTATTACCGGCAAAATGGATTTAAATTGAAATTTTGCCCAAAAATAGGTGTTTTGGCACCGTTTTTATTTTATATTTTTAACACCGTTCATCCGAGGCGTTTGGTCAAAAGTTATTTTTATAGCGACGACTTTTACGCACGCGACGATGCCCAATATGTATGGCTCTCAGACTTTGGAGACACTAAGCAGGCATCCTAAAACTGCGGCCCTCCAGATGTTGTAAAACTACAATTCCCACCATGCCCTGCTGATGGCTGTAGGTTGTCTGGGCATGCTGGGAGTTATAGTTTTACAACATCTGGAGGGCCGCAGTTTGAGGATGCCTGCACTAAAACTAATATTTTTGGGGGAAAGAAAAATAGTTTTCGTGTCTCCAAAGTCTGAGAGCCATAGTGTTTTATGTTCTCTAGTGAACTGTTGGGGATTATAAAAATTTAGTACTCCATGGAAGTGTGATACTCCCTGAAGCAATCGATAACGCAGAGGCCCGGATGATCGGGGCACGTGTCGCACTGAGTGGTGGTGTCCTTCCGTATCCCCCTCCTGCGACACACTCTGCACTTTTTTTGGGTTCGTCCCTTCTTTCCAGTATGGGGGACCACACCTGGAAAGTGTTGGCCAGGGACGATCCGGGCGCCTCCAGTTCCCGAGGTACTCCGGCCTGCTCTTTCCCGGTCCGAAAAGATCAGGTCCTTGAGGACTGCCTCATAGAATTGGAGGAATGTCCCTGTGCTGCCAGCGCTTCGGGATAGTACAAAAGAGTTGTACATGGCAACCTGCACCAAGTAGACCGCAACTTTTTTGTACCATGCCCGGGTTTTGCGCATGGCGTTATATGGCGTGAGGACTTGATCCGAGAGATCAACTCCTCCCATATACCGATTGTAGTCGACGATACAATCGGGCTTGAGGACCGTTGCCGCGGTACCTCGCACAGGGACTGGGGTGGTGCCGTTACCGTGGATTGTGGACAGCATAAGGACATCCCTCTTGTCCTTATACCTGACCAGCAACAGGTTTCCACTGGTAAGTGCACGGGTCTCACCCCTGGGGATAGGTACCTGGAGGGGGTAGGCAGGGAGGCCGCGCTGATTTTTCCGCACGGTCCCACAAGCGAACGTAGATCTGGCGGCAAGGGACCTGAACAAGGGAATGCTGGTATAAAAGTTATCCACGTACAAGTGGTAACCATTATCCAGCAGTGGGTACATAAGGTCCCACACGAGTTTCCCGCTAACACCCAGAGTGGGGGGACATTCTGGGGGTTGAATACGGGAATCTCGCCCCTCGTACACACGAAATTTGTAAGTGTACCCTGAGGTACTCTCACAAATTTTGTATAGCTTCACGCCATACCTCGCTCGCTTTGTGGGAATATATTGGCGGAAACTGAGTCTCCCCTTGAACGCAATGAGCGACTCATCAACCGCGACCTCCCTTCCAGGTACGTAGGCCTGCTGAAATGTGGCCCCAAAGTGATCGATGACAGGCCGTATCTTATACAGCCGGTCATAGGCAGGATCACCTCGGGGTGGACATGCTGCATTATCGGAATAATGCAGACATTTCCGGATGGCCTCAAACCGGGAGCGTGTCATGACCATACTGTACAGTGGGGTCTGGTACAGGACGTCCCCACTCCAGTATTGCCTGACACTGGGTTTTTGGACTAGACCCATATGCAGCACGAGGCCCCAAAATGTCCTCATTTCGGCTGCACTGACCGGCGTCCAGCCACCGGGTCTAGCCAAAACTGAGCCTGGGTTTTGAGCGACGAACTGTTGGGCGTACAGATTCGTCTGCTCCACCATCAAATTCACCAGTGGGTTACTGAAAAAAAAACTAAAATAGTCAATTTCAGTAAACCCCACTGTGGGAATCTGGATTCCAGGATTGCCAGCGAAATCCGGAATCTCAGGCTCAAAGTCCACTGGGGGACACCAGCTAAGTTCATCGGCAGGGGTCTCCGGTGAACTTATTTGGTGGGCCGGGAAACCAGTACGAACCCCAGGGCGGCTCGTACTAGGGTGGGCCACAGGATCCCTAGCATGTGCGGCCCCTGGCTCCGCCTGGCGGCGTCTCCGCCGCCTTGGTGGCTCATCGTCATCCGATGATGATGAGGAGGATGCTGATGATAAGAGGAATGTGGGGTCATCCTCATCCTCACTGGGGCTCTCGGAGTCGGAGGCAATCTGGGCATATGCCTCCTCGGCCGAGAACACCCGGCGGGCCATGGGTGTGTGTGCGTGTAGGTGTGCGTGTGTGTAAAACTTTATTATATGTGCGTGTGTGTGGGGGCAACGGGTGTTCGCGTACTAAAAAAAGGAAAAAAGGGCAAGTGTTAGGAAAAAAAAAAAGTTGCTGATTAGCGGTACAACGCTGATCAGCGGTGGGGCAGGCGATGCGCTAACAGTGGACGGACGCTAAAAAGTGCCGACCAGTCAGCGAACGCAGAAAAAAAAGTGGTGGTGAGGGGGCTAGTGGTGGTGGTGGGGGGGGGGGGGGGTTGGGGGGAGTGGTGGGGGGATGGGTGGAGGGGGTGGGGGGGCTGGTGGTGGTGGGGGGCTGGTAGGGGGGGGCAAGTGGCAGGGGGGGGTCTGGGGTCTGATAGATTGATCAAAAAAAAGTTTTGTGTAGTTAAAAGTTTTTTTTTTTTTTTTTTTCCTAACTAACTTTTCCCTTCTTTCCCTGCCTAACGATGCCTCTCCCTCACTGACCCTAACCTACCTGGGTGGCGATGGGTGCAGGAGGGTGATGGATGGCGATTAGGGGGACACAGGAGCTGGTGCTGGACGATGCTGCCGGGTGCTCGTGCAGAACAGGAAGAGGAGGGGAGAGAGGAGCGCAGGAAGTTTGAATCTCGCGCCTCTCTCCCCTGCACCAATCAGCACCCTGGACAGCAGTGTTCAGCACCAGGGCCAGCACCGCCTCCTCAAATCCTCGGACTGCGATTGGTGGTGTATAATTACGCCACCGATCGCAGTCTTTTTCCGGTTCATCGGGTCACCGGACACCCGAATGGACCGGAAACGCAGAAAACCGCAGGTCTGAATTGACCTGCGGTTTTCTGCGATCGCCGATACGGGGGGGTCAAATGACCCCCCCCTGCGTTGTTACGGGATGCCGGCTGAATGATTTCAGCCGAAATCCCGTTCCGATTAACCCCCGCGGCGCCGGAATGCCGATTTTAAGTCAGGACGTACCGGTACGCCCTTGGTCCTTAAGGACTCGGGAAATAGGGCGTACCGGTACGCCCTGTGTCCTTAAGGGGTTAAATGGAAAATTTGCCCAAAAAAAATTTAAATTCTGAAATTTCATCTCTATTTGCCAATAACTCTTGTGGAACACCTAAAGGGTTAACGACGTTTGCAAAATCAGTTTTGAATACCTTGAGGGGTGTAGTTTCGGTCATTTTTGGTAAGCTTCACAAAGTGACTTCAGACCTGAACTGGTCCTTAAAAAGTTTGGTTTTGAAAATGTCAGAAATTTAAAGATTTACTTCTAAACTTCTATGCCTTGTAACATCCGCAAAAAATAAAATATCATTCTCAAAATGATCCAAACATGAAGTAGACATATGGGGAATGTAAAGTAATAACTATTTTTGGAGGTATTACTATGTATTATAGAAGTAGAGAAATTGAAACTTAAAAATGTGCTAATTTTTCAAAATTTGGGGTAAATTTGGTATTTTTTTTATAAATAAAAATGATTTATTTTTTTTTACTCCATTTTACCAGTGTCATTAAGTACAATATGTGACGAAAAAACAATCTCAGAATGGCCTGGATAAGTCAAAGCGTTTTAAAGTTATCACCACATAAAGTGACACTGGTCAGATTTGCAGAAAATGGCCTGGTCCTGAAGGAGAAAATAAGCCAGGTCCTTAAGGGGTTAAATGGTTTATCCCAAGTATCCCAAAAATGCTGTAAGGCAGAAAAGGGTGGAATTGGGGGGGGGGGGGGGGGGGGGAGAAACACAATTCTGCAAAAGTTTTATGTGTTTCATTTTTACGGTGTTCTCTATGCAGTAAAACTAACCTGCTACCTTCATTCTCCGAGTCAATACAATTACAGTGATACCACATTTTTATAGTTTTTCGTGTCTTTTAATACTTATAAAAGTAACTTTGGAAAAAACGGATCCGTCCCCACTGACTTACATTGTAAGTCTGGACGGATCCGTTTGGCTCCGCATGGCCAGGCGGACACCCGAACACTGCAAGCAGCATTCAGGTGTCCGCCTGCTGAGCGGAGCGGAGCCCAAACGCTGCCAGACTGATGCATTCTGAGCGGATCCGCATTCACTCAGAATGCATTAGGGCTGGATGGATCCGTTCGGGGCCGCTTGTGAGAGCCTTCAAACGGAACTCACAAGCGGAACCCTGAACGCAAGAGTGAAGGTAGCCTAAGTCTACTAAGTTGTGCGAGGGCTCATTTGGTGCAGAGTGATCTGTATTTTTTACTGATAACATTTTGGGGTCTGTATGACTTTTCATCACTTTTATAAAAAAATACATTTGTGAGGTGAAGCAATTTTGATTGTTTTCCCGTTATAGCATTCGCCATACGGCATAGATGGGGAGAGCAGCACTGCCTGGAAAATATCTCTCAGATCTCATGGTCGCAAATGACCACAGCATCTGAGAGGTTAAAAGTATGAGATTGGCAGCCATCTTTAAAGACCCGTCATCCGCTGTAACGTACAGTAGATGTCAGTAAGAAGTTAATTCATAGCTTACATTTTTGCAGCTGTTGACAAATAGTTTTTTGTTGTTTTTTTTTTGCAAAAAAAACTTTGTAACTCAATAACTGCATTTTATAGACATTCTGGGAACATAGCTCAGACCATGGTGAGACACTGCCATATGACATTTGGTTTTGTTCTCAAATTTCCCAATATACTAAAGCAGCAAGTGCTGGAAAGAGGAAGTTCCCGCTAGTTAATGTGTCTGGTGCCAGGGCTAGTCAAAATAAGGAAGTCTTCAGACATTTCTGAGAAAAATATTTTTAGAGCCATTACATACATGTGGTTTCTCAAATGCTAACTACATGCGGCATGGTGTTAGTGGTTGTGAAGAACTGCTAATATGTACATTAAAAAAAAATAACAATGTGTTTCATCTTGCTCTCTGTCAATGCATAGTGCTCTGGAACTTAAAGGGTAACTGTCATGTTTTCATCTGCAGCAGTATTATGAATAAAGCAATCTTTAGTTTCCTCACATACAACTGTTTTCCTTGAGTTTTTCCCTTAGTTAAGACTGTTTAAACATCTACAATATGAGGACCTTCTCAAGATGGCTCCTCTGCCAGTTCTCTGAGGCCAAAACTGCTTTGCCTCACTTCACATACACACTTGCTGTAGCCAGCAGCTCCGTGCCAGCCAATCAGATTGGATTACTGAGAGACACGCCTCCTCACTCTAAAGCCTAATGCAGGTGAAGGACCGCCCTTCTGTCTTCTGTTTACACTAAACAGACAAGCCCTAGTAAAGGTCTTTTAAGGGAGCAGTGGAAAGGGACAGAGGACATCATTGACAGACTAACTCAGGTATACATGCTTAGCTCTAGTAAACTAGAAAATAAAATACTAATATAACAGATACCCTTTAAAGGGGGTGTCCAGGATAAGAAAAGCATATCTTTTTCCTAAAAGCAGCACCATACCTGTCTATAGGTTGTGTGTGGCATTGCAATTCAGCTCCATATCACACACAACCTATGGACAAGGTGTGGTACTATTTTTTTTTAAGAAAGCAGACATGTTTTTCTTATACAGGACAACCCCTTTAAGCAATCTTTTTTGTTAGTGTGTTACTTCAGAAAATTATTGACATCTTTTTAATAAGAAGTAATATTGTATTATACTTACCGGTAATCGGTTTTCTTTGAGCCTATGACAGCACCCATCGAGAGACCGCCTCCACCTCCTCAGGACAGGAAACCGGAACAAGAACCGCCTTTTAAAAGAGGGACTATACCCTCTATCCCCAGTCCTGTCTCAAGAACTAAGGATCTTAATAAATCTAAACATTATATATTTCTCTTTTTTTCTTTTTTTTTTTTTATCAGGAAGGGAATTAAATCGGGTGCTGTCATAGGCTCAAAGGAAACCGATTACCGGTAAGTAAAACACCAAAACAAAAATATCATGAATATCTCACATGGAGTTAATCGTATTATCACCTACACTGCTCAAAAAGCATCCACACAGAGAATTATTATAATCAATTAATTACTTTATTAGACATCCAAAAAATGGTATATCATTAAAACATACACAAAAAAACAGCAAGTCATGGGAACACGACGGTGTTACAAATAATTGTATAAAAACAGAGAGAGCTCCAAACCAAAAAGGGACTAGTATCCCCCCATACAAAATTAGGGCAGTGTCAGCTTAGTGGAGCACATATAGCAAAAATGCACCCAGGACATACATAATAGAACACTACAACCACTTAAGGAATTGTGAGCCTGGGTGCAGCCCTGACAAGGCAGAGACTGCAGGGGGAGAAAAAAAACTGTTAAAGTGCAAATAGTGCAACAATTAAGCTTCCTTACTGACCCTGGTCTGAAGCAGCCGCCCGACGATCGTTTCGCTTCACGCTTCCTCTTGGGGCATAGGGTAAGTGTAATCAAATATTTATCCTTCGCCTATGACAGCACCCCTGGAGAATAAGAAAGATACTCTATCTAGGGTGAGACAACAGCCTGAAGTACCTTATGGCCAAAGGTAAGGCCCTCATTAGAAGGTATCTGAAGTTTATAGAGCCTAAAAAAAAGTATGTGGAGAGCTCCAAGTGGCCGCCCTACAAATCTGTTCTATGGAAGCTGAAGCTTTCTCCGCCCACAAAGTAGAGACTGATCTACTAGAGTGAGCCCCCACCCCCGAGTGCGGAACAACTCCCCTAGAAGAGTATGCTAAGGGAAGAAGCCGCAGATCCTCTCTTTGCTCCCTGAAGCACAAGCAGCAGAAGTGAGAAGGGACCTCCGATGCTGAGTGACTTGTAGATATTGAATAATGCCCCTTCTAATGTCCAAACAATGGAATTCTGATTCTTTCTTATTTTTATTATATTTTTAGGAGAGGCACAGAAGGATGGTAATACTATCTCTTGGGAACGGTGAAAATGGGAAGAGACCTTTGGTAAAAAGGAAGGATCAGGAATAAATCACCACCCGATCCTCCAAGATTACCAAGTAGGGAGGGTCAATGTAGAGAGCAGCAAGCTCACTCACCCTCCTAGCAGAGGTAATGGCCAGAAAGAAAGCGAGCTTTAGGCCTCATGCACACGACCGTTGTGTGCATCCGTGGCCGTTGTGCCGTTTTCCGTTTTTTTTCACTGACCCATTGACTTTCAATGGGTCCGTGGGGGAAGAAAAAAAAAAAAAAAAAAAAAAAAAAACGGAAAATGCACCGTTTTGCAGCCGAGGCCGTGATCCGTGTATCCTGTCCGTCAAAAAAATATGACCTGTCCTATTTTTTTGACGGACAACGGTTCACGGACCCATTCAAGTCAATGGGTCCGTGAAAGAACACGGATGCACACAAGATTGGCATCCGTGTCCGTGATCCGTGGCCGTAGGTTGCTTTCATACAGACGGATCCGAAGATCCGTCTGCATAAAAGCTTTTTCTGATCTAAGTTTTCACTTCGTGAAAACTCATTTCCGACAGTATATTCTAACACAGAAGCGTTCCCATGGTGATGGGGACGCTTCTAGCTAGAATACACTGCAAACTTTGTACAAGACTGCCCCCTGCTGCCTGGCACCACCCGATCTCTTACAGGGGGATATGATAGCACAATTAACCCCTTCAGGTGCGGCACCTAAAGGGGTTAATTGTACTATCATATTCCCCTGTAAGAGATCAGGGCTGCCAGGCAGCAGGGGGCAGACCCCCCCCTCCCCAGTTTGAATATCGTTGGTGGCACAGTGTGCGCCCACCATCGCCCCCCCCTTCCCTCCCTCTATTGTAATAAATCGTTGGTGGCTGGTGGTTAAAGCGCACCTTTCACCACTCTTGACATTCCTGTTTTACTAGCTTTATGCACTCCCATCTAATAACAGTTGTGGAGCATGTATTCTTATGGTTGTATGGTGTGCCATTCCTTTATTATTTCTACTAGATCCCTGCACGGTCATTGCTAGCAGTCTGCTGTAAGGGTACAGAGTGGTGGTAACCAGTTGGGGGGTGTACCTGCACAGACTCACTCTATCCAATCAGTGCTGCCATTGTCAGACTGTGCAGGTACACACTCCCAACTGATTACCACCCCTCTGTACCCTTACTGCAGACTGCTAGTAATTAAGTCATAATTTCTAGTAGAAATAATAAAGGAATGGCACAACATAGAGCCATAAGAATAGATGTTCTGGAATTGTTATTAAATAGGGAACACTTAAGTGGTGACAGGTCCTTTTTAAAGGCTAGATTTACTATACAGCAAAAATCAGGTTAGTAAACTTCACTCACTGTTGAAACGTGAAATGTTTTTCATGTGAACGTTCTTGTCAGAGAGCAAAGAGTATGGTTACACAGATTTTTTTGCAAACAACACGGAAATATTTCAAGAGTAACACACAATCTGGAAAACAAAGATGGAGAACAAAAGGATCTTTGAGGAAGAATTCTGAAGCATGACGCATTATGTAATCACTTAATAGGTACTTTGCATTTCCAATATTTTTATGAATACACTAGGCTGCCTTGGTCAAACAAAACACAGCAATGTTACAGAGTTTAAAAGGGAATGAGGAAATAAAGTGATTTTCCATTATAACAAGAGGCTTGAAAATGAAAACAAGATGAGATCCTGAAAGATAAAATGAGAAAAAAGGTCTATGAACAAACTAGAACTTTCTGTAAGAATTCCAACGAAAGCAAATCAAGTCTTTAATAACAAGTGGTCACTTTTTAATTTCAGTTCTGTTTTCATGGAGAGCCCTTTCTAAATAATTGGCATGCCAGTGGCTTAGAAGTAACATGTTTTCTACTTAACTATTTAAACTCTTTTGCCCAGATATAATAATGTGTCTGTGCCAAAATCTATCTAAAAAGTGGGCATCTAGGGTTTCTTCACTTTTGTCCAACATGCTTGACAAGGAGGTGAGGCTTAACATAAAGAGGTAGTGCGTCACTGAAAAGGGGATGAGGCTAAGATGCACAATTTTTTGCCAAATAAGCCAATCAATAGTTGGTATAGAGTCACAGAAAAGTGCCTGTCCCTGCACCAGATTTATCGATTAGTCTGAGCCACTGTGATAAATCTGGTACAGGCCTAGACAGCCTGGTTAAAGGGTGCATTAGACACCTAGATGCTGCTAGAAATTGTCATGAGGGAAGCGTTCCCTACTGCCAGTCACCAGATAGCTAGCAAAGGACACAGCCGCCATTACATACAGCGATGTCCTCCGCAGCAAGGGAAGGAGAAATCGCTATGCCATCGCTCATCCCCATGCAGGACAGTGAGTACCTTGGCAGATCACGATTAGACAGCGCAATCTGCCGCTGTCAAATCCAGATCTTTCAGCATGCTGAAAGATCTGGACTGCCCGATGAACAAGCCTTTGCTTGTTTATCAGGCATTTAGAGGCAGTTCATAGGAACGCTCATTACCGATCATCGGGCATAAAATCTGGCAGTCTAGTATACCCTTAAAAGGGTTGTCTCACTTTAGTAAGTGGCATGTATCATGTAAAGTTAATACAAGCCACTTACTAACATACAGTTAGGTCCAAATATATATGGACACCGACACAAACTTTGTTTATATTACCTGTTTACTAAAATATATTCAAGTTATAGTTATATAATGGACATGGACATAAAATTCAGACTTTTAGCTTTCAATTGAGGGTATCCACATTAAAATTGGATGAAGGGTTTAGGAGTTTCAGCTCCTTTACATGTGACACCCTGTTGTCACGGACGTACAGAGAAATACGGACGTCCCGTCGACAGTGAGTGGCAGAAGATCTGTGAGACTGGAAACACGTGGTTTGATCTGACAGGTTTTCCTTGTGGATAAATAGGCATCTGTGTTGTTTCTGGTAATGGCCACACCTTGCCTCCAGGTGTTGCTGATGTGGTCATTTAACCTTCCTTATTTATAGTTGCTTCTCCCATAATGCTGTGTGGTTTATAGCTTCTGTGCCTGTGGATAGTTTGTGGTTGGATCTCGGCTGAGTTCCTGGTGCTTCCATTGCTCCTTTGAAGTTGTATTTCCTTTCCCTTTTGTGTGTTGCATTTCCCTATTGTTTTGTTTTAGGCCTGAAGTAGACTCCTGTTCGTCCTTCCTTTTGGAGGAACAGGTAGTTTCGTCCCTGCCATTAGTACCAGAGTCCTATAGGGCTAGATAGGACTCTAGGTATTCCTGCCTTTGGGGTCTGTTCATACTGGTAGTCAGTCAGTATTTTGGTTAGGGTTTTCACTAGGAGGTGTCCATCTTCCTTCCCTAGTTCTCAGGCCCGATTCCCTGTCCCCCCCCCCCCCCTTCCCTTCTATGCTCGGTGTGGCGTTTCCCTCCCACAACGAAGCGTGACACCTGTTTTTAAAGGGAACAAAAGTAATGGGACAATTGACTCAAAGGCTGTTTTATGGTCAGTTGTAAGCAATTCCTTCATTATATCATTCTCAATTAAGCACATAAAAGGCCTGGAGTTGATTTGAGATGTGGTGTTTGCATTTTGAAGATTTTGCTGAGAAGTAGGTCAAAGGAGCTCTCCATGCAGGTGAAACAAGTCATTCTTCATCTGCGAAAACATTTAAAAAAAAAAAAATCCAAGAAATTGCTACAATATTAGGAGTGGCAAAATCTACAGCTAGAAAGAAAGAAAGAAAGAAAGAAAGAAAGAAAGAAAGAAAGCATTGGTGACCTCAACAATGCCAAAAGACCTGGATGCCCATGGAAGACAACACACAACATCTTAAAAAAAAACAGCACACTTCTGGAAGAACATTCTTTGAACAGATGAAATCAAGCTCAACCTCTACCAGAATGATGGAAAGAAAAAAGTATGACGAAGGCATGGTACAGCTCATAATCCAAAGCATACCACATCATCTGTAAAACACGGCGGAGGCGGTGTGATGTCTTGGGCATGCATGGCTGCCAGTGGCACTGGGTTCCCAGTGTTTATTGATGAGGTGACACAGGACAGAAGCAGCCAGATGAATTCTGGGGTTTATAGAGACATACTGTATGCTCAAATCCAGCCAAACTTATTGTCCATCTTTATTATGAAACGCCGACCAATGATCCAAAACATAAAGCCACAGCAACCCAGGAGTTTATTAAAGCAAAGAAGTGGACTATTCTTGAATGGCCAAGTCAGTCAACCGATCTGAACCCAATAGAGCATGCATTTCACTTGTTAAAGACTAAACTTCAGACAGAAAGGCCCACAAACAAACCGCAACTGAAAACCGATGCAGTAAAGGCCTGGCCGAGCATAAAAAAGGAGGAAACACAGCATCTGGTGATGTCCTTTAGTTCAAGACTTCAGGCAGTCATTGCCAACAAAGGGTTTTCAACTAAGTATTAGAAATGAACATTTTATTTACAATTAAAGTAATTTGTCCAATTACTTTTGAGCCCCTGAAATGAAAGGATTGAGTTTAAGAAATGCTTTAGTTCCTCACATTTTTATGCAATCATTTTGTTCAACCCACTGAATTAAAGCTGAAAGTCCAAACTTCAACTGCATCTGAAATAGTTTTGTTGAAAATCCATTGTGGTAATGTACTGTACTTTGCATGAATCAATATTAAAAGTAAATATAAGAAACTCTATAATGTATCTTGTTAGAGAAAAATGCCTTTCTCTTCACTTGTGCACAACTTCTTGTCTTGAACTGATCATTCACCCTTAAATCACATATAAAATCTGTATTAAGTGACAGTTAAGATTATCAGATCACTGAGGGATCAGGTTGCATGCTGCCTCTAGAAGGCCATGAAAAGGGGAGGGTGAGGAGGAGGACTGAGGTGCTGGAAGGAGATAGAGGCACAGACAAACAGAGATGCTGCTGCAGCCTCTAGTGAGCATTCTAACTCACATTGGTCCCTTCACAGCTACAATGCTCAGAAATTATTTACTATGTCCTCCATGCTGCTGCTTCTGAGGGTGTGCTATAGAAAGAAAGGAGAGCAGGATCTTCTCTATGTACGGGAGACATCCAAGCAGCTAGTCTTTAGCCATTAGGCCAGGAAAACAGACAATTACAGATTGCTGACAGGACTAGTGGAAAATGCAGAATAAAAGACATACAGTGCTAATCTTCCTGTACACACACAGCGGCTTATCCTAAGCTACCTGTAGAAAGTCTAAACCATTAATTTTTCTGACTTGCATTGGTTCTCTTGAATTCAATTAGCACATGAAACATCATCTACATAAAACATTAAATGTACCTTTAATGTGTTTTGCCAAACACAAAACATAAAAACACACTGAAAAATACTAAACCACTTCACACGCACAGCTATTCTAAGAAACGTAGAAAACAGGAAATAAATGGGAACAAATGAAGGGTAGCAAATCAGATAAGCAATGTTAAAGAATTACAAGTATTGAGTGTGAGAAGTTGAAAAACAATATTAGGCTACTTTCACACTAGCGTTCGGGTGTCCGCTTGTTAGTTCCGTTTGAAGGGGCTCACAAGCGGCCCCGAACGCATCCGTCCAGCCCTAATGCATTCTGAGTGGACGCGGATCCGCTCAGAATGCATCAGTCTGGCGGAGTTTGGCCTCCGCTCCGCTCAGCAGGCGGACACCTGAACGCTGCTTGCAGCGTTCGGGTGTCCGCCTGGCCGTGCGGAGGCAAGCGGATCCGTCCAGACTTACAATGTAAGTCAATGGGGACGGATCCGTTTGAAGATGACACAATATGGCTCAATCTTCAAACGGATCCTTTCAATGTAAAAGTCTGGACGGATCCGTCTGAGGCTACTTTCACACTTAGAATTTTTTTTACAATATAATGCAGACGGATCCGTTCTGAACGCAAGTGTGAAAGTAGCCTTATTGGTATTTGAGGTTGAATTATGTCAAACATTGATAAGAAAACTAATGGAATACATGTAATCAAGGACATGTCTTGTTAGGGACTTGTAACTCTGCTAGGTCTGTTTCAATATTGCAGATGAAAGCCATAACTAAGTAATGGCAAATATGCAATTTTTTGTCTTTTGATTAAATCATATTTAATATGAAAAGGTAATTTTTTTTCCCTTTTAAGCATTTGCAAACATTCTATAAAAAAAAAAAAATTACAATAGTTTTTTCCTACTATGAGGCCACTAAGGGACACAATCTCTACGTAATACACTACAATACTTTTGTACTGCACTGTATTACACCTGTCAGCCAAACACTATCATGTATCCTTTTAGATCCTGCAGGATCTGATGGGTGTACATAGATGGTGGATGTGTCAGCTTTCATTAGGCTCCTCATTGCCACGATACCCCCTTCGGCACCCTACAATCGCAGTGGACTATAGTTGACTGAAGCATCACGGTTTAACGGCTGGGATTGGAGCTATCTTTGATCTAGGCTCCTGCAGCAGGGAAGCTATAAGATTAAGGTGACACATGTTGCTGATATTGCAGGATCATCCTGAGCCTGCGCTATCATGATGCTATGGTAGTACGGCATATTGTGTTAAAGGGGTTTTCCGGTAATAATTGTATTTTATATAATGCTCCAACCTGCCTCCTGAAAAAGGAGATTCATACTATATATAATTATATACACACACAGTATATAAAATTAGACAAAAAACTGTGACATGTATTAGTTTTCTAAACTTAAACACCTATCAATATGATAAGGCAAAAGCCTTTTATTATAGATTAAATGAGGGAGAAAAAAAAAAATATTGTTAAAAAAAAAAAAAAAAAAAAAAAAAAAATCTCTCACGATTCAAACCTGGGATATATACAGTGCCTTGCAAAAGTATTCACCCCTTGACTTTTTTCGTGTTTTGGTGCCTCACAACCTGGAATTAACATGGATTGCTTGAGGATTTGCATAATTTAATTTACAGGACATGCCCACAACGTTGAAGATTTTAATTTTTTTTTCTTGTGAAGCAAACAACAAATAATAGGACAAAATAAAAGAAAACAATAATTGCTCTTATCGGTAATTGTTTTTCTTGAAACCCATGACGGCACCCATGAGACCAGGACCTCTCATCCAGGACAAGAAATCTGAGAAGATAAAATGGTTCACACCGCCACCACACCTCTGTGATTCTAATAAACAGACCTCCGGAGGCGTGCCAACCACCAAGAAACAAGAAGGTAGAAAACATCAGAAGAGGTAAAGAAAGGAACCAATTCGGTAAATTATATCCCTTCCAAACCTATCCCAAAGGCAACTAAACTGTTACCGAAAAACGAATATTTTAATATATTTTTTTATTATTATTATTATTTAAAAAAAATTGGGGGAGGGACATTTTTTGGAGTGCCGTCATAGGTTTCAAGAAAAACAATTACTGGTAAGAGCAATTATTGTTTTCCTCTCACCCATGATGGCACCCAGGTGAGAATAAAATATAAGCTGAAGAAATTAGGGGGGGGGGGGGCTACAACCTGTAGCACCTTTCTCCCAAAATCTGCATCGGAGTCCAGATGCAGTCTGTAATGTCTATAAAAAGTATGGGCTCCATGCAAATCTGAGCCAGAGAAGCATCTGCCTTCTCCGCCCAAGAGGCCGCCACAGCTCTAGTGGAATGAGCCCGAAACCTGTAGGAGGAGTCAGGATAAGGGAGGAATAAGCCAAGGAAATAGTGTTCTTAACCCATTTGGCAATAACACTAGAAGAGACTTTGTGCCCTCTAGCTTTACCCACAAATTGAATAAGTAGATTCTCGTCAATCCTCCATGTTGATGTGGATTCTAGGTAGAAAAGCAAACACCTCCTGACATCAAGGCAATGGAACTTTTCTTCCAGGCTATTGGTTGGATTTGGATATAAGGAGGCTAAAATCACATCCTGACTTCTATGAAAATCTGAAACCACCTTAGGCTGAAAGGATGGGAGTGGTCTTATAATCACCTTATCTTCTAGAATGGTAGTGTGGGGAGGAAAGGCAGAGAAAGCCTGGATTTCCAAAATCCGTCTAGCAGATGTTATCGCTAAGAGGAAGGCCATCTTAAAAGAGAGCAATAGAAATTTCACATAAAGGTCCAAACGGTTTTCGCGACAGAGCCAAAAGAACAGTATTAGGTCCCAGGGAGGGGACAAAGGCCGCATAGAAGGGCACATCCTATAAGCTGCCGACAAAAATCGTTTGATCCATGGATGGTCTGCTAATTTGGTATTAAAGAAATAACTTAAAGAGGACCTTTCACTTGTATAAACTATGTGAACTGAGTATGCTGCCATATAGAGCGGCGCCCGGGGATCTCACTGCACTTACTATTATCCCCGGGCGCCGCTCCGTTCTCCCGTTATAGGCTCCGGTACCTTTGCTCCTTAAGTTATAGTAGGCGGGTCTTCCCTTGTCCTGTGGGCGTCTCCTTCTCCTAGGCTGCAGCGCTGGCCAATCGCAGCGCACAGCTCACACAGTACAGGGAGTCTAAGAATCTAATGAGTCTACTAGTTCAAAGAACCTAAAGAGTCTACTTAGTTATAGACTCATTCGATTCTTTGAGTTAAAAGAATCGTGAGTCACTGGAACATTTTACACTGAGGCTGATGCTTTTGTTGCAGCAGTGATAAGATTAAGGGGCAGACGATTTATTAGAAAATCACGCACAAATTGCACAGTATTATTGTCCTGTGTGATGTCTGTGTACTATTTTATGATCAGCCAGTGTTACTGTTATCAACTTAGCACATGCAGTTTTCACAGTGCATTCACTTCACTTGGTGGTACTGTCTGTCACTGTGGGTGACAATGCATTGCACACCACGGCTCCTTAGTCCTGTCCTGACTGCTTCCGTTCACTTCCTCACTCAGACCAAGTGCCAAGAGCCAACTCAGCAAGTGAATCGAAGCTTCCGTCATCCGCGCATACGCACCACCTGAGCTTCGGTTCACTTGCTTCTTGTCAGCTCAGCAGACTCGAGTGAGTGAACCGAATATTCGATTCATGAATTTGTTCATTTGAATGAACTGATTCAAATGAACCGATTCATGTGAAAGATCCGAACTTCCCATCTCTAGAACTGAGGTGTGGTGGGGGTGTGAACCATTTTATCTTTATAGGTTTCCTGTCCTGGATGGGAGGACCTAGTCACATGGGTGCCGTCATGGGTGAGGGGAAAAAGTGAATGTGCATAACTATTTACCCCCCCTAAAGTAAATACTTTGTAGAGCCACCTTTTGCGGCAATCACAGCTCCAAATCGCTTTGGATAAGTCTCTAGAAGCTTGCCAAATCTTTCCACTGGGATTTTTTCCCATTCCTCCTTGCAAAACTGCTCCAGCTCCTTCAAGTTGGATGGTTTGTGCTTGTAAACAGCAATCTGTTTGACCACAGATTTTCTATTGGATTGAGATCTGGGCTTTGACTAGGCCATTCCAACACATTTACATGTTTCCTCTTAAACCACTCAAGTGTTGCTTTAGCAGTGTGTTTAGGGTCATTGTCCTGCTGGAAGGTGAACCTCCGTCCTAGCCTTAAATCACGCACAGAGCGGTACAGGTTTTGCTCAAGAATATCCTTGTATTTAGCACCATCCATCTTCCCTCAACTCTGACCAGTTTCCCAGTCCCGGCTGCTGAAAAACTTGTGCTGTTCTTTGGGTGATGTAATGTGTTGGGTTGCGCCAGACACAGCGTTTTCTTTGATGCCCGAAAAGTTCAATTTTAGTCCTATCAGACCAGAGCACCTTCCTCCATACATTTTGGGAATCTCCCACATGCCTTTTCGCAAACTCACAACGTGCCATTTGTTTTTAGCTGAAAGTAATTACTTTCTTCCGGCCACTCTGCCATAAAGCCCAACTCTATGGAGCGTACGGCTTATTGTCATCCGATGTACAGATACTCCATTCTCTGCTGTGGAACTCTGCAGCTCCTCCAGAGTTACCTTAGGTTTCTGTGCTGCCTCTCTGATTAATGTCCTCCTTGCCCGGGCGGTGAGTTTTTGGTGGGCGGCAGATTTGCTGTTGTGCCATTTTCTTTCCATTTGGTTATGAAAGATTTGATGGTGCTCCTGGGGATCATCAAAGATTTGGATTTTTTTTAATAACCTAACCCTGATTTGTACTTCTCAACAACATCGTCCCTTACTTGTTTGGAGAGTTCCTCGGTCTTCATGATAGTGTTTGGTTACTGATGCCTCTTGCTTAGGTGTGTTGCATCCTCTGGGGCCTTTCAAAAAAGGTGTGTATATGTAATGACAGATCATGTGACACTTAGATTGCACACAAATGGACATAATTTCACTAATTATGTGACTTCTGAAGGTAATGGGTTGCACCAGAGCTTTTTATGGGCTTCCTAATAAAGGGGGTGAATACATACGCACATGCCAATTTTCTATTTCAAAACAATAGTTTTATTTATATATTTTTCTCATTTCACTTCACCAACTTAGACCATTGTGTTCTGATCCATCACATACAATTCAGATTAACAAAACATTGAATATAAGGTTGTAATGTAATAAAACATGAAAAAGGTCAAGGGGGTTAATACTTTTGCAAGGCACTGTACATGCAAGGCTCACCACTTACCTCCAAGCTACAGCCTTATTATATTGAAAATTGTGGTTTTTATATACTTAAAAAGCTAACACATATTATTGGTTGCTTTATAATCATTAGTGATGACCGAGCACCAAAGTGCTCGTGTGCTCTACCGAGCACAATGGAAGTCAATGGAAGAACCCCAGGCACCCCCTGCTCGGAAGAGAAGAGGGTGTCTGGTTCATAAAAAAAAAAAAAAGGTTAGAAATTGATGGAAACCCCATCAAAATGGTTTGGAAACAGCATTAAGAGGATAGCTGGATGCGTCTTAGACTCCTATTATGTACGACATACAATAGCTAACCACACAAAGGCTATATGCCAAAAGCCAGGTATGTGTAAGCTATCCATGAGACAGATAGCCACATACCTTACAATAGCAGCCTTGTGCACTATGAGATATTCCAAACCTGCTCTCATCTGACTGAGAACCAGTAAACCTTAGTTATTTTGCATCTGTTGGATGGCTTGGGTGTCACTGGGAAAGCTGGGTAATAACTCGGTGATGATATCTGACACTGGGAAAGATGGGTAATAACTTTGTGATCTACACTAATATTCTAAATCGCAAATTTTTATTGTGAATTTTCCATGCAAAAGGCTACACTAATAAGCTTGTCATAAGACTCATATATAGTCTAATATTCTTGTCAGAAGACTATGAAATCAATAGATGGCACTATTGAGTTATGAACAGTGCCATCTATTGGTTTCATAGTCTTCTGACAAAACTATTAGTCTACTCTTGTCATAAGACTATGAAACCAATAGATGGCGCTGTTCATAACTCAATAGTGCCATCTATTGATTTTCATAGTCTTTTCAAGAATATTAGACTAAGAGTCTTATGACAAGCTTATTAGTGTAGCCTTTTGCATGGAAAATTCGCAATTAGAATATTCTCAATCTACACTAGGATGATATCTGACAATGGGAAGCTGGGTAATAACCCAGTGA
Organism: Bufo gargarizans; assembly: GCF_014858855.1. Taxonomy (NCBI): domain Eukaryota; kingdom Metazoa; phylum Chordata; class Amphibia; order Anura; family Bufonidae; genus Bufo; species Bufo gargarizans. The sequence goes on along the minus strand of NC_058081.1, from coordinate 218,008,315 downwards.
TAAAATCTGACACTGGCAAAGCTGGGCAATAACTCAGTGATAAAATCTGACACTGGGAAAGATGGGTAATAACTTAGTGTAGATCGCAAATTTTTATTGTGAATTTTCCATGAAAAAGGCTATACTAATAAGCTTGTCATAAGATTCATAGTCTAACATTCCTGTCAAAGACTATGAAACCAATAGATGGCGCTATTGAGTTATGAACAGCACCATCTATTGGTTTCATAGTCTTCTGACAAAACTATTAGTCTACTCTTGTCATAAGACTGTAAAAACCAATAGATGGCGCTGTTCATAAGTCAATAGCACCATCTATTGGTTTTCATAGTCTTATGACAGCTGAAAAACAAGGCAGATTCTGCTCATTTGCATGTCTTTCCCATATGCCCATGTTTATGCAAATTCGTTTTTACATGACAAAACTGTATAGAAAGGTTATTGAAGCTTATGTTGGGGAAAATCAGAAAACTTTTTGTAGCTCTAATGATATTGATCTAGGTGTGCAGGGCCACCCAAGCAATCCAACAGATGTAAAATAACTGAGGTTTACTGGTTCTCAGTCAGATAAGAGCTGGTTTGGAATATCTCATAGTGCACAAGGCTGCCATTGTAAGGTATGCTGGCTGTTATCTGTCTCATGGATAGATGGATGGCTTGCACATACCTGGTTTTTGGCATATAGCCTCTGTGTGGTTATCTATTGTATGTCGTACATAATAGGAGTCTAAGACGCATCCAGCTATCCTCTTAATGCCGTTTTCAAACCATTTTGATGAGGTTTCCATCAATTTCTAACCTTTTTTTATGAACTAGGTACCCTCTTCTCTTCCGAGCAGGAGGTGCCTGGGGTTCTCTCATTGACTTCCATTGTATTAAATTGTACTCGAGCACCCAAAGTATTCGGTCGAGCACTCGGATCTGCCGAGCATAGCGATGCTCGAGCCGAACAGGTATTTGGCCGAGCATGCTCGCTCAACAGTAATAATCATATATTCTGCCTGTGAAAAAAATATGTATATTATCTTTCTAAGCATAGAAATACACTTTTCTCATTATGGTAAGGATATAGTATGCAGTGCACAACATATGTACATGCTAGGATATAGCTCTAGGACACGGCTCTGCCCTCAGCATACTGATTTCTAGCACTGTCAATCAAGGGGAGGGAAGAGCAGTGCTCCAAGGTTTCAGCCCAAAGCGGATGTTCCATCATGCTCGCCTGCATGTGAATAAAAGTGCAGATTTCTCTGCAGCTGTTTAACATACAGACAAAAGAAAGGTATCGCTTTAATCAGCATGATCAACCCTACCAGAAAGTATGTCTTGTTTAATTGCGTTGATCATGATGACAGAGACTGTTTATGAAATACACCAAATGATTGATATTAAAAAAATTACAAATCGAAGCAATGTATGTGGCATATAAAGAACCTTTGTTCTACTTACTGGCGTCATTACTCCCAGACATTTGTTGCATGAACAAAGAGTTTAGAATAAAGTAAATATTAAATATTGCATTTAAATAACTCCAGAGATCTCAAACTACTATAGTTGTCTTATACAAGAGCAAAAAAAACTATGTCTCCCCATTAATGTGTCTTCCTCCAAGGTATTATGGGGGTCATTTATGATTAAATACATGCCACTTTTTGACGTATATCTGTCGCCGGTGCAATCGCAAAGGGGATCTGCAGCTGACTCTGCAACTTCTTCCCCTTCCACATCACATATGCCAGTTAAAAGAAAAAAGGGGGTGGTGGAAGATGGTGGGCTAGTAGGCCCATCTCATTTATAATTTGCTACCCCAGTAATCTATGACATGTCGTTTTATACCAGCCGCCTCTTGGCACGTTTACCGTGCTGCCGCCGGACCTCCGTCCCGCCCCCATTATAGCCAATGGGGCCGGAGCGGACCTCCGGTGCCACGCCCGCACTAGCGGCAGCACGGATCCGGCAAACTGTTCACCTGCCGGAACAGCCTGCCAGAAAAGGCTGCCGCTAATGTGAAAGTAGCCTAACACAGCTCCCGTCCTGAACTTCCAGCACTGATGGGGTCGCATAGCATTATATTGATTTATGATGCTATGTAACCCTTTGAGGTCTGGAATGTATTGTACAACACTGACAGCATTATGTCAGTGTCATCTAATACATCCCATAACTGTAAGGGTTACATAGCATCATAAATTAGTAAAATGCTATGTGACCCTGGCAGTGCTCGAAGTTCAGGACAGGTGCTGTGTTATCCTCACGCTTCGAGTCCGGAGTGTACAACTCACTCATTTGAGACCACTGAGGTCACTAAATGGCTGCAGCAATCACATGCCAGCAGAGCACTTTATCACTGACAGCTGGTAGACAAAAACCAGCAGGTGATCACTGGAGCATTTGTACTGGAGGAACGAACTCTATTTTATTTGTATTTTCTGTTCCTCTTTCTTTAACACTATTGA